>NC_135064.1:27424737-27734101 GCF_051401765.1 Calliopsis andreniformis
CGTCCATCAGGGAGCAGATGCTGGGGGCGCGACGAGTGGCGTTGAATCATAGATTCCTAGATTAGAGGGGCCGGTCCGGCGAGGAAAACGGGGAAGGACTTTGCTGAAACGCGAGAGGAGGATGAGAGGGTGCCGACTGGACGAGAGGCAAGGCGCTGAGGAGACAGAAAGAGAGACAGGAAGAAGGGACTGGTTGATTTAACGGAGCCTGTTCCTGACGAGGCGACTCTGTAATTTTGTTACTGCATTTTTCCTCGAGGTGCGAATCGTCGACGGGATGCCTCGGATTTGCTCGAGCAACGCGCAGACACCGATTGAAATCAAAACTAGGTTTATTTCGCTGGCTTCCCCTCCTAGTTTCCGCTAGTGGCACTAGCTACTCTCATCTCGCGTGTCTGTTCCTCGGGATCTGTGCGAGGTAGAGCTTTCAGAGCCTTGGACATTGTTTGAAGTAGATTTTACTGCACTCTAGAAGAGATGATTCAATACTATGGAACTACTTGAATGAGGGTTTGACCTCAATTGCAGAGTAAATGAAGTGAAGCACTGTGGTCGATCCCATACTCTTATATAGCAGAGCTGACCTTGTTTTCGTCGAGGATGACGTATCTATGATAAAAACAAACCAATTGTTCTGCAGACCCTCTAGCCATTATACAGCCACGCAATCAAAACGTCAAAATTGAGTACACCTACACAACCTGTTTCTCCGATTCCTTTAGTATCCTGAACTTCGAGCCTCTTCGTACCTCAAAAGATAAAAAGAGACTTTTGGTAGTTCAATAATTAGTTACCTAGCCGATTTTTTCTTCGTCCGTCTAATTAAGCGAACCCTCGATATTTGCTCTCGGCTCCCGCGGCGCATTACCTCTGATTTAACAAACGAACATTTTTTCAACCCTTCCTGTTTTTTGTAATTCTCGTTAACTGCTACCAGAACCGGAATAACTCGCGACTCGCTAATGAAAAATTGTTCACGCGTTCTCGCGCGTATCTATGAATTTGTCCTGGGAACATTTTTATTTTTATATGAGTTTTTTCCCGCCGTTCGCCCAACCCCCCTTCAGCCCTCTACGCCCTGCTTGAGGGGAGGACGGCGGAATTCGACGAAGCGCGAGGACGCCGCGGCCAGTTTTTATTTCATTAATTATTGGAATACCTGAATACCGGCCGGTTTTATTTGCGCCCCTCGCTCATACAGGAATTTTCATTAGCAGCAGTTTCAATAGCCGCGTATGGCACTTTACTGATTACGAGAACGGCTAAAATGGCGGGCGAACGGCGGCGGTTCGGCCCTCGCGCTCGCTGGATCCACGCCGCTGTATTACGACCGGCTGAAATATCGCGGCGATAAAATTTCACGGGGCCCCGTGTAATTCTATCGCGGGTCGAAGACAGCCTCGATACTCTCCGCGAATTTTTCGCTCCCTAAATGGATTTATAACGGCCCTCAGTCACCCCGACGGAATTAAAATGTCCGCCCGGAAGGCGAGCTTTATCGTTCAGGATCTTATTGCTCGATACAAACGACCGACAACGTCGTTAGACATTTGTCTCGTACGTCGCCGTTCGTCTTTGCGTCGATTGCACTCGCAAAATTTGCGACGATGATTTAGGGAAGTGTTGGAACAAGCTTTGAGGCGATGAAGCTGGAAAGTGGTGACAGTAGGATCTCGATAACGAAGCTTCGCATGCGATTCAAGTTTGAAGTATGCTTCCGGTGGGTTATTTTACTTTTCACGCTAGACTATTATTAACAATCTGTTTGCAAATTTGTATTGTTAACACGGTCTGTAAATTAAGTCCACACAGTGCTCTTTTATGTTTTTGTATTTTAAAAAATAATAAGAATTCTTAAATACTCGGATAATTTCTAGAATATTATCCAATAGCTTTTATTAGTAGAAAATTTAAAAACAAGAATAGTCTAGGTGGTAAACGATCCAGATTCCAGAGAGGGGATTAAACGATTAAATCACAGGTATTAATTAAGTTTACTTCTAGGTTTTAATCGGTGTTTTACTGTTATACTTTTATTGCTATGACATCGAGTAATAACACGTCTGAATAGAAGAGACAGTGAATATATTGAGACCCGGTTAATCGAGGTTCTACTGCACTAGTTTTGAAACGAGGACAATGAGGACGTATTTCTGGGACAGCTCTTTGGAAAGTTGTGTCAGGGAGTGTTTCTAATTGAGAGATGCAGAGAGGGTGTGTAAATAATGTGACGCGGCTGGCTCTTCATCCCAACAAAAAAATAAGAGAATTTAGATTTTATTTAGAACCAAAATTCATCTCCCTTGTTTACCAGTATTCCATAGAGATATTTCTTAAAAATAGCCTAAAAACTTCTACGAACACTCTATTTCAACTAAGCGCACGCGTAACTCGCTTAGCCGCCTCTGATCGCGCGAAATTCGAGCAACGTCACTCGATAACGTGGCTAACGAGTCTCGAAGTCGAGCGATCCACGGATACGCGAAGAAATAAACTCGACCCGTGAACCCCTTCGACGTTCACGTACGGCTGCGATCCATTCCGAGGGGAGCAGAGATTTTTAATCGAGTTTCGTGACATCAAAGTGCTGCTGTCATCGTTCCCTCTGTCTCCCACCGTTTTTCTCTCGGCCCACGTTCGGTTCGTTTTCATGCTACGCTCGTAGCATCGTTCATCAGCTCGTTCCGAGTTGGAAATTAATCGTCGCTTCTGAAAATAAGAGAGGACCCCGACAAAGTTCGACTGGCAGCCGGGACATCGTCGAACCACAGCGAAACGAGCGACGCTGTTCACTATTTATGAACCTGCCGCGCCTAATTTCAGTGAAAGACGAACGGACCAGGCGGAAAGATTGAGAATCTTGGAATGAAGAGTAACGACGCTGGGCGAATTCACGATCAGTGACGAAAGTAGTCAACGGAGGAAGAAGAATAATTTATTGGGAAGTTGCCTTGAGTCTGTGGTTCAGAGGAGACTGAAACTCTTCTAAAAATCTCTCATCCCCGATACTACTGCAATTGTCATGATCCAAACCAGGGTTTCTCAACGGAGGCCATGTAGCCCCTTGGGGGTCTTTATGCCAAACTGTCAGAGCCACGCGAAGAAAAGGAAAATCGGAAGAAGAAAAGTATGGGGATAAAAAAAAAGGAGATGCATAAGCCAAAAAATTGCAGAATCTAGATATAGACAACACAGAGGCTACTCCAGTGAAAAAGAAGGTTATTTTTCAGAATTTTAGAGAAATTCAAACTTAAACCTGCCAAAGTTAAGTGAAACACAAATTCCTGCTCATTCTCAGCGCCATATGAGAATCATCATCCTTCCCTCCTGACATTTCACCGTTTCACCGCTTACCACAATGACCTTCACCAGCCTCGAAATGCATTAACACCGCAAGAAGGATTTTTCAAAGGCTTCCCGTTGATTCTATTTACGAGATTTTCGCCGTCGAGTCCTGGTGGAGGTATCGTTTGCTGTAATGAACGAATTATGCGATGCGCGCATATTTTTATAACAGAGAACTGGCGAGGTGGAGGGGGACAGTGGATAGGGAGAAGATATAGAGGGCGAGGCGGGCCGACCGGTTCTCGTTTGAATAATGGAGAAGCAAAACCTCGTAACTTTGGTCAATGTTATCTCTCAAAGCTTTGTCCCGTGGCTGTGCCTTGTCCAAACTCATTTTCATAATTGCGCGCCACGCGTATACCTTTCCGCGCGCACCTATTCCGCCTTTTGCGAGCGAGCCGAGCTCTCGCCCGCGGGACGTGCTCGTTTTTTAGGACCACCGCCATAGTCGCGCGTTGAAACATTTTTAATTGCTTTAAATTTCGTTACCGCCGTTTATTACGCTCTGTACCGCCACGAAACTTTCGCAGGGAATCATAACATTTACGCGCCGGTTCTCTTGGCTTTTGGGCCCCTTTGAATCGTATAGGATCACGGAGAATAATTACGCGTTTACGATTACGCTCTGATAGTCCCTTTTTCAGGGGAATACATAACGAGATCTGTGTGTGAGGAATGAGAGAGGCTGCTAGTTAAAAAAAAAACTGAGACTGTTGAAAAGGGTAGCAGCTGGATTTTATGTGTAATTATTTTTCTATTAAAGGTAGAATTATCTTTTCTCTTTCAAGAGATTCTTTCATTAATTATCTGACTGATAGCTTTGTCAGAATTTGTGTAACAGTGTACAGTGAAAGGTATTTTTAAATTTTAGAAAAACCCCCATTTTTGGGAAATTTAAATCCTCTGTTAATTTTGAAAATAATTTCTCCAGGTAATTAAAAAAAAATATGTAAATATATGAAGAGAAACAAAAATTAGGTTTATCTGGCGTATAAGGTTTAAGCCCAGCCTTAAACTTTAAGGGATCTGTAACAGCTGTTGAGTAACCTTGGAGTGCCCTTCACCCCCACCTGCTGATCTTGACCTATAAAAGTTTGCTGCCTTCCTTGAACCCCACTACAACGTCTTATGGGATCTCCATAATTGTAATCTTTTCCATGATAAATTTTAATGAGTTTATATGCAGGTATTTCATGTCGACGATTGAAAAAAAGAACTGTTATAAAAGACTGAATGGAATGAAAAATGAATGTAACGAAAGTTCTTTGTGCCTCCATTTGCAACGGACGCAGGAAGCATATCCGTGATATTTAAACAGTATCGCTTTTCAAAGGTAGCGTGCATCAAAATAGCATTTTAAGTGTTTCACATATGTGTGAGATGGGCTTTACTTTCACTGACCCGTTATCGTGGGACAAATGCAAAATTTAGGGGAACGGTAGACAAAATTGCGTTACAGAATCTAGGTTGCTCTCATTTTCGCGCAGCGTGGTCGAAAATTCGTTACATAATTCGGCCACGCGTTCGCATAAATTCAAATTGCATTGCTTAACATAGCTCTGTGAGCGAATAAAGCCAACTTTGAATAATATGTGCAATACATTGCTTTAATGAACGTCGAATTGGAATACTCGAAACAATTTCGACCTCCAGGCTAACAAGACAATCGAGTTTCCATGAGTATTGATAATGATAAATACATTTACTTGGTTGATCGTTGCTAATGCGTAATTAATGATTATTAGAAGAAATAAACTGAAAATGTTATTCCGAAAGATTAAAGTTTCGAGAGTCGACGGGGCAAATATTTAGAGCCTGAAACGAAATTACAGAACTTTAATTTGCAGTGTAGCTCAGCTTTATACCTCAACGCTGCGAATATTTTTCACCGACGGGAAATTTATATCGGAAAAGACATTAGACGGGACGGTGCTTTGAGATTTTCTGGGTCAACGAAAGTACTAATTAACATGCAAATTGTATATATTAATCTTGCAAGTTTTCGTTCCCACTGGGAAAAGCGACAGCTCTGTAATCAAAGCGTGGCGACGACTATGTACGTGTCGACGACCAAATGCAAATTTGATCGCGAAAGTATTTGCGGCGACGTTTAGCAACCTTTTCGACTGTCATCGATGGCTTCGAGAAGTAGAAAATAATACTTGACAAACTTTTCTGCTATCAAACCTCCAAGAATATTCTTTTCTCCCTTTTAATATTTTTTAGACACAATCTACATAATTGGAATATTTATCTTGAAGTTAATTATTGAGGGAGTTTGTTCGCAAGAATGAAATGATTTGCTTGCAAATCATGTATCTTGGTATATAAATGATATTCTACAGCAGTTTCGAGTCAGCTTGGTCGGAAAGTCGACGACTCCATTTCACTCGGTTCATCATGCCGCAACAGCATCGATCGCGCCCTCTCCTCTTTACATGTAAACGCAGCCCTAATGCACGGTTCGCGTGTCATCCTATGCTCAATACAAATCGTTCCCTGGGATTGGTTTGCATAGCAGGATTTCAACGAATACGCAAAAAATTGTCATAAAAATGGTGGGTGTTGAAAAGCAAAAAGATAATTACAACACACTTTCTCGGTGAGTTTAAAAGCAAGAAGTAATGGCACTCACTACTAAAAATTTTATTGATCGTCTAGAATCCTTCCTATAACTTTAAATTTGATCCCATTTGAATATTTAGAATGGAAATGACACTTTCACGACAACCTCTCAAGCACTCTCAATGTTTCACATTATTCTCCAGTCCCCAATGTTTACGAAAATTCCCATTGTTTTAGTTTACCCTGGCACCCAAAACAGAGCGCGCCTCGGCGCGGCAAACAGGGCGCTTCAAACATCCGTGGCGGATCGAACAACAAAGAAACACGACAAACAATCGTAAAACGAATCACTAAGCGGGGAAGCGTAGCAGGAAGCCCGCAAGTCGGCTCCCACGAGCGGACGCGGGCTCGCCCCAAATATAAAGCCTCGAGTCGGGCCGATAAATCACGCGGGAAAGGCTGTGGAAGCGGAACCGAAACGACGCGGCAAAATAAATAAACTGGACGGGAAAACAAGTGTGGTCGAGTGATGTTCGCAAATCGAACGGACGTCGTAGGATGCGGGGACAGTCCAGAAATAAAAGTCGATGGTCGGTGGTCGAAGGTGAACAGACCTAGGCCACCCCGTCGAGAGGATCGAGAAGGAACGGACCTCCCACGAGTGTTTTCCTCCCGCTCCCCATTTTTCCCTCCTCCTTCTCCTCTTTTTTCTTTTTCCTCGCCTCTCTTTGCCCGCGTCGCTCGACATTTCCCAATTCGAGTTCGGCTGGACGTGAAAATCTCTGCGCGGTCAGTTTATTTTAGACGCGACGGAGAGCACCTAGAGAGGGAAGATGCGAGTGGCGAACGGGGTGCGCTCGTCCCCTCTACGTTCACGAATAATATAAGAGGAGCAGTGGCGAGAGGGTAGGGGGGAGTGCAAGCAATTTTACGGACAACACGAGCTCTCTCGGCGGTCACGGGAGTCGAGAGTAACCCTGGGTCCCGGGTCGAGGAGGGTAAAAAGCTGCGGAACCACCCCCCTGCAACGCACTTACCCAATCCTACCTCCTCTACTCGGTCGTGTGCATCCCGCACTCCTCGCTAAATATGTTGCTCCGCGCGAGCTGTCAGCGACGATCAAAAGTACCGACGCCCACTTGCGTCCCACTTATCGCGGAGACAGGGCTTTTTCCTGCAGCTTTCCTCGCCCGATCTGGCGCGTTTAGCGGAAGGAGATCGAGGAGAATGCTGTGGGGAGTGGACTACTCTAGTGAAGCATGTCTGCTTCTTGTCACTGATATCTCAATATTGAGACGCTTAAGATGTCAAATGTTCCAGTAAGTGGACAACCGAAAAATGCGTAGGTATCTCTACGCTTGGCTTGACATTCAGTAATTGAGTATAAAATTCTATGATAGTTTTTGTTTTTTATTAGTAGCACTGGTTTTTTATCGGAATTTAAGCTTAAAATTAAATAAAATCAGAGTTAGTGTTCAAGTACCGAGACATGGTCGGTTATCGTTCCGAATGCTCTTTTTGGTTTTGCTCTGCCACCCTGCTTCTATAAAATTTATATTCTACTCTTAAGCAGTTCTAACTGTGCATAACTGATTGAATTCACAGGGAGCTAATATACCTAGCGACAGAAAACATATCTTCCTAGATAGGACTAGTGATTCTAGAGTTTTCCCAACGACTCAGCTATTAATAAATAAAACTAAAACGACCCCAGACGTCAGGAAACGGATCTCAGCGTCGAGTTTCATGGATAACTTTCCACCACTCCAGTTCTTCCCATCAGCCAGCTCGCATACTTTGCTTTAATATCGCGTGTACGCAGCAGGGACAGGGAATCCCTTTTCCAAGCTGTACATAACAAGCAAGTCGAGAAGCCCTTCCCTCAGTTTGCCTTTTGAAAGTAAAGAGTTATTTAAATAATAACCTTGCCCCGGCCTCGCACAAAAGTGTAACTGAGATTTCGCTCAGCCGTCTGGAATAGAATGTAAATGAGAAGACACTGGTGAGTAATTATCTCTCTTCTCGTCCCTTCTTCTCTCTTACCTTCTCTCTTTTTACCTTTCTGGTTTGTCTCTATGTATCTCCCTCTCGCTTCTTCCCCTTGTCTGGTGGTAGTTTTATCGTGTTGGAATTTTCACGCTTTCATCGCGTGGCTCTTTGTGTTTACCCGCGGAGGGTCAGTACACGATTCCGTTGAATTCATCAACGTTGTTGACAAAACTGCACACCGCTGCGCCAGTATCGATAATTTTTAATTTCGATTCGCAGACAACGGTTAATAATCGACGCAAAATTTCGCGAGCCACCGGTTGCGCCCAGATCGAAGGTAAACGGGACTCGGGAAACCGTTTCAATCAATTCGACGAATTTCTTCTTTATTTTTTTAGTCCACACTTTCGTGAGGAACCACGTTTTTCGCAGCTCTATCAAAATTCAATAAATATGTTGTACTTTGCAAAGCTCAGACATTGTCCCTGCAGCCTGTGTTAGGTTTAAACTAAGGAACTTTTTATTTAGTTAACAAAGTGGCACTAACGAGTAGCTTCCCGAAATGGAGTCAAATAAACTCGTCACCCACAAAACAATAGTTCAAATTAACACACCCTCAAACACTTGTTTCAATGACTCACAGTCAACAGCTAGTTCTCAACAGTTTAGGGCTGCCTATTGTTTCGTGGAGCCAAATGTTCCCCTATTGAAACTAGGAAGAATTAGAAAACAGATTTAATTGCCTCAAACAGAAGGATACAATTAGTCGACTAGTTGCAGGACCACTCGAAAATTCGAAGTTTGATCGAATCTGTGAGCCGTTACCAACTACATGTACTACGTGTCATAAATTTCGTAACAATTGAACATAACCAGAAACATTAATTCCAGCGTATGGCGATGAATAAGGAACGTATTCCAATGGCCCTCGTGGTTATTATTATTAAGCTCGTCGCGATAAAGAGCAATCGGCGATGGTCGCACATGTTGCTTTCGCGTAAACAATGCTCGCCACTCAGTAGTAACAGTATCATTCATCGCAGCTGTCAGCGATGCAAAATATGGCGGGTACGCCACTGACTACAGAGAAAATTTAGATTTCTGTGTGAAAGTGTATTGCGTGATTCAGTGAGTTATAGTTCAAACACCCGAACATTAGAACATCAGAACATCAGAACATCACAACATCAAAACATCAAAACATCAGAACATCCTAACATCCAACCCTTCTAAGATCTGAATATCTGAACATTCGAGCCTCTGTATCTTTAAATCTCGGAACATTTAAAGATTTGGACATTACGCTATTTCAAGATTTGAAAAGTTATAAAATTTCTATTCTATTTCGACTCATACATGTTGCTCCAAAACTAATTAAAACGCTATATACTTATCGTCAAGCTATCGTAGCATTGAACTCTTCCAAAGTTCCATTTCATTCCAGCATTAAGGTTTATTCAATTGATCCATCGCCGTTTCCGTTCCAACACGCACAAAACGTCGGCGTCGTGCGTCTCCTCGCGCTGTTTGTTCGAGCCGCTCTCGAACGAGGGCACAATGCACTGTTCGTCAGAGTTGTAACTCGAATGGACGATCACGAGTGGTAATTATCCCCGTCTAGTTCGTTTGGAAAGTTTCTGGTCGGCATGGGATCGTGCGGCGTCGATCGTTGGGACTTTTTTCAAGGACTGCGTTTGGGATACAGAACGCTGAAGTGGAGGACGATAATTGCATGTTGAAATTGCACGGTTATATTGTTGGAAACCTAATTGTATTTTAATGTTACAATATATTGTTGCGGCAGTTGTTAACCCTCTGCAGTTCTGTGTTCAAGGTGTTTAGGCATTGGTTTTTTTTTATGAGACCTATGATTGAGTGCAGTATGCACTTGAGTACAGTTTCGTCTGGGAAAGATTCAATTCAAATCTGCTGAATCACGAGCTAGAAAAATAATTGTGGATAAAGAAGAGCTGCTACAGCAGGGGCTACAATAATGAAAATAATTATCAAGCGATATTAAACTCGATAATCTGCATTTAAACCAAAGGCTCGAAAGCAGCTTTCACTTCCTATCATTCCTGACTCCTGTCACGCGTCATTTCAATTTCCAAAAATCTATATCACAATCCCAACACAAAAGAGTATAACGAGATGTTGACGAAATAATAAACCCGCATGGTTTCGCTCCGTCAACCGACGGGATCAAGAACCACGGTGCATAGAAATTGCGTTGGACGTTGGCGAGTGCACCAGAAACAGCATCAGCTCGTTACTAAGCGCGTCAAATCGATACATTCTGCCATCTCGTGTCCCGGTTCTCTGGAAGTGCCTCACAGCGGTGTAACACAATACACGCGTGAAATATCGCATCGAGGGGACCAATTTCGAAAAGCCAGGCATCTGTGTAGCATGTGCTTGGTGCAGGCGCCCCGCGGCGCGCGCCGAAATCCCTTGCCCTCCGAAATTTGTTTTCAGGGCCCGCGGGCCGCTGTCTTCCTCGGGCTTGGGCTTATTCGAGTGCTTGCCCACCGATTACAGCCTCGCCGGGAATCAGCCAGCCTCTTTGTAACGGTTTCCTACGAGTGCTTTTCTCTCGTTTTTTTCCCTCTGCTCGCCCCTCGCCCTTTCGACTCGGTGAAACCCACCGAGGCTCTCTCTTCGGCTGCACAAGAGTGTTTTTTCTATACAGTTGCGAATCACGCTCGGCTGGAACGCGCGTGGCGGCGGGAACGATGTGTAGAGGCAGGAGCACGGTGCTCGAACTGAAACTAACGTGGGATGAGAGAGCGCTGGTCCTTCTTTTGTCGCGATACGCAGCGGATACTGTAATTTATAGAGTTTCGAACGCGCACGGTGTGTGTATCGAGATACTTTTCGGCGGGATGTAAGCTACGAGAAAAGTTCGAGTGGCTTCCGCCTGGACTTCGGACTCTGAAGTGGTGGAAGACTCGGTGCGTTTCGTCTGAGCATCTGGTTCGCTTCGTGGGAACGCGTGGATGAAACTGAGAATTTCTCTGCCAGGGAATATTCAGATACTAAGCGCATTCAATTTTGGAGTTTTCGAGTAGATAGATATGAGTGGTTATTTAAAAATGGAATAACAGTCTCTACAAACTTCCCTCAACAATATCCGACGAGTAAATAGTATGTTACATCCGGCCTTCACCTGGTCCCCTTTTCCGCTGTCAATAAGCGAGAAATGCTGATGCATTTCACAACATTGTTATGCGAGCGAGTATAACCGACACCGCCGAGCTGATGTAAGAAAATAACAGATAAGCGTTTTCCTTTTGGGTATTACGAAGAATGACCCAAAAGGAATACTATAAAGAGCAGGCGAGCCAATCGATCGAGAGTCTTTTTTTTGGAGTCATTTAGAGTCGTTAGAGTCCTGTAAATCAGGCTCAGCCACCCCGAGATCAGAGCGAATCTCTGACCATCGCCGCGACGCGAGAATTGTAACATCGTAACAGTGAGGGCGTAACGCGTAGCAACGGTAAATAGCGTAAAGAGTCGAGGGGAATAGTTAAGAATTCCGCGCAGTTCGAATCCGCCATCTCTTGACCGCGTAGAGTGACTCAGCGAAGTACAAAGTAGAGAAGTGCGTGAGACGAAGGAACTAGCAACGCGAAGCAACCCCGAGCGACCAGCGACCGGCTACACAGGCGAGGTGGCGTCCGCGACTTTATACTCACAAACCTAAGAAGAAGGGGTTGGTATGTAAATAACGAACCACCAAATACATTTACAATTGTTAAACCCAAACAAGCGATACAGTTCACTTTCCATCCTCCCCTTCCCTTATTTATAAGAGAAAGTTTACTCAACGTGTGCTTTAGCACTTTAAAAGAGCAAGAACCCCTAAGGTTGATCTCTGCCGCTCGAGATGACCGCCGTCTAGTTAGGACGTAACAAGTAGAATGATTGGAAAATATCGCAGCAATTAAACTTGTTTTAATATTGCACTTCTAAATAAATAAATGTTTTCTCTCTGTGCAAACTCCCAGGAGGGGTTTTTTTTCAATAAAAATATATTTTTAACCGATCTGATCACAGGTTCAAGCTAATCTGTTCATTCTCATCGTGTGACGTTTCTTGCCTGAATTTATCTAGCCACTCGGTCTACTCTTTTTGCCCTGAAAATACCATACTTATTTGATAAGAGTTTTTTTTTGCCACAGTGTAGAAGACACAAGAAAACGTTTCAGTGGTCGTAGAGACGATGAGAGATCAGAAAAGCGCTTTTTCCTTGTTCCTCAATGAACGAAAAGAGGGGCAGGCTCGCTGGACTTGTTAGTTCGGACTGGTCGTTTTTGTCCCCTGTCATAGATGACACGTTCCAAGAGGCCACTATCTACGAGTGACGCCTCGCCTCCAGTTTGCATGAGCGGTAAGAGTTAAAAAGTAAAAGCGAAGCCAGACCTCTTGCAACTTCCCCCTCCCTTCTGGTCCTCGACCGCCCCTCTGTTTCTCCTTCGCGCTCTTAAAGCCTGTCGGTAGTTGGTGAAAATGACAGGGCCACACACAGCGCCATGTATAATGCACTCCAAAGCATCGGCTAATAGAATTACAGGCTAAAAGCTTCGTCAAATTTTTGCTCACAGAGTGACCCGTGCCATGCTTCGTCGAACTCCCACACCCTTGCACCCCTCTTGTCCTGAAACGACATTGTTTGGAAATTCAGTTATTTTTCGTGATAGAGTTACACGTCCTTCCGACAGGTCGACAGTATCGCCCCGTGAAAACGCGTTTATCGTGTGATAGCAAAAATCTTTACAACATTTTTTTGTAGGTTAATTAGTTCGCTGGAAAATGAAATTTTTTAGTCGATTGACATTTTATATCAATTTTTTGATGTTGGATAGATAAATATTTTGGATATTTAAAACAAAATTAAGAATATATCATTTCTTTTCATTGTAAAAGTAGTAAAATTATATGAGTATGTTTTAGGCTAATAAATGTAATTTCAATTTTTCTCTGAAATGGAAACCAATTACTTTCCCGACGTTTTTCCCCTGATATGAATGTTATAGGTGACTCCTTTTTAATATTCGCGGATTTCTCTTCAGTAAGTACCATTATCACATAGGTAATCTCGTTGAAACGAGTAGATATCAGCTTATTCAACATGTCAAATTCATCTCATCACCATTTCATGAATTATTATATTACTCTACGGCAATTTTGGATGAACATTATTCACGCGAGAGTGATAGTTATTGTAGCAATATACTCCACACTTGTTCACAAAAGCGTTTTTGCGAGAGTTGGAACATTTTATCCTTTTGAAATTCGAGCGATATGTTGCATTCGTAATGCAAACTTTTTTCGCTCATACACGTTAATTAATTTCTGAATTAAAATATAACAACTGCTGGTCGTTTTTGATTCTATTGTTCAATCAACGATTGAAAATATCATTTCGGAAATTCCCTTCGATACATGATGTATTTTTCAGCGGGTATACATGAATTTATTTATAAAACAGATAAATTAATCAATTTAATTCGTTATTCACTTGCACTCTACTAACCAAACCAGAAAAACCGAGACACGGTTTCATAACAATATCAAACAGTATCCACACATCTACTAGGACTCACCTCACCTCACCACACGTCACTAGCCACCTACCACTCGAAATCGAAGGGCTGCACGGCTGCAGCCACCTAAACAAAAGACTGCAGACGGGGTGACGGTTTTCCCGCGAGCCAAAACCCAGTCGAAGCACGCGAGAGCATCGAATCGTTTCTACAGAGGAGTACAGCCCAGCAAGCAGGCGAGGCAACCGTGAGGGTAAGCGAGAGGATCGAGAGAGCGGAAGAAAGATCACTCTCCTAGCTCATACACTGGGTAAAAGAGACCAACGACCCAGAGGAGTCCATGGAAAGGGTTAACCGAAATGGGAGCGAGAGAGAAAAGAAGGGTGAAACCGAAAGGAGCGATCGGTGGAGGAAGAGAAGCCTAGGGGTGGAAGTGAAAGAGGGCAGGAGGGTAGAGTGCATGATCGGTGCGTTGAACCGTAACGAAAACAAAGGGCCCATTGGTTCGGTGCAACCGCGGTGCATGCACATAATGCAACGAGTATGCGTCGTAGCCGGCATATGGCCGGCAATGGCGAGCAAACAAACACTCGAGAGCCGTTCGCCAGACGAGCCACCGAGGAGGAGCTTTTTGCCACCTTATGGCGCGCGATTTCGAAAATCATATTGAACTGGCGCGGGGTGGAATCGGCCCCGAGCCTCATTGTTCGCGGACGCTTCGCGTGAATTAATTCCCCGGGTCAGGATCGGGCAAACAATCGACGATGCAGCGTATCTCGTCCGGTCACACCTCGCGTGCAACAACGAGATTGCAGCCGGCAGGACGTTCGTTTCGCTGGCGTTCGCGTGCGCGCTCCCTGTTACACCACCGCGTCAGAAATAATAATATCCAGAATCACCCCCGTCGGTAGAGGGAGAGCGTCGGGGAACCAGTTTCGATCGTGACGATCTCGATTTGTTTGGACTGGACCAGTCCTTGGTCGATGCAAAAATCCAACGATACGAGATTGGAGATGGCAGACTCGCTTATCTCTTGGACTGTTTTCGACCTCGCGTGCTGAGGGCTTTGGTAAAATCGAGGGAGAATGTTTTAACAGTCTGGGGGGAAAAAAGTGGGTTCATGTTGTTGATACTTCAATTAAGTGTGGTGTGGTGATTACTTCGTGTGGAGGAAAATTAGTTGTGGGGGAGGAGATTGAGAATGCCTGGGAAATTGGGTGTCGATTTAGGAACGTTGAGTCATTGGTGTCATTGAGGTCATTGAGGACTTGGGTAAGTGACCCTGATGTAATTACCTCGGTATTTTCATCGTAAAAATATCTAGGCCAGTATCTAACACGTCTTCAGCAACAGCTTTTGTTTTACTGAGCACGGTGAATAGCAGCGAATTATTTACTACTTCGATAAACTATCAGGCTAAACGAACTGACAGCGCCTTTATATCTCGAGTTTCAATTGAAAATAACCTTCATCAAACTAACTTCTAACGAGACATCTAATACCACTTCAGTACCCTCCGCTTAACATTCTAGTCGTGAAATAGTAAATCATCTGCTCAATAAACTATCCACACAAAGGAACGAACAACAGCGGCCCATTCGCTAATCACAGCCCACCAGGATTCTCATTGAAGCAGCATACATCCAGGCACCTAACGAGTCCTCTGTGCCCCTGGATCCGCCTAACAAACGCCCCAGGTGTCGGCGAGGCTCACCCACAGCGAATAATAGTCCTAATATCGTACGATGTTTAAAACTCCCCGCGTGTTACGTCACGGTCGCGCGCGTCCGCGCTTGCAAGAGCGAACTTTGGGTCAGGGGTGGCTGGGCGAAACCGTGGCTTTCAGTTCCCGCAAGGGTTGAGAAATCAGCTGGCTGGCTGACTGCCTTTTTAAAATCCAAGTGTAGGGTGCTTGTATGACTGCGTAACGAGGCTCGTGGATGGATTCGGTGTATAGGAGGCATGCCTGACCCTCCGTCAGATATTGAATAAACGTTTAAGGGCTTGCAGCGTGTTAGCGGTTTGGGGCGGGAGACTGAACGCGACGATGACAGGCGAGCAGGCTGCCCCAGGGGGCGGGGGGTGCGTGGAAGAGGTGAAACAGGGCGGTGTAAGGGCGCTCTAACGTAGGTAGTCCAGGCTGATAGGTTGGAAAAGGTGGAACGTTACACTGGTCGCGGCAACCAGCCATCCATTACATCGTGCTCCGCGAACAACAATGACCGAGCTGGATTATACAAAGGGCGAGAGGGCGCGAGGGGGTGAGGAACACGGGTCAAGTCGGAACGAAACGTGCGCACCGCTAAATGCAAAGTCTTTAACTTTGAACGGCGGAGGAGCTGCTCGTCGTCGGAATATTACTCAATTTAAATGCGAGCAGGGCGAAAAAACGGGCCGGAAGGGGAACGGAGATCGGGATAGAAGGAAAACACCCTCGAAACTTTACAGCCGCTTACGCGACGTCTCGTTATGTGCCGGTAAACAGCGGCCGTGATCGATACGGCCACCCCATCAACTTTTCTCGGCTTTTTCTGTCTACTCGATGTCTTTTCATCTCCCTACGACAATTCGTCTCGTATCGAGTTTCACTATTTTTGCAGTGCTGAGTTTTCAAATATGAACGCCGTTTTTTTCTGGAGTTCTCCGGATATTATGGAGCACTAATTTCGCAAAAATAATTATTTTGAAAATGTATTAAATCTAGGAATATCAAATGAGTCTTAAGCTATCACGCGATAGCCTGCTGGAGGTTCCACGAAGGGAAATTTCACAGAAAGGAGCTCAAATTTATTATTTCTAAAGTTATGCACGCAAGCAACTCTCTCTTAGAGTTCCTGGAAATAATAAAAACTCATCTCTCTAAAAAAAAGCACTTTTTAACCTTTTATCTTTCAAATATTCTCCATTGTTTAAAACCATATTCGACGTACTTCTCAAATGAAATAATTTTTTAAATGTGAGTTTTAAAACCCAAATTTTTCCAGGAGAAAAAATTTGACAAAGCAGCATTTCATTCGATTCGTAATATATAACTTCCCATTCCCTGCTATTAGCTACATTTCGTAGAATGCCATTAGTAACCGGGTTTTCAGGTCTAAATTCTCAGGTTTATAATTTTTAGAACGCTTTGTCCTATACTTTAACTACCACAAACTCTTCCGCGACGAGGGATACGAGTTATTAGATTGGGCGAATCATAAGAAGCGCCTTCCGCAGAAGTTTCGAGCCCCGTCCAAGAAATTTTCGTGGAAGAATGCAATTCTAATTTGAACGCGACCAGCTCCCAGGGAAGTTTTAACGAACCCGTTGCCAGTGGGACGGCTCTCGCCAAGAGTTTCGATCGTCACGGACGGAGTTTAGGCGGCAGACAGCCTTTCCCGATACCCCGCGGTTTACCCCGCCCTTGAAAATCCCGCCCCATCCTCGTTGATCTTCGTGAAACTACTGAAACGTCGATCTTTTAGCCAGATTCCGACAAATGGCCGCGGATAAGCCGAAAAAGATGCACGTGTATTCACAGGAGTTATCGATACTCGTGTAGGCGGAGGGAAAAATATTCTTTACCGCATCATTTCGCGTGATAGATACTCTTGTCCTTTATCTCGTCCTTCAGCCCCCTTTTGAGGGAGAATAGGCCCATTCCGTGGGACGATTGTCCGATATCGCGGAACGTCCGCCACTTTTTCATCTTATTAGAATGGGAATTTTGAGGGCTTGAATATGTTATGAAATGTGGGAACGCGAAAATATGGTCTTGGTTTTTTATCTCGTTTGTAGGTCTTATGCTACAAGTACTACATACTGGAGCTAGAAATATAGCTTTGCTTTTCTTGGAATCAGATTCTGTTTTTGACAGAGTTAAATTCTAGACGAAGAAATATTAGAAAGAGTATCACCACCTTTCGCTTTTTTTCTCTGCAACCGTCTATTCGCCTTCTATTCGGGGCAAAAAATTTTGAAATCTTCCCAAGATGCAGTCCTATACCATCCTCACGAATGTACCTCTGGGATTTAAGAAACAAGAAAAAGGATCTTGCTCGCAGGATACACTGCAAGCTCAAGCTCTACAAAGAATCGACGCTGAGTATTTAAAGCAGGACTGCAAATAGCGTTCGCCAGGGAGCAGAGACACACAATATCGAGCTCCAGGTCCCACTCTTTTTATTCATCGACCGTGGAGATATATTTGTCGGAGGGATAATCTTTTTTCGGTGCTCGATAGGAACGTCCGGCCAGAGATTTCACGTCGACTCGGCTGAAGGAGCACGAATCCGTGGCGCTCTTAGGCCCCAATAGGGAACAACAAAGGAGCTCTCGTAGCGCCGACAACATCTGCCGCCACCAGAGAAAATACAAACGTTGCCTATATTGTGATTTTTCGTCAAGGTACACGGATCAGGGAATCGAAGGTGCACCATCCTCGGATCGGATTAAGTCGATGCAGCTACGGACCGTGACGTTTCTATTCGACGCTCCAGCCTTCGAGGACTCCCGAGATCGCAAGATGAAAATGGTGGGCACTGAGCATGAACGCAACGACGAACTGATCCAACTCGAAATGAGATTTACAACTGATGCTGGGAGCCCTGAGTGATTGTCATCGTACAATTGGGGATTATTCATGGAGATGGGTCAGTAGGTCGGTCCCGGGGACAATATGATGATTCGTCGTGCTGATTTGCATTAGGATGAAGCGCACGCGTTTTGTTCGTGGCTCGTTATTCAGCAGAATTACATGGGGGATTGAGAATAAAATATATGCTATGTGAGATATTTCAATTCTATGTTAAAGAGATGAGTGAAATATAATGTCTTTGTTTGTTCCAAATGTTCAGTTCCAAATGGTTACATGGAAGAACGCCTTCTGTGAAAACTGATTACGATTACATAAAAGAAGTTCGAATAGAAGAAGTAACTGTACTATCGCTTTATTTGACCGTAGTAAATTTTCAAAGTCCTAACGTTGGCGACAGTTCCAATGGGACTCCAAATGTTGGAAAGTAGTACGCGAAAAGACATAGTTAGGAAAGCCTTTTAAGGGAAGTTCGAATCAAATCCCTAGGAAACTTCATTTCCAAGTCAGCATTTACTACCATTACACCCTTTGCAACTTCAAAATCAAATTTTATTTTAGATAAAAGAGGAAGGAAGCATGAAATGATCAAAATGATTGTAAACCACCTGTGCTCCAGCCTACTACATCACAACTGCCGACAACTCAAAACATCCATAAAATCCCACTTCAATATTCCCCGTCACGCTCCGCTCAAATCGACCAACGCAGCCAATCTTTGGCATAATCAGACAGCTGCAGTCGGCGTTTCCGCGGCCAGGTTCGATTCACAGCTACGAGTCTGGCATTTACAGTAAGTGAAAAAAGTATTTGCATCGACAATTTTTTCATAATAATATCTTTAGGGACTGTTTCGCTTGATAAAAAGATAATGTTCCTATCTACTACAGTAACCCAATGTTCAAAACAAGAAAACAATAGAAGACAGGTGAAAATATACTTTTTAGACCTACTATACATCGATACACGCGGCCAGACGCTTCAACTTCTGTTTAGAGCGACACGGTTGGTCGAATCGTGTTACTTTTGGCTGGCACTTGCGCGTGAAAAGCGATCCCAGCGACCAGTTTGATCCAAGGTCTGTGTTCATACGTAAGTATACGGTATGCATACGCGTACAACTTGTCGACGCAATAAAACGGAGCAGAGTGGTGTCGGTGGAGGCTAGACGCTACGTAGAAGACCACCGCAACCACCTAGACGCCTGAAATCCAACTCTGCGCGCGGAATCGGGCATTCAGTCGCGTTTCACGTTTGCGGATTTGATTACCGACCTGCCCCGCGTACGCGTAGGTGTGCGACGGAACGAATGGAGGGGTCACGGATGAATGGGGCTTGCCACGCAGTCAGCGCGAATGTCTCGTTCGCGAAATAAAAGGGTGCTGGTGGATCTGGCCGCCAGGAGGGTGCTCGGCTAACGGAGTGCATTAAAGTCTTCCAATAATCCAATAATAAATACTTTTAGACGAAATGGATGGAGCGATAGCTGGACCCCATTGTAGTTCGCGACCGTTTCGAGACTCGACTCTTGATTCGCGTCAAATCGGTCGCCTTCCAACCGTTCTGGATGCCGTCATTTGCGCGCAGATGGACGATCGGTTATCGATTCGCTCTGGCCAGGAGGCCTTGGTGTCGTTAGCGATGATTGCTATTCGCGCCGATATTATTGAGGAGTTTCAGGCCCTTTGCTGGTTGGGGATGAGATGAAATTGAGGGAATGTAATGTAGCCATCTTTTGTAGGTGTGGAAAAGGAATCTGTTGGATTCGAAAGCACTTCAAAATACAGTGTAATTGTTCAACGAAAATTAGCAATTCCTAACTAGTATAGCTAGTGTTAGTATTCTGACATTTGTAATATTATATCCCAAGTTCTACCATGAAAATGAGTTTTAATAGTATCTGTAGTGAAATATAGATATAAAAAGTTGAATTGCTATAACTTAGTTAGGGGTTGAAATACATACAAATGCTCACGTATTACATAAAACTATGTATGTACCTGTCAATTAGAAGGGATATCTACCATTAAGTCCATCTACTACCCTTAGAAAAATCAAGTGTCATTCAGGGAGGGTGTTCCAAAGCAAAGCAGCGCAGCTTACGTTTCACCCCCTCTTCCATGAATTAAGTATCGTTTCTCCCGATCGCAGTGACACCGTATTTTGAAAGCCGAACAATTTAATTTCCTATCCTTTTCACGAGTGATCAGCGACAAATCCAATTTGGACAGATCTCAATTCCGTGGATAAAGGGGCGTTTCCATCAATACACGTTTTAAGCGCGCTGTAAATCCCATTCGAACTCGGCCCTGTAACTCCGTCTTTCTTCTTTCCTGCCTCTGACTCGTCCCGTGCACGATACACAACCCGTCGAGCATTTCTCCGAGCAGCGTCGCGAGATCTGCTGACGTCTTTTGAACGTGGCTCCGGGATGTGGGCGGGGCGGGGGAGGGGGTGGAGTGCCGCCTCGATTCAAATTGCGTTAATATCGCCGGGGCTAAATTTTTCGTATCTCGACGGATTGTAATTGACGTCGTCGCATTCAGAGCTCGTTCGTACTCGAGGATCCAGCTGTCACTTTGAATGGTACGTGATTGGGAGGGCAATGAAGCGAATTACGACGCGAATGTGCGTGGAGAGGGGAAAAGGGAGAGCGAAAGTGTATTGCGAAGTATCGCGCCCAGGTGGAGGTACACACGGTATCTCAACTCGTTTCGCTGTGATACAGTAATCTCGTTTACTAGTGTGCATATACGGACACTGACAGTCCTTTCGTCCTGAGACGTTTAATTGATAGAGGAAGTAATTCTTTAGTGAATACATAGGGAATTTCTTGAAGAAGAGATTTCTTGACACTCGAGTACTAAACTCATCAAACCCTTGTGTTTTTAATCTCGATTGTCACCACTTTGTGGCGCGCGAGCTTTTAACTAGTTAACTTTCGAGTGGAGAGATTGCAGTGCATTGACAGAGTGATTTAGTGGCAGTTTAGCACTCTAAAAGGTCAAACACTCTGAATTTTCTCGTTAAAGTGGGAAAATAGAGCTGGATTAGGAAGAGTAAATAACAGTTTCAGGGAACTGTTGTTATTCGATGCAACGAGTATATAGAAAATTACAAACCCGTGACTATAGTTCATAAAGTGTTTTAATAACCCACTACTTTTATTTTCCCAAACAGCTCCAGAAATTACTTCTCGCCTCTAAGTCAATTTCCCAGGATTAAAGTAGCAAAAATCAAAGCATCTTTTTCCCAGCACGCTCTGAAGCCCAATGAAAGAGAATTTCCTGCTCGGCGCGGCCTTTTCGCATTAAAAAATCCTCTCTCAGTGGCGACGCCGCCACACCTCCGCTCCGGACGATCGTAATTGATCGTAGCGGGGCTCGAAGTCTCGTCACTTTGAATGGTATGTGATTGGACGAGCAATGAAGCGAGTGGAGAGTGCGAGGAACAGAATGAGGAGGACGAGGACACTAAAAAGGGAGGATCGTAAGGCGGGAAGGGGAGAATCTGGCAATAGACCGGGCATCGGTGCACAGTAGGTGGCGAACGACCTTTATACATAACACATACGTAGGCACACAAGTATACAAGGTGGTCTATGAAAGTGAAATCACTTGGAGGATACTACACAGGTGCTAATCTTGAACTTTCTGAGCTTTTGTAGAGGGGATTCTGAAATCAATTTAGAAGAGCTTCTGTCTACTTTTTTTCAACTGCTGATCTTTGTTATACCCAGATGGGTCCACTAGGGGTTGAAATACAAAGTTCTGGGAATTGTGACAAAAAGATAAGAAGACTGAAAATTTTGAAGATTTGATAGATTAACTATTTGAAGGTTTGGAAATTAAAAATTTGAGAATTTAAATATTTAAATATTTGAAAATTTGAAAATTTTAATTTGAAGGAAGGAGGTTTGCCATTCAAATATTTGAAGATTAACTTTTTGAATTATTTGAAAGACGGAGATACATTTAAAATATTGAAATATTTTTAGATATAAAAGTCTCAAAATTTGAATTCAAACAGAAAAATTACAATGACTACATAGTACCCTACACACCAAGCCTCTATAATGAATATAAAGATCCTGAAGAGTGCATCGGCGCAACCTCCCATCGAATCACCCAGTTCCCATCGAACTTAATATTTACAGGGTTATTCGAGTGGCTCGAGTTGCCACTGTGAACCACCCCACGTGCATACGCGTATTACATACATAATACATACTGCTCACTCGACGTACGTATCTTCAGCTCGTACATATGTACGTGCATATGTATATGCACGCATGGTACACAGAGCTTTGAGGGTGGATAGCGAAAGCTACCCACTGTGCCAGGGTTACCCAGGTAACGCATCATTCCCCGTGTACCCATGGTAACCGGCCCAGACTCCGATCTCTCCCATCAACAAGCCTTTTCGCATTCCAGCTCGAGCCGCGTGGCCTGTCGCGATTGCCACGCAAAACAAATGCGGGAAAGTCGCGTGCAGGCCACGTGATTCGTCGGCTGAGCCTGTGGACCGGAAAGTCTGCGCTCCTTCCACGTGACGAGACCTTAAAGGACGACGCCGATCGTAGGGACTCTCCAGCAGGTGCGAATTGACTTCACTGAGCGGGAATCGCCGATTAATGGTTACGTAAATCTGTCGTGGCATACAGGCTGCTTCGTTTCGAAGGAAAATTAATGTCCTTCAAAAAACGGCAGATATTTTAGTAAGGGGAGGTAGGTCATAGGGAAACAGATGAACAGAGTTGAAGAAGCGGGACTGAAAAATGATCGCTAAAGTAGGATTATGGTGGCTAAGATTAATTTGTATTGTATTTTGAAGAGATGTAGTTACTATAAATATTGTTAATTATAAGTACCTACTCGAAGTCCTAAAATATTCTACTCACACTTCTCTGAATCTCAAAGAACAGTGACGAAAGTTGTAGAAGAGGTAATATTTTGTGTGACTAAATTTCCAAGCCCTTGGGAGCAATTTCCCATAGCATCCAATGCATTCTTCGACTAAACTGTAATTAGAAACCGAAACAATGAAGGAGCCCAGCCCAATCGATGCAGTGAGCGGGACCGGTCGCTCCATCTCGTCGGGCCGCGATGTCGTTAACATCCGTCGAATCGCGAGGCGCTTTAACGAAGCAAGAAGCATCTCCAGGGTATACAATAGACGCTCGCAGCGAGTCAAACCGTGGAGAGATTCCGGTGTAATTGCGACTAGAGTTTGCGGGCCGGTGCTCGCCGAGCCGCCAAATAATTTCCTCTCATTAACGCAACGTAACGACGGTCAAACAAAGCATAAATCTTCCGTCCGTCTCAGCCGAGAGGCCAGGTCTTGATGGAGCAATTATTTTGATATCGGGACCACTTGGCATTGGCCCTCTCTTTCTTTTTGCCCTCTCCGTCTAGCAGCCTCCCCCTCTTCATCCCTCTTCCGGTCGTTCCCGACGTCCTAGCTCTCCTTCCCCCTTTCCATCCTCGCTGATGATAGCTGCTCCAGCTATTCCACTCTTATTTCTGTCGCCCGGCGTCTATTCTTCGTTAAATCGGACTTAATTACTTAAATCCCGTCGGGAAATGCTGATGGATCGGTTATAATTAAGGGGATTCTTACAGCGCTACTCCTCCAGGCCCCCAACCCCGTCCAATTCTCCGATGCCTGGTCCCCCGTTCGCCAGGATGGCCCTTTTTCATCCAGGGACGATAAACGCGGGCTCGTCGTTCCAATTCGACGATGTATTCCACCGATTACGGGAAATTCCAGCGATGAGTTCCCGAGTTTCGGAGACACTTCAGGGACCCCGTCCTCCGTCTAGACTCGGTTTTAAGCCTCAGGATTCTATCCTTTTTGCTCGTTCAGGACTCATTCGTGAATTGCTCGATGGATTGTTTGGGGAAATTGCGACGATTGGTTCATTTCAGTGATCCCATTTCGGGGGGTTTTTGACCGAGGTCTGTGTTGAGTGAGGAACGCTCTTGATTTGGTTTTGATTATTTTTTTAGTATAGAAGTGATGCTATTGAGTATCTAAAATAAATTCACCTATAGAGTTCATTTATCATACATTGGATTCACTGATTTCTACGAAAATCCCTAGATTTTACGCGATAGTGGCAGGAATATAGTGCAGCCCTATCGTACTAAGAATTTCAAAGATATTGTAGATCCGAGCTTAAGCCTCCATACACTTAAACTTAAGCCAGAGTTCGAGCAAAATTTTCAGGAAATCTTCATAGTCAGTAGTTCAGGAAGTGATGGTTAAAGGTGATCCTCGTAATCCGAAATTTAAGCAAAACTTGGGAAAGGGCTCCATATTTCAGAGCTTGAAGGTATTTTTAACGATAGCTCCACTGTTTGACTTTGAATTTACGTTTCAGTTTGACCCAAAGTTAGAAGAGAACAAAAAGCTTATTTAATTAGCAGCCAAATAACACTTCCGCTAGACTTTGATATTCGATTGACGTCGATTCCCCTTTAAACAGTGTAAATGTTACAAAAATAACAAACCGATGATAAATTATAGGATATTTACTTTTTTCTCCACAAAACTGATATCGGCTTTTACACAATTAAAAAAGTAAAGTGTCTGCAGAAGGATTGTTCCTTCGACCAACGTTTCGCTCGCAATAATTCACGAGCATAATGTAGGCTTTTTCCCCCAAAAGAATGCGCGGCAAACCTGCGTAAACAGGCAGCGCACGCGTTACCGTGTAATCGAGTAATTCGTACGAATGAGAAACAATTTGCAGCGGGCGCGTTTTAATTTCAATTTTGATCTCCATCCCCGTGTACACTGCGCCGGGGGATGCGTTTCACCCTGGCGACTGTAAATCATGAGCAAACAAAGAATCGACGTAGAACCGCGCGCATTTGTCAGCGTCACGTTCGCGGTGTTCCGTGTCTTAAGCCGCGTTCCCACGTCTGTTGCGCGTGCCACGACACGTGATCGTACCGTTTAAGAAATTCCATCAAGGGATTTAAAGTAATTACGTTAGTGTTACTTGGAAATATAAAACTGCTAGTGATTCGAAAATAAAGCCAAATATGGAAAATTGTAATTCACACGTTCGTTCATATCTGTGTGGAATTGGTATTTAACTGTGAAAATTATGATAGTGTAGGTTATTTTATTTTCTTGGTTATGTGAAGAAGAATTTGTAGGATGATTTGTCAAGCTTGTTTAATTTAGATACTTTCGAGGGTGCTATTGAAAGATATTTGAATGTTTGAATATTTAAATATTTGAGTATTTGAATATTTGAGTGTTTGAATATTTAAATATTTGAATATTTGAATATTTGAATATTTGAATATTTGAATGACTATTTGAATATTTGAATATATGAATATTTGAATATATGAATATTTGAATATTTGAATATTTGAATATTTGAATATTTGAATATTTGAATATTTGAATATTTGAATATTTGAATATTTGAATATTTGAATATTTGAATATTTGAATATTTGAATATTTGAATATTTGAATATTTGAATATTTGTATATTTGAATATTTGAATATTTGAATACTTGAATGACTATTTGAATATTTGAATATTGTTCTACATGTAAACTGCTAGTAACACTATAAATTATAAAGCTTGTACATCTAACCCCCATTCTTTATTCCTGTTCAAATACACCACATAGTCTATCGAAAATTCTACAACAGACAACTCTAAAGAATTAATCCCCGCAACAGTGGGCCAGCGGGCACATAAATTTCCTGTTGGTAATACACGAATTACTACAAGTTTCATCCACGGTAGATGCACAATGAATTACGAGTGGTCCATCTCGAAGATATGCTGAATCGGGTCGCGGAGAAGTTGTCGTAAGCTCGAGGGAATGAGAGGGTGGGACGAGGGGGTGGATAGGATCGTTCGCGGTTGCTGTTCGTCTGGCTTAGCCGTGCAATATTGGTTACTGTCGATGTAATATAACATCCTGTAACGTCGAATGGATCATAATATTCCCAATGTAATGCCGGGCTATCTGTCTGGATTCAGCCCGTCGCGGATACCGGTTAATTTCGCGCGGATTTATGTCTGCTTGATTCTGTCCATCGCGGCTGTTCGCTTCGCTTGACACTCGACCGACTTTGCCCGCAAATTGCTCGAATTCTGCTAATTAACGCGGCCATTTTTATGCATGTTCCTTCGGTGACGCATAAATCCGCGCTCGATGAACGCGGAAAGATAATCAACGGTGAAATTTTTTGCTAAAAATTTTGAATAGTGACGGATTTTTGCATACTCGATGACGTTTGGAAATTTCAATTTTGTATAGAGTCAATCAAATGGAAACTGTGACACAATGACGGATAAACCAATAATACCCGAGGAAAATTCTAATTTTGGCGTAATTGAATGTCGAATCTATTGACTTGTACTACTTGAAATCGCTTATCTCGGAAGAAAGCAATTTGATTTATTTATCTTTCCTGTTTACTTATTTCTCTGTATATTGCTTCTTTATAGGTAGACGTGAGCGTGTGCTAGACAGTTACAGTATTGATCAAATTTAAAAAATGGTACTCCACCGACTCCATTAAAAGTTGAACAAAGTAGGGAGCTCACAATTACGTTGGTCACGATAAGCATGAATATCAAATATGCTTCTTCCATATAGGATCCATGGAAGGTTCATGCATAAACTATCTACTTTCTCATTTTTCTCGGAATCCCTCTCTCTCTCCCCCTTCAAACTGAAACACACAATGTTTCAACTTCATATTTACATAGCAGGTTCGCGTATGACGCAGGCCAACGCATCGGGCGCAAACGTGCCCTTATTATAATGTATTCCCTTCGGTCGAGCCCCTGGATCCAGCCCCACTGGTATTCCAGAGGGGGTGAATCCGACGTTGTAACGTTTAGCAGAAGGAAATCCCGTGGGGTTAACCGGTCTAGGTCTATATTGGACCGTAAACAGAACGACAGCGACAACGACGGTCACAAAAACCTGGATTTTCCGCAACATGATACTGAATATTTTTTACGGGCAACTCGTAAAGCGGAAGTTGCAACTGCTTTCGTTATTAGAGGCGGAATAATGAAATTAGCTAATGGACGATCTATTACAACGTTTCGACTTTTATCTTAAGGGTGCATAGGAACTTCCAAAAAATTGGAAGGTATTAGTGTTAGTTACAAAAAATATGTTTAGGCATTTTACTATTTTATAACCAAAGTTCTGGTGATGATCACCCCTTGAATTTTTAAGTGAGAAAGTTTTCTAATATCCTTTCTTCATTTTGGAAATATAAATTCTATATTCTAGATCTCAATTAAGGCCTCAAATTGAATTTTTTGAAAATATGACATCTTTTTTTTACCTTACAGTCACCATAGCTAGGTTCTGAACGTGATAAAAATTATGATACTTATTTTTTAGAACACCCAGAAACGAAATAGTTCATACAAAACATTGCTAAGGTCAGACTCAACGAGCGCAAGTCCAGAGAACTTGGATCCCTCATAGCGTGGCAATTAACGCGTTAAAGAATTCAAAGCGGAGAAGCTCTCGAGTCGTCCTCGAAGTTCATGACCCGAACACCGCGGCGAGCTTCATTTATCCAGTGAAACGTCTACAGATATACTTTCACGCGTTCGAGCAGCGAAGACACGATCCTCGTTGCATCAACCCTCGCAACACCATCCAAAGCGGGGAAACAATACTACCCACACCAGGATATCGAAACCGCGTAGTCCGCAGCGGTACATATTCAACTGCCTTGAATGCTTCCTGCTTCGAGTCGCTTCGCTACGATGCAATTGCATTCCGCCGAGTTCTGCCCGATAGCGATCCCTGATTTTATGACATTTCTGATTTTACCGCAACCGAGGCGCTAAATACAGTGGGAGTCCGAATCCTGTTTATTGTCGCCGAAATTCGCTTTCTTCCATCTCAATTTTTATATTTGCTTTCATCGAATACAGATAATTTTTTGGTGTCTGAGAGAGAGACGAAAGAAAAGGTTGTTATCTTAATTAGTCTCGGTAGTCACGAACCGAATCGGGTAAATCCAAGTTTGATTTACCATTCACCTGTTTTATCTGGATGCAATTATGCACCCCTCCATTGTATATGAGGGGGTGAATACGTATATAGGCGGATTATGCAAAGGCTCATCGCTCGCCGCTGCTGGATAGCGAGACGAGCAGTCGGACGGTGGGACAGGGGGGTAGTAGGATGCTTTCCGCGTTTTGCTCGGCACCCCTGACTCACGTACAGCTGCATAACTCCATTGTTGTATCGATTGTTGGACCACGCGGCGGGCTTTACAGTTTATCCCCTCGGCAGGAGGGACTACGGGCGAAAGAGCGAAGGCTCGGCTTAACGAGCTTTTTCAAACTCGATTTTGACGGCGAAAGTGAGGGCAAGACGCGGGGACCTGTCAAGGAATAAACAGCTTCACACGTGACACCCCCTATCGAATTTTTGCGAACAGTTCCTAGGACTCGATTATATAATACTCTCTGCCCTAGCATACGGTCTTCGTGAAATCCTTTTTCTCATCACAACTGAATTAAAATAGGACTAGATTGTAACGGATTTGGGAGGAATTAATAAAGCAGTAAGCTTGTAAGATATTACTCGATTAGGGTGTCCTAAATTAGGTGATATAATTTATATTTTGGAATTGCTTCCAAATTGGAATGGAATTGAGTCCAAGTTTGATTTTGAGATTAGAAATAACTGAGGATGAGATTTAATTTTGAAATGATCCAAAACTGATCTGAAATCGGGTTGGTCTACTATGAGATTTTGGATTGAATTTTTAATTATGTTAGGAACAGTAATAAAGGGAATCTAAAGGTTTAGAGATTCCAGCTTAAACATTTCATTTAAGAAAATATCTTCAGCTAGATGAAATTGGTATGTTACAAAGTTATACTTTGATTGTTACACGAAGGTAATTTACTCTCTAACTCACGCTGCAACGCATAGATGGCAATTATAATCTCAATTAAAATGCCGGCGGATGTCGAGCGTTTAGCAATTAACGGAATGTTTGTGCCTGCCACTAATTACATACCTTCGTTACGCTTTCCCGACGTTACGCTTATCTTTGCATAATTTTATTTAACAAGTACCCCTCTGCGCGAAGCGTCGATCGAAAACGTCGCTTGATTCCTTGGTGGAATCGTTCAAATTACGCAATCGCGTCACTGTTACAAGTATTCTAATTGCACGGTGCAGTCCCCCGAGCTGCATCACTTTCTTGTGATTTTTGTAAAACGATGTGCAGAGTGAAATAACGAATTTTTATAAGTAATTGAGAAAACGAGATACAAGCAAAATAATCAATAATCTTATATAATGGCATCCATACTCAGAAAAACTAATATCAAGGTAACATAAAATAGAAGAAATATGAGCCTCTTGTGTAACAAGGTTATTAACTGTAAGCTCATACTAAGGTGAATGCTATATTTCTAAAAGAATTCTCTTTAACATAAAATTAGCAATAATTTCAATGCTGTACTTTAATTAGAATCAAAATCTATTAGCTATTTCTAACTAGTGACATCAAAAGAGCCAATTTATTCTCTCATCCCTACTTGACTGAATAGTCACTAGAGGTGACCCTGAGCAATTAGTTAATTTGATTTTTACAAGACAAAAGATCGGTTAGTTTGTAACTAGAAGAGACCACAAACATTGAAACACTAACTAACATTCTGTCACGATAGGAGGAAAGCATGGCAATAAGAATATAAAAAGCAGCAGAGTATGTAATAGTTGCCCAGCAACACAATATTTACTCCGCAATCACGGCATCGAAGGCGAAATAAAAGCGGGGAGAAACACGTGCTGACGTCACTGACACGTCCAATTATATTTTCCCAGAATTATTCTCGCGAAACGTCAGCGAGCGCCGACGGTGCGGCGCGGCGTCAGCGTGCTTTTATTTCCAGGAAACAAGCTCGCGCTTAACACCATTTTCACGGCGGAGGAAGGGCGGGAGACGCGACCGTATAATTAAAATAATAATTGTATTTAAACCGAGCGAATCGGTAGAATTTACAAAATTACGCGATAGAGGTGGATCTGACACACCGACGGACGCAAAAGATGCATGCACGTCAACGGCTCGTGTAATCAAAAGAGAAACGTAACCCCAGCCTAGGGGGTGGGTGTGGGTGGCGCAGGGAGGCGCGATTAAACGAAACGAGTTTAAAATCCAGGAGTCTAATGTACGTAATCCCGGGATGCAATTTATTTAGCGATTCCCGCGTAAACGGACGTTTACACGCGCAACACCGAACAATCCGCAACGAGCGTCGTTTCGGATTTCAAAATATTAACGATTTCCTCCCTTCGGCTATTATTTGCAATTACCCGTCGTGCGCGGATCGCGTTTCAAACGCGAATAACACGTCGTGTCCCGTGGACGAGCAATTTTCCCTTGGTTTCGCCTATCCTGTCCAATGGAAAAACGTACTAAGGGTCGCTTCAACTCATCCCGAACATCAGCACGCCTCGTTTACTTTAATTCCCGCAGATATGACGTTTGGATTAAATATAAATCAAATTTCCTACCGAATTTTCGTGGTCCTGATGGTTACAGAGTTGGTTCTAGAAACTGGGCTGTTGCGGTGCTTTTTCAGGGGTGCATGAAAGCTTTAAGGCAGTAGAATCTTGATATTTGTTCATCGAGTTTTGAGAAGAGATACTTATTGTTAGCATGAGTGAGGTAAACTCAGCGTAATTTTCGTTGACATTCAAATATTCAAATTTTCAAATACTCAAAATTTCAAATTTTCAAATAATGAGATGTCCAGTTTTCCAAATATTCAAAGTCTCAATTTTAAAAAAGTTTTTGAAAGTATGTATTTCACACTCTTGAAAGTGATTGTTCTCAAACGGTAGACGCAACTAATGCAATTCGATCTTTCCTGGATGACCTAATATTTCTGAAAGAATATTCCTTTAGTACATTTATTACAAAAAATTGAGCTCAACTTAATCACGTTAAAGGAATCCCTGATACAATATCTGCTAGAGATAACCGAAATTCAATCCAAACTTTCTGCAGCTGCGTATTAAGAAACTCTGAGATTGATTTTAATTCAGGTTACTTTAAAATTAGTTAATTTTAAACGCTCTGAAGTTCTATTCTACGAATGGACGAAATATTCTCTTAGTCTCGTGGTTGGTTACTTAGCATTGGCTGCGTTAAATGAACGCGAAAAGAACAGGTAAAGTAAAGCACGCGGGAAAACAACCAGCCCACCCCCGCTTTCCACTTCGAGCAGGGCGGCGCGGCGGTTTGGGATATCGCCGTTCGCAAGTTGCGTAGCAACAGGCCAGGGTCAGATGGAAATAGCAGCGAATATTCAAGCAAATCTCGAGTCATAATAAAGCTCGATTCGCCTCCGTTATAAAGATACATTAGCGGCTTTATTTTGTGCTTTCGGGGATACAGCCTGCCCTTGGTCCCTCGCTTCTTGCCCGCCATTATTCTTCCCGACAAGTGTGTTTTCTCCCCGTAACTTTCGCGAGGCATTAACCGCTCGTTTCCCCGTGCCAACGAGATGAAACTCGAAAGAATAAGCAGCGAGAGGAAACAAGTAGAATTTTTTTAGTGCTGGAAAAATTGTGGCGCGCGACTACGTAAAATGTGGGGCAAACATGAGGGTCAAGAAGAAGAATATTTAATATGCGTGACATGTGCAGTTGGATTCAGGAAGAAGTATTAATCATAGGAAGGATCATAATATTGAGCGTTTTGATATAGTTCGAATTTTAGTAGCTGGAGAAATAGGGCTTCCCAAGAAAATTCCTAGCTCTTCAAAAGTAAAGTAAGGCTCCACCCCAAGTCCAAGACTACTGCCCAACAGAGACTACTCTTCGAAGAGTAAAAGAAGGATTTTTAAGTACTGGGGAATTCCAAAAGAAACCGCGTTAGGAGAATCTCATCAGTATCAGGCGTTATAATACATCAAGATTTTTAAGATGAATGAAGAGGAACATCCCCGAATATTCGAACGGCGTAACCTTCCATAAATAGAAACGATCCGCCAGAGGGTGGAACGTTTCATCGGTGGAGAACATCCCCGTGGCGACGAAGCTATCGACGCGGCCCATTTGCCAACTCAAATTCGAGTCAGAGGTGCTTCAACAGTTTACGAGCTTCCTCTGACGGGGGCTGTTTTCTTGCCACGTCGTTAAGTTCTACTGCCTAGGAGGAGGCTCTTCCTTCTCTTTTTTTTTTCAGGGGCGAACAAGCAGGATCTGGATCGCAGACGCCTCAGCGTGCTTATCTACAAGAGGCCTCTCGAGACAGCCTGTTCTTGAGCTATTAGGAGCAGGCCAAATATCCACGGAATTATTTTAGAGCTAACCCCTTGCTATGGAAGCGACTGAAACACAGGGCGACTATTTGTTGAAATCATACTATTAGCAATACTTCATATAATATATAACGCCAGTTTTGCTAACTCTCGTGGAAATAGACAGAGCTAGATAACAGCTGTGAAAGATTTACAGGTTCGAATAGTAATAGCAGTTTTATTTGAATGATAGGCAGTCCCTCACTTGCACCTTCATAAATTAATAGTAGTAATCTCGTAGGGAACATGAATACAATTTTACAATGTATGACAGTCCTTTGGCAATCCTTTGCCACTTTCTCTCTTAACTTTCACACTCGATTCATTGCGTGGCTGACTCTCTCGCCATCATCTACTTATAATTAGTTTTGCTACCGCCCACTAGAGCTGATATAGCAATGTCTGTCTGGAATATTTTGTCTTTGAAAAATTCTTCCTTTATTTACCCATAAACAGTGCTAGAGACATACGTCTCCAGAGAAACGACAGCGTTGCCTGTACAAAGTTGGTATCTCAAAATTTGGATACACAAACATCAAAGGTTCAGATAGAAATGTTGCTTCTATATATTTATATAGAAGCTGTCTATTATATAGAAACCTCTGTGCTCCCACTGTGTTTGAATTTCAATCGAACTCCGGTTGCACTTAAGAAATAATGAAAATTGGAAGCTTACTGCCAAATGAAATTTTCCCTTCATATTAAATAAATATATTAAGCGTATAAAAGCAGACGGGGACATCGGGGATGTCGTTGGCATCCAAGGCTCGTTCCACCGTATATCGATTGCTTTCTTTCGCGTTCGTTCCACGTCCAGTAGAACGATAATATTGACTGCAGCAAGTCTTCCGTACACCACGCACGCCCATGTACGCCGCGCGCACAGACTCCTCTGGTATTTCATATCGGGTTTCACGAATCTCTCTCCTGTGTTTCCCTCCCCCCACTACCCCCTACCGCGTTCCTTTTCCGCTTTTCTTCTGTTTCTTACGCCATAACTTTTTCTTCCCTTCCGCCTTCGGCTGGAGAGAGAGAACGGAGGGGTGAGGGAGCAGCTCTCGCTGCATACCGCCCCCAGTAACTCGTCTACCCGCCGCTGACTCTTACTCTTGCGCGTTTTGTTGTTCGTGCCGACGTTAGAAAGAAAGGAAACTACCTTTAACCGAGACCTTTAGTCCGGGGAACGAACCGACTGGAACGTGGAAAAGTGAAAGGCGAGGGAGTCGCGAATCCATACTGCGTATCGTGTTTGTGTTTCGAGTATAGTATATTTATACTGCGGTGTGTGTGGGAGTAGAGGGAATAACTTTCATGGGTTTTCATTCGGTAAGATATGATGAAAGAAAATACAGTTGAAATAAAGAAATCGGAATATTGGCTTTATATTATTCATATTTAGTGACTGGATCCTTAAGTAGTATAACCATGAAATTGTGTAAACTATAGTAGTACAAAGTAGCGTTATTTCTGTCTCACTCTGTGGTATTTGGGAAATTGACAATAAATATTTTGTTGCCTGGCACAGAAAATTATAAACGTTGACCCCGACGCTCGCGACCTCGCGACTTTACGATAAATAAGTATCTCGGTAATTTGATGCTCAAGCCATTAGAAGAAAAACAAAAGGACCATCCTGGGGTAGAATTTTCTGCCGGATAATTGAAATTGGAGCCTCGCTCTTATCGCGTGTTTTTTCCCTGGTGGTTCTCCTTTTACGTTTCTTTTCCCTGCTAAAAGAATTCTTTCTTCTTTAGCTCATGATTTTTTAATTTTATAGACACAGAGAGAAAAATAATATAATATGTTTTTAATTAAAGTTAAACTAATGAAACCCTGTTACTACGGTTCATGTACCAGTGGCTACTTTTACAGTGTATTTTAATTCAATTATACGGTTGCACACATGATTCAACAGAAGGATATTTAACTAAACTTTTTAGCTTTTGAGAAATTAATAGATTTTATAGTGAGCAAGGCACCGAAAGAAAGAGATAATGATGGTTAAGCTGTCGTTGGTGTTCTGGTTGTCCTAAATTATGGCGTTCCCCATTGGTGAACCGGTTTTTGCGTAAATTCTAATTAACATACCATCAATTATAATTACGACAGACACGCCTGCCACCTGGCAGATTAATGTTTATGACCGGAGAGCTTTATGGACATGAATACATAACACGAAGTGTCCTGACTACCTAAGTGCAAATCTAATCGTACGTCAAAGTATTCGCGCTTTTATTGGCAGTAACATTAGGTAACGCACCTCTCATTGCTGTATTATGATTTGAAGTAGATTATTGTAGTCCTGGAACAATCTGAATAGTTCTCGAATTTAGTTGCAATTTAATTTGTTTCATTTTAGAGGATAACAATAGCTGATAATTTAGAGCCAAACAACTGAGAATGTTTTCTGATCAACCTAACATGTACTCACAGTTGTCCCTACAATCAAATTTTAGATAACCAAAAATGTTTGTTTACTTCGCATCCAGTAACAATTGTTTCCAATACCTCGTGTCTCTCGATTGCAGCTGTGCGGATTCTGTAGTTTTGGTAACAGTTTTCAATCTAACGAATTTGTTTACAAAGGGACCCAAGTCACGTCACAGAATGCAAATTTCTGTGCAGGAACGAGAACACACGGTTACTTTGCGTCAAAGAAAGATTTATGTCAACGGGCCACGTTACGTCATAGCTCCGATGTATCTCACATGCAATAACGCAATTACTGTTATAATCGGGAAATCCTTGTATTTCAATATTCCTGGGGCAAAAATAGAATCGACGCTCACGTGCACGGTCAACGAGCCTGCATTAATAGCAATAGGTTATATATTCGTCGCGTGACAAAGATATTTTTTAACGAAGCTTTCACTGCCAAAGACAGAACTCTATTTCCTTGCGTTTGTATGTCAGAGGAAAACTATTTTTATTACAATTATTGTACACTTGCAAAAATAGAATTCTATTCTTTTTTTAGGCTTTCAGTGTCCCTATTAAATTGATTACATGTTAAATCTCTGATCAAAAGCATGGACTCCTAAAATACAGGATACTGCTAATATGACATTTGCTGCAACAATGATATATCTCAAAAATCATAATTTTTAGATAAATGCAAGAAAAGAGGAAATTTTAGACTTATAAAATATAGAGCAATATGTGTATTTTAGGTCCTTGATAGTTGCAGCGCTGAGGTAACGTAAAAAGCCATTCCCTTTTGAACACGACTTCAACTTAGAGGTCTCAAATAAGACCTCAGGCGTTGGCAAGCTAAAATCTCACAATGGTACACCATGTCTCTCTATCTTCAAAATTCAATTTTAGCTATATAAAATTTTCAAAAATTCCCTTCACAAAATACGAAAGACGAAATGCCACCTACGACGATAAACAATTGTTAATTCGATACTTCTGTATTGAACATCTCCGAAGCTAGGCACGTGAATATTTTCCAGTGGCAAAAAGTGCGAAACATTTTTAACCGAGGCGCTCGTTGGCTGCGTCGCGTCTCGTGTTTCCGTTTTTCACGCTGACAGCCGTCAACGGGAACGCGTTAATTTTTACGCGGCCGGACCGCCCGCGCACGATATTCCCTCTGCAAGAAGTTTTATTGTGCCGTGGCGCGTAATTAACGATTAGTTACGGAACTTGTTTAATTACGAATTTAAATTACCAATATGACAGAAAGTTGGCGGAAGCGAAAATTAGCCAGGCGCGATTCGACGTAGCCGGTTGTTTCGAGACTGAACGGACACCGTCGCTTTCGCCTAACGAATACGACGACGGGCGCATAGTTTTCAACACGCGAGACGAAAAAAGAGGGAACTGGTCACATCTACACGCACACGTACAGGAAAAGTGGCGCAAGTTTTACTGTGGAAATATATTTCACGCGAGTTCGACCATCGTCCCTTCCCATTAGACCCAAGTTTCGCTTTAATTGTTAACCCACTTCCGGATCCGTGTCGTCGCGTGACGACCCCCGAACGCCAGACTTTGCTTCGTGCCTCTGTCGTTCCTGTTCACGACTGTTACTTAACACTTGTTTTAGCGTCCGTCTATCTCTGTCATGACGGATTTTACGAGTTTCAAGCGCGATGAATTAAAAAATTTTATAGTGTTCACTATGGAGGGTCTTCGGTATAAGCCGAAAATATTTTTTTACGCTTCAAGGAGCAATGATTAGGTGAGGTTCATTAAACGAGCAGTGATACCTCAACTGGGATATTTTTTTTTAAGCGAAATCTCATCTGCAAATTTTTGTTTCCTATGATGTCGGTGATAGAAGTTACAGGAAAGTGGACATGGCTTGTCAAGTGAAACAATAGAAGAACAAATTTTTTTGACTTTCATATTTGTACGAAGCACTGGGTATATTTTTATGTCGCTATTTTAAGTTTGTCCAACCCTGCGTTTCGTTTTATATTATAATGTGAAGAAGGGAGGTGAAACACCCTTTGACACGCCATCGCACAATAAAGCAAAAGAGAAATAATTGATCTTGCAACGTTGAAACTTTCGACCAAGTATTTTTGAAAAGTGGTACAGACTAAATCGGTAATGATACCCTCGTGGGTGTCTAAAATTTCTACACAGGATATTCAGTGCGCAGTTCCATGCAGATGCTTAAAGTAGAATGACCACCCTGCGAGTTTCAGACATACAAAAATAGGTTGAAGTGGATGGTTGGTTAACGCATTTTAAATCGCTGCAGTGTTACGTCGACCGTACTGTATAGTCCAGTAAAGTTCCTAGATGGTCATGAATTACACGTTCGTGCAACATATTGCGTTACCTGTTTCGTAAAAATTACTCCTGCAAAAAATGCAGTTAATACATTGCTACGGAATATTCACCAAAGAAATATGAAAATCGCATGAATAAACTATCACGAACACCTAACATTTTAATGCTTTGTTCAATGTGGAAATATAATTTCTTGAATAGTAACACGTATAATTATAGAATCTAGCAAATTTAATTAGCAACTTCTAACTCTTCCCTCTACACCCCTCCACAGCCATAAATGCCAGACGACTATAAAAGAAACTAGGAATTTCATCGTTCCACAAAGTATAACGAAGTGCAGGAAAGCCACAACAGCTCGGGTTCCTTAACAAACACGATAGCAGTAAATTAACCGTTTCGCCGTAAGACTCGTCACCAAGTCGCGCTCGCAACTTTACGATACGCCCTCGGCTATTCCTCGCCGCGCTGATATCGATCGCGGCCGTCTGAAATTACGTTCCGTTGTCGCGGATTTACGCCCCCGAAATTTTACACGGGACCGTCGGTGCGAGCCGCGGCAGCCGGCCAAGAGGCGCGAGCATTCGCTTGAAAAATATTACCGACCGTATCACGCGGTGTCACGCGAGCCGCGCCACGCGGATTTTTATTAACACCGGCCCGCTGTCGTGTTCGCCGCGGCCGTTGGCGTTTCTCTTTTTCACGGGCCGCGTCCGACGCGCGCGCCCTTAAATTAGGATGCAGCCCTCGCGCTTATCGTGCCCATCGAACGCACCGACCGACCCCTGCCCCGAGATTTCGCATAGATGATCGTTCTAGGGGTTCGATTAGGTGTTACAGGGAGGGTTAATGGCTCGTTTTCACGATACTTTACGATTTTTAGATGTTCCTTTTGGTAAGTACCTATTTCGTGATAACGAAATATGTTTATGTACCTCGATTCCACTGGGGATCATTTGAATTTTAGATTATTTGAAAATATGTGCATTCGGTATTCTGAGTAACTGAGTTTGAAAATTTGAAATATTGAATATTTGAAAATTTTAATATTAGATCGATTTATGATTTGAAAATTTTCAACGCCTGAAATCTTCACGAATATTTTCTACATTATTATATCTTTCACGACTGTGGTAATAAGTAGTAAGCAAGAAGTTGGAGTATTCAAACCATTAAACACCAAACGATAAGTTACAAGTCGAAGCGTCTTCTGTAGCTCTGCTAAAGAGCCGTACAATTCAGCATCCAAAGAACCACTTAATTAACTGAAGCCTCAGAGGTAACGAAACCTCGTGTTTTAAGTTTCCCTCGGTTCTTTTTGGTTGGCTGCTCCCTCCCTGGAGAACGACCAACAAAAATGTACATTCCAGTGTCTGCACGCGCGCGAGTTACAATACCATTCGACTCAATTACCTCCGACGAGGCGAGTTCACCTGAATTACACATTACAATATCACGGAATAATAATAATAACAGGGATATTGTAACGCAATTACAGTCGTGCTTCTTCGACCGAGCCAACCGGTGGAACGTTTTCCCCCGAGGACGGGCCAAGGGATGGGTTGAAAGAAGAGAAGGAAAGAAAAATAAGCGGTTCCGTAAAGCGCGTTTTACGTTTCGTGAAAAGCGTCAGACTGATTCCTCGTCTGTGGATCGAGAGAGAGGAGATAGAAGGAAAGGAGACGCAGGGAGGCTCGAGTCGCACAAATTGAAGCCGAGATTAAGACGTCTGGGGAGATTAAGGTTTCCATGTTGATTAATTTAAATAGTTCCGCCGCGACGGTGGAGACAAAGGTATAGCCGCGGCTGTGGACCGTCTAAAGACGAGAGAATACCCGGCTGAAGGGATGCATAGTAAACAACTCACTTTTCAGAGGCAGCCCCGAAGAATTAACGGACGTAATGCGGAGTTAAATGAAGTGTGCACCCGCGAAACTTTTGCCGAGTCGACGAGAGGATTACGCGCGCCGACCACGCCGCCGTTTGTCCAGCTCGATGAAATAATTGCGGCAACGTGGAAATTTCTTGTCGCGACGCCTCCAACAGCCGCCGAGAAAAAAAAGTTTAAGCCCAATTCTAAACTACTCCAACGAGCTTAATTTCGAGACTTCCTTAAGGGGTTTAGAAGTTTAGAGAGCTTTGAGTATTGCACAGATGATTTTACGATCGTGAGTTTAGTATGGAATATTTGTCTATATAGAATAATTTGTGCATGAAATGTAATGTGAAATGTGTCTGACTCAGGATCTATTCTACTCGCTTGGCTGTGTCTCACTTGGAACGTATTCTACGGATTTCACTGCGTCTGGTTTGGCTACTGCAGGATTGCAGTAGAATAAGTCCTAAGTCAGACACATTTCACTGGAATTTCAGGCATTTTCTCAACAATGAATATTTTTGCCCTTAAATATTTGTATAGCATCTATATAGTATTTTCACATTGTGTATCCATATGAGCTACACACCAGCCTTGATGTAGCGTTAATTATGCACGAAATCACTGAACTCTGAAGACTGCCTTCGGAAGCAACTAACAAGCTGTTATGCCTGGCGAAGCTTACATACGATTGCTTCAAGGAAACTAATAAAACCATATCCAGTATCGGGTAGTATGGAGTCGATAAATAGACGAAACTTTTTCCATCGATATCCGTTCTTGTACAATAACGATGTCTATGTTTTGCTTTCGGAAGGCTCCCGTAGTCAGGAGAGTCTCGAGAGAAACGATATTGAGGAGGTAAAGATGGATAAGGTGGAGCGATCAGAAGGAGCCGGGCAAAAGAGAAAAGAAAGAAGCCTTTACTCTCGCTCGAGTGCGAACGGTGTTCTTTTAGCTGAATTGCTTCAGTTAATAAGTGATAAATACCAACGGTAGACGTCTTCTTTTTCCCGTATCGACGACGCCATGAAATAAAGAGCATATCTGATCCGCCATCGACCACGATGGAAAACCTCCAACATGTTTCATCGCGGGAACTATGTATCGCATTGTTTCAATAAATTGGTACATTTATATATGAGTGATTTTCACCGAAACGCGATTCGTCTACGCTTCCAATGCATTTATTCATATCGAACAAATTTAATTACATCTAAATACGGCACAAATTCAATATTTGCTTAACGTATTATTCCACCAGGGGATATTCTGAATTTTCGGTGTTAATTATTGACCCTGCTACCTTTACATAAATTGTGAATCTTGTACTCTGTACATAAGCTTTCCTATAATTCTGTAATTTAGTTACGGAAAAATAAAATACAAATGTTCAACTGAATCACCAACAGTAAGTGACGTTATGAATCAATACCATTCAATTCCATTGTAGAACAGTTTTTTTTTTCAAAGACATAGTAATAGTTCCCTCCTTCGCAGAAAAATATTTCATCCTCGTGTGTTTCAAATTTTAGGTAAATCTCACAATTCTCAAAACGTTGAAAACGAGGGCTCCGGTTTACGAAGCAGCCACATTTAGATCCTCAAGTTAACATAGTCCTACTTTTCCCACAAATAATTTCAAAACTAAAAAAATTCCCGCCATAGACCTAATCTACTCCAGAGATGAGTTCCTCAACTTCCCGACGCTTGCAACTCACTCACGGTCTCTAATTAACCAAGAAAACATATTCCCCGTTACCTCGATGAAAGCGTACCGACCACCTGCTGAACATTCGCAAAACCAACTGGACAAATTGCTCCCATAAATACGGCTTCCATTTCATCGGGGCGAATGTTTGACTTTCGAACGGGTCGCATTAGTATTTCTTACCGAACGAGTCGAGGACAAGTTCAATCGTTTGGAGAAGAAATTTTCACGGGGGCGGCCGCGCATCGGTGGTCATTACCAGTACGCCATGGACGAAGTGGGTCGTTAACAATCTCGGGGCCAGGGGAAGAAGGCAGAAGTTAGGTCGAGCAGATGGAAGAATAGCGGAAAGGATGGAAGGAAGGAAGGAAGGGTCGGGGGACGCTTTGCTCAGGGGAGGACCGAGGGACACGCGTGTTCCTTCGGCTCCGTTGCCTCAGCAACAGAGTACCTTCCGTCTCGCTGACCCGCCGTTTCCGGTGACACGGATGGCCTTTCCTTTCTTCGACGGCCCAGACGAGGCTGGGCCACCGCTTCCAGGGGAAAAAATACGGGGGTTGGAAAGAGGCGGCGAAGGCCTTCGTGTCCATTGTTCGGGGATGACCGAACTACTTTTCGCGGTCGAGCGAAAAAGTTCCACGATTACTCTGGGAGTTATTCGCCACGTAGGAGGCGCTCGCGTCGCTCCTGAGGCGAATGGAGCAAGGCAAGTATTCTTAAGACTGATTTAGGAATATTGCTAGGAGGAGTGGAATTTAATTTTGGGGGGATGCAACGTTTCGTGGCCGTTTCGAAAGTTCTAGGAACTCTATTACTTACTTATTACAGGAGCTACTCTGGAAGAAATAATTTTAGACGGGAGGAGAAGATGAAAAATATGGTCTCTGTAATTGAGATGCTGATACGTCGAAGAGAAGGAGAAAAAGAATATGATTCAATAATGGCGAGTGCGCTGTTTAAATCTACAAAAAATGGAAAACAGTTCTGTGATACCAAAAGCAGCGAAATACCTTCCACTCCTACTTACTCCCTCAGACTCGTATGAATAAATAATCCGTAAGTCACTATACGCGTTCCATGAATCAGAGCGAGCGTATTATTCAAGTTAATGTAGTAAACGTAACGGGGCAGAATAAAGAGCGAGCTAATTCGATATTTCGCGCGCGTCGTTGACGGTCGAACCGTCCGTGGGAGAGGGAGCAGCGAAATACGGTGAACGTTGGGACGACGTTCTAAATATTTTAAAAGTTCAGCTCATTTGAATTGAAACATCTTCGATCGCGTCTCTCCCTTGCCCCTGCTCGCTATTTCCTCCGCGGTTATTGCGCTTCCAACCACGTCCGCGTCCCATTCAACCGATTGATTTAAATTTTCCAAACTTTCCGCGCGCCACTTTCCCCCTGCACCCCCACCGACATCCTGCTCGAGAAACGCTGCCGAGAATTCCCGTTCGTTTCGCAAGAATCGTTATTCGGACACGAAATTCCCGCGTTTCCGCTCGAGCTCGCTTTACGCGGCGATTTTATTGGGGCCAGGGAACTGCTAATGACTCGCTAATTGCCAAAAGTGCTCGGCCGAAGATTTGTAATCATTAGAGAGACAGCAAACGACAGGCTCGCGGTGGATAATGGCACTTCTGTGGCCCAATACCCGCGCACTATCCTGTTGTTAATATCGGTCCTGAATGAATAAAATATCAAACGAGCCGCCACGCGAATGTATCGAGCATCGAATTAAAGTTCTTCCGATGACAAATGGGAACGTGACAATGATTGCTTTGCTTTTGGTGGAATCTAAGGGTAACTTTAAAGCCATTTGCAATCTGGAATTCCTAGAGAACTATTTGGGTTAATAAAGGTTATCCTGAAGGTAGGACATTGCGAATTATAGAATTTCCTCTTGAAATGGGTAATGTGATTGAGAGACAACTGGTTTAACTTTTGCTCGAATATGAAGATAAATGTGATAATTGTAAGCGTAATGTTCATTTGTATTTTTTTTAAATATTCGAATATTTGAATATCTGAATGCCTAAATATTTGAATTACGAACTTTTGAATATTTGAATATTGGAATATTTCAAAAGTTTCAATCTTCATGTTTGAAGAATCAATAATATCTATTGGTTATAGCTCGTTATCATAAATTCCACACATCCTACTGAAGAGAAACCTAAAATTCCTCCCCCGTTGGTCGAAAATCACAAAATCTGTCCGCGGAAATGAAAACGAACGCGAAAGCCGTTTCGGTTAACGTCGATACGACGGACCGACGATCGCTTAACGTCGACGCGACGACGAGCGGTTTCGAGGCAGAGTCAACAGCACGGTCGATTTTTCGCGGCTTAATTCAACCGCGCGAAATCCAGCAACCAGGTAAACCGATAAGTCTTGCGGATTTGTCAGCCGACGCGCGCGAAAAATCCGCTTACGTGATCTGGCTTACGCGGAAATCTGTGTTATTGCCTGCTGGAATATGGATGTGTCGAACGTGAGGGCGCGCGCGCAATTCGCCGGAGATTTTCGCGCGACAAATACGAGACGACAATCGAAATTCGCCAATTCACTCACCTGGTTACAGTTGGCGTAGTGGCGACCCCGGGGGAGCGTGCTGGGTAGCTCCGTGGGCTTCCTGACATCAAGTATTCTGCAACAGAAAGAACAAATCATTTTTTATTAATCCTTTATTAATTTAAAATAATTAATTTAAAGTAGATTTTCGTTAATTCCAGAAAAATGGAAATAAAAATCGATAGCAGATATTTGACTGTAATTAGTAACAATCATATTTAATTTGTGAAAGAGAATGCTATCTTTCTTATAAAATAGGTAAACTAATTAATTTGCTTTCAAGTTTTACAAAATCTGAATCTTCAATTCAACCCTAAAATTCACTTACAAATTAATTATGCCAGCAATTGTAGATAAATCAGTCTGAAACTAATTAACCTTAATTAATTTCAATTAAAAAGTCTACAAAATCGCAGACCTTTTTACAGCCCTGAATTCTTACAAATGGGGAACCGTCTTAAATTTCTACACGTTGAAGCATAAAGGAACTGCACTCGTCACGTCCGATCGAAACGTGACGAGAGCTAGTAACGAGGCGAAGAAAATCGGTTATTTAGGTGCAACCCGACCGCCTGCGCTGTTATAGATTAACAACAGGCAACTTCCGTAAAAGTAACGACATCGTAACTAGCGTCTTGTTAGCGCGACAAGCGGCAGAGACTGGAGGGTGCACTAGCTGATCTTCCGCTAGCAGGAACTTGACCCGTGCCACGAGATAATTGAATTTATTAGGTACAAGTTACCTTATTTTTAGTGTAGTGGCCACCAATTATCGTTTCATGGGCTCTTTAAAGCACGATTTACGCGGCTAATTTGTTGGCAAGACATTTTCGCAATTTCTTCCAGTCGAATTTTTTACCGCGTAATTTTACCTGACTTTTCTTCCCCTTTTTTCATTAATCCCACGGGTTCTTATGTTTCTTCAAAAGAAATTCCTAATATCGGTACTGTTATATTTAGATAGTTTTGGCGACTCCCTAAAAAGCAGTATTTGAATAACGAACTATTCAGCTAATAAAATATCTACATATTCACGTAACAAATTGCAATATTTTTTAAGGTTATTCAGGTTACGTGAGTTATGGAAATAAAAAAGCACTAAAATGAAACAGAGACATAATAATATTGAAACTGTAGAAATAAGAGAGTTGTTTCTGTCCTTCTATCTTTCAAAAATGACGCAGAAATTCATTCAAATATGTCTTCAACAAGCATACCTGTAACGTCGTTAACGTCAAGTGACGCATCTTCACTATCTTCGAGAAAATTCTTAGATATAATTCATTCCTGCTTCTTCAACATCTCTGATAGCTTCAAAACTTGTCAATCTCCTACTACACTCACATTTTTCTACAGAAAACGACTGTTTAATATAAAAAAAACCGTTAAACGATGCGAATCCACCGACAAGGAACGCGAAAGCGCGCGTCGAGTGAACTAGAGAGCAAGATGGCGCCAGGGTCGGCGCGCGTGTTAGCGTAGTGGCGGGCTCGCGGTTAATTTTTAAACCTCCTTTCCGGACCGATGGCAGGCTGACATTGCAATTCAATTCTGCCTTCGTTCGTGCATAGTCCCGAGCCGCCAACTGGAAACGTCATTCATATTCTAGCTGGTAGAACGTTACGAACTACCTTCCCTTTATCTGTATAGTTAATGAGTTCATAACTAATGTAGCTGCTACTGATGTCCTCCCATCGATCGGTCCATGTCGCCTGCCTCCACTTTTTCTTCTGTGGGAAGCCTCGAATCCCTTCGAGTGAAGTCAAGTGTTGGTGAGTCAAAAGTTAAATTGATAGTCAGTAACAAATCTAAGGAAATTTTTTTATGAAATATTTAAGTATTGTGGTATAAAATGGAAGTAACAGAGTTTTTTATATCGTTTTTGAGCGATGTATGCGTCTAATTATACTTTTAAATTAAAATTATTAAAGATATTCAGTACTGTTTTTCAAAAATTTGTATCAAGGAAGTACAGTAGATAAACGTGTTTCTGTAATACAGCATATATAATTGTGAGCTTTGAACAAGCTCATTGACCTCCTACAAAACTCGACACTTTGCCAGAGTTCGCAACGTTGCATATTCTAGTTGCAAGATTGCTGTGTCCAAACTTTGAAGTAGGTCTAAACTCCTAAGGTCTCTACAGAAGACAGTTCCTTGTTAAATTTCGTCCAAACACTAATTAGAATACTGCATAATATTGCCAGCAGTTCAGAATTTTAGACAAAATGAGTCACTCGAAGATACCTTGTTGCCTTCACAGGATATGAACTCCAAGTATTTTTTTCCAAATTCGAAGCTATTCCTCCTACTGATTCTTACTTTCCAACTTAAAGTGTATGCCCATTTGTCAATGGAAACGCGACGCTAGGGCCGAGATTCAATTCATGAACAGCATGTTGCCAATTAGGGAGAGCGGAGCAAGACAGATCAAGCGCGAAGTTGGGTTCCGAAATAGGAAAATATCGGCGAAGCTGAACGGCTCCTGAGTCATTAGACAGAGCAAAAGAAAGAAGGTTAACGTTTTGCTTCTTACGCTTCGACGTAGCGGAGTTTCGTCTTCATCAGTCCACAACGTTGTTTCAGCCGCCTTCCGTCTCTCCTTTATCTGCCAGGCAATTCGTCACTGTCTTCGCGTTCAGGATTTTTACGAAATTCCCGGGGATCCTCTGGCACGCCTCGGTACACAGCAGCATGACGAATCGTCGTCGCGATATTGTTCTTTTCGAATCTCAAGGATTTACGAACTACAGCGAGAGCTAACGGAGTGCGCTGACTTAACAAACGTGATCTTAGCCAACATCCAGTCGCCGCAGGTCGAGCGTCCTCCCGTTGGCTAAAAACTCTACAGTTAATTTCCAAGGAGTTCACCTAATCCAATTTACGGCTCGACGAAACATTTATGCCGCGTAAAATTTGCTTATGCAAATCACGCGCGGTTGTTACGAAGCCAGCATAGCTTCACAGGTTCCGCTGCCCCTTTTTAAGTACACTGGTCGAGATAGCTGCGATCGCGCGGAATTTTGAATCGTGCCAACTTTGACGGAGCGACGACTTCGAATTCTAATTCAGCTTGTTTGCATGATTGTTCGATTTTCTTGAGACTGAGGAAAGTGGAAGAGATTCGACTACAGATTTTATACGCTTAAATTCAAGATCTATGGTTCCAAATTCAAATCTTAAACTTAGACCCTCAGAGCTCGAAAATTGCTTTTCGAAGAATTTACTGAATTCTTGCATTCCCTGAAATCTCATTTCTCCTCCTTGGTTTATTTTTCTTTCTTATTTTCTGCTTTACTGTAACACCAGAGACACTATATTTTAATTGAAACATAAGAAGATTAGTAACGAGCTATGAAAATCATATGTTCAGGGGATATCCGATGTGCACAGGTATATGCGCTATTGCAGAGTAACAACTAGCAACTTCTTTAAAAGTGACGCTGTTACAGCTAACGACGCGAAGTCTAGTTAGCAAAGGAAACTGCGGCGTACTGCATAGTTTTACACGTTACGTTGATTATGCATCGCGTGTCGTATGGAAAATGCACTTCCCAATGAAATAAAGTTCATACAAACATATCTACTTGTTCCTGTCTCCAAGTAAAAGCTATTTTCATGCTTCAGCAATTCTTTTGAATGACTGAACTAGTGCAACCGATTCCTTTCACAGTGCTCCACGAAGCGTATCGATTTGTCAATTCAGACTCTGATAAGCGTAGAAGCTTTTTGCTGCAGCTTTGCGATTCCTCCCACGCGGAAGAAGCGACGTAAGAATGACTACAACTTGTAGGCACGATCAGATACGATTTATGTTCGCGCGATACCTGCTCGCGTCTTTTTGAGCAGCTCTGAGCAGCTTTACTAGCTTCTCGTGTTGCCATAACCCAAGATCATTGCGTTGATAACATGAAACTCTTAACGTTAATGCGAGATAATTGGAGAAGACTTAGAATTCGAAATAACAGGACTCGAAATACATGGCAGCACTATATCATTTAAATAAGAGCAATCTGTAATTTAACTCGTAAAATTAATACATTTCACAGGCTAACCATTTTTCCACATTTCACGTAATTTTGCAAAAATACTCACATTTCAATAATACCTACACATAAACTTCTCATTGTAGGTACATATTAGTGGTGCGTAAAAATTGATACACGTCAGGAATTATAGCAAAAAAGAATTACAATGCTGGTGAATCACCTGTGAAGATCACTTTGAAAAATTTGCTAGTAATTAGTATTACAAAAACTAAAGAAAGTTTTTTTAAAATGCCTTTAAACCCAAACTTCTCCCTCATACATTCACAGTATCTCATCCAACATCATACTCTGTGTCTAAAAAACACACCAGTATCCCTTTCAGTGGATCACTAAGCATTGTAAAGCCCACCATAAAGTTGCAGCGCTGTCAGAAGCCAATACACGATCACAGGACGCCTGTTACCGTCACGATTCGCAGGAGCGAGCGATGGAGTAGTCGAAACGCGGAAGTAAGAGACAACAACTCAAGGCTTGCGATCGTTCGCAGCGATCCGCAGCCGCGATCGGAATTACAGCGTCATTGGCACGCGGGGGCTGCGAGATCAAAGGCTTCGATCGCGGTACGCGTTGTTGCGCTCAAAAGACACCGTGACAGATCGAGCCGTACTGCGAACGGTCTGGCTTCCCTTTGTAACGCGTCGGGCATAAATTGTCGCGGCGTCAGACGCGCGACTAGGGCCGGTTTAACGTGCAAACAATCGGTTTGCTGCCGCAGACGGGCGAAAACGAAGGAAAACGAGCGACCAGATGAACCGGACGTGTGGCTGGCCATCGCACAGAGAAACCACCTCGAAAACGTGTTGTTCAGCATTAGCTTGGCCAGGGAGTGAAGAATGCTATTGTGCCACGAGTATACAGGCAGGAATAAATGTACCTTGATAGGTGTAGATTTGTTAGAGGTGTCTGTTGGGGAGATTATCTTGAAGGTAGGACGACGCAAGTTATAGAATTTATTTCTCGAAGCGAGAATCATGTGGTTGAGAAGCTGAATTGGGTTGATATTTGTTTGAATGGGATGATAAATGATTTCGTTAGGTTTAGAATTGTTGTAGGAGGAGGAACTATGTGCATCTAATGAGGAGAAATTCCTGAGTCTAACTCTTTTTTTAAATAAACTTAATTTGGTGTGAAAATTTGGAAATTTGTATATTCGAAAATTTGAAAATTTAAAAATTTGAAAATTTAAAAATTTGAAAATTTGAAAATTTGAATATTTGAATATTTTGAAAAAAATTGTGATTATATCTCTAAAAACAGTCTGCACAGAAGCTGAACAATTATTCTCACTGAGAGCCACTTCGATAACTGGAGAATGTGGTGGGAAGCCGATCGAGGGGTCTTTCGATATCTCATATTTTCCAGTGGCCAACCTTCAGAGTGGCGATTTTCGTCATCGCTGACCGTGATGTTCACTCATTGAACGTATTCATACGCTTGCAGCAGAGGGGTGAAAACGTTCCACGTCGCTGTTTTTCCTGGAATGCTATTGCCGACTGAAAAACGTCCTCAGGGAGGGGGTGAAGGAAGCGCGTTCGAGCGTTCTGAAATGCGTTGGCATTTTGGTGGGGACGGATCGTTTTAGCACGTTATTCGTCTTCAAAGGAGGTTTGCGCGAAGCGAATTCAGATCGCAGCGTCCGTATAAATTTTAATACGATCGTTCGACATTATTGGTATTTATGCCTTCACCATCTTTCATCCGGCTCGATAGCTGTATCGCGATGAGAGCTCAAGGTACATTTTGTTTGAAGTTAAACGTCGAGGATTTACTAAAGGTGTCGATATTTCTTCACTGAACACGCTTATACCGTATACTTACATAACCAAAGATTATTGCAGATTATAGGTTTCTGAAAACATTAATTAAATGCTTGCGTCTATATGCAAGATACCTGAAACTCTGAAACTCCTGCATACATTGTAAAAGCAATTAAATCACTTTGCAGGGGTTTCTGAATAAAGAACAATTAATATTATCTGATATTCCTACCAATACTCCAAATTTAAGCAACAAACTCTCAAAAGCCTTCGCTCCAGGAAAACAACATTTTTCTCTTATGACAATCGGTCAACGATGATCTCCAAGTCCCAGAAAACGCTGCATTCATGCAAGAAAAAGTTCTAGATATACTTCGAATACGGTTCTCGAATCGATCAAACTGTCTCGTACCAAATAGGGGATGCAGCATCGGCAACGGTCGACACTTTCCACGAAAGCAAATGTATCGGTGGATCGAGGAAGGATCAATCATCCGGTGTGACCGTGTTTAAGCTCGATGATGAAATTGCTGCCGAGCTGTTCTTCTCTTTTTGGTGGATATCGTTCGGCTGCGTTCTAGCTGATTTCAGGGAAACCCCGTGCCATCTATTCGAGACAAGAGAAACGTTCAGTGGCAAAGTGGGCGGAACGCGATCGAGATCGGTCCACGATTGGAGTCTACCTGGGCTTGAAAAAGTGTCATTATCCGTTAATGGCGCGGCAACAACTGGGTCAATGCACCCGGCTGGTTAATGATACGGCTGTTACGTTTCGCCGATCGTTGCGGCCTCTATCTCGCTGTTTGGATCTGCCGGATGTCCCCTGAGTGACGTACCGATGCATTCGTAAACCTACCGAAATGGATCTGCCTTTGAATATCGCCAAAAGATAACGGTGCCTTCTTCAAGTGCCTATCAGAATAGTTTCTGCAATATTCGCCGTCCAAGTGCATTCAAGACAATGTAAAAACAACTGCGACTTGAAGTTTGAGTCGAGGTTACTCAAGTAGTTAAAATAATTTTAACAGAAGATGATTTTTGACGACATTTACATTAGACATTTGCTCACCCAAAACTAAGAACAGCTTGGGAATATTTGAAATGGAAATTGTATAATTTAAATACAGTTAACAAGGCTTAACAGAGAATTGGAAAATGAATAAAAGTAGAAGTCAAGCTACAGCAAATATTAAGGTTCGTTATATTACAAATAAAGTTTCGTTCATTCGTGAAACTCAATTTCTATCCCATTAATTATTTCTGAGATTTCTACTTGTTCATCAAAGGGCCGCCCAAGTACAATTGAAGCACCCCGCATAATTGGGACGCAGGTTAAGAGGCACAGAAGGAAAGGAAGCGGAAGTGGGGCAATGAGTCGAGGTAAACGACAGGATCGCATTAACTGGCATCCCGAGGACAAGGAGCCAGAAACGACTTTAAAGCGATGATAACGGCCATTATAAAGTAGCATTAGAAGAATGGCCGACGAGGGACGACGATTCGGAGACATAAAGCGTGAACGACCGGTTCCATTCATCGCAATTGTCGTATTTGCGCGTAAACGCCGGTTAAAACCGCGGCGAGGAAACCGAACGATCGTGCCAGGCATAAATCGCTTAGCCACGACCTTGACGGATGACTGCGGCACCCGAGCGGACGAAACAGCGCAGTAGGGCGGCGAGGATGGAAGGCCATGGGGGGTGGTTACAGCAGCCCCCTTGAATGGGGAAGATTTTTCGAAAGTGGCAAATATAACGACGGGCCTGCACCACCATCGTGGATACCAGAGGCGTGAGCGTGGGTGCACACACACTCACACACATACACACGTTTCCTGGGTACGTGATATCCGCTGTGGGTCTGTGTGGGTGTATAGGACCGAAGAGATCTCCCCGAGGAGAAAAAGGTAACCGTCGCGCTCCGGAGATTCTCTGGCGGACAGCCAAACACCCAACAACCAAGAAACCCTCAGACTCAACTGTATCCACTCCATCCACGGACCTAGCCATCTACCAAGCTCTTCTCTTTTTCCATTCCCTCTCCCCTCGCTGTACCATGCCGTCCTTGCTCCTCCACCTGCTCGCTCTCCCGGTTCTTTGCTCGCATCCCTCGCCACCGAAATTCCATTTTCTAACGTCCTGCCTCCCCTGCCGCAGCCTTCTTACTCGCCCTTTCGACTGTCACTCCAACTACTCGCTATCGCTCTTACGCTATCGTCCCAGTTATCACTCTAGCATCCGTCCGTCCCGCCTTGCACTATCCTCCTACACTCGCTCTGTTTCGCGCAAGCGACTGCATTTCCTACGTCGATGGGACTCGTTCGTTCTTGTTAAGAGAACTGCGATACGATTAAATGGAGTACGCTGGCTAAATGTTGCTTGGGATTTCAGAAAAAGGAAGTGGATTCATAGACATGGAAGGGATACTTTGGATCTTTAGAGAACGTTGGCAGCTCGCTGGCTAGATGGAGTCTTGGTCTGCATAGTGTTTACTTGTTGTGGAGTCATTGCTATTTTGTTTGGCAGTGTGGAAATCCAGCGCTTGGAAATTTGTCCTGCTCTATGTCAAAGTAGTGTATCAAAAGTGAAGTAATGTCGTATCAAAGTAAAGTGTGTCAAAATAGAACGAAAATCAAAACTGATGAAACTACGTTTGAGGCTTCATTTCGATGTTATTAATTGTTAAGAAAATGTCTAAAATTCATGACAAATTTGCTTGACTTAAGACTTATACAACTGCAGGACTGCAGTAGGTAGGTCAGACACAGGAACTCAGTGGAATAAGTTTCAAATCCGACACTGCGAAGTCAGTAGAATTCGTCCTAAGTCAAGCACAGCCGAGATCAGTAGAATAACTCTCAAGTCAGATTCAGTAAAGCTAGTAGAATAACTCCTAAGTCAGACATAGCAAAGCCAGTAGAATACGTCTCGAGTTGGACATATTTCACGCATAACTCCTAGCTATTTCCTAAATACTCAATAACTTGGTAACGAAGACTTAAACGCAATTTTGTCTTTCTTGATTTTCATTTTATTTTGAGGTATAAAATCAGTCTCTAAAATTTGTGAAACCTGTCATCCAACACCCTGTATAAGTTTATTACTGAGAACGTGTCACCGTTGCATAGAATATAGTCTATATCCTTTTTTTGCCACCGTGTGAAAGGACCTCTTCAAATAACAGAAAAGTTAGAGCTCCGGTTATGTCGAAACGGGAATTGAAAGCTGAAATACGCGTATCACTTTGGTAAATAATCCCCGAAGTCACGTAGTGCGTCTAAACGTCGCAAAATTGCGCGGTACATTCCGGCAAACAGTAAAAGAAGCATCAACCGAATGGTTAAACACATAAAACGGCGCCATTTTGTTCTCGAAGCTGTAGAAGGCTCGCGGCTCGATATCGGCGTCCATCGAACGGCTTTTACGCAGCCGAGGCGTCGGTGGTACGCGCGAATAAAACGGCTAGCGATATTGGTTGGGCAACGGCCTCGTAACCTCCCCCGTTCTTCTTCGTTTCGTCTGGCCGCTCGTAAACCCCCGGAACATATGCGTGTCCTCGCCGCTGAATGCGTTCGCGGGGCCAAAGAGCGTCGCTTAAGACTCCGTAAACACGGGGTTGATTAACGATAATGGCGATCTAGGGCGATTCCCGATAGTCTGCCACTCGATTGTGGGATTTCAAGGGGGAGAAGGGCTGGTGGCTATCGGGAGTGGCAGCACTGCTGGCGGGAAACAGTTACCAGTAGAACAAGCAACCCGTGGGACGGTGGACAGCCAAGGTAATCCAAGGGGGTGCGTGCCCAGGCATTCTGATCAGCACTTTACCCCTTATAGGTCCGCGCGTGATGTGTTATGATCGTTAACGCCCAAGCGACTCGTGAAGAGCCGCGGATATTGGCTGACGACCATACCACGCTAGTCGTGGTTAATCGGCGATCGTTAGATCCACCAATCGGTTCTTGTTTTCGCCGTTCTACCACTGCCGAGGACTAATAGCCCTCGCGCTCTCCCGCGATGGGGTTGCACGAGGATTCGTCGAGCGGAGCGATGGGATTCTCGCGGTTAGTGATGCACGCGGGATTATTACGGCATCGCTAGGCGCCTGTTCGCTTTGTCGGCAATTAGTGATTAGAGCATCGAAATTTTGGTTTATGTCTGTATGCCTTCGGCATTCGGCTCGCGCTGCTCTTGTTTCGGGGTAGGAGGGAACGTACTGGATACCTCAATCATCCGCGCTTTGCTAATTGAATAATTATTGGAAGGTACTGGGATTAAATTTATCTCTAGACCTATTCAGGTATATTTGTTTCAGGATTTGAAATAGTTGCCACTAATAATACGAATGCTATAGGAGACGTCACACTACATATATAGATCATAGATCAACGGAACTCAACTTCTCAGTCTAGATCAAAGTGCACAGTAGACTTGCTTTAATGCAACAAACCAATCAATAATTTAAATTTGAGTTCTCTTCCAGCATTTCGATCGATCTAATTTCCTCCCCTCAAGGAAACGTCAACAATTTAATCAAGAACGTCTTTCGGGGAACGAGAACGATATCGCGAGGCGGATCGTTCCCAAGTCTGACGAACGAAGGAACGACAGCCTCTTCCGCGTCGTTCTCTCCGCGATAACGGGGGAAAATTGGCTGGCCCTGTAAGCGAGGGTTTCGAAATAACTGCGGCTGATTATCATTCGCTTATCGTTTTCATAATTAACATATTACGAAGAAGTTTCGGGTGGCGGGGAGGGGGGCAAATGAGATAAATGAGAACGGCGGCTCGCAGGGCGGAACAGAGCGTACAGAAGTAATCTGGACGGGGGCCAGAAGCTAATTCCCGCAGTTTGAGTTGATGAAGAGAACGAGACCATTCCGCTAGCGAGCTAGTTAAAGTTCAGCCACTTCTATTTCCGGTTTGTTCCTAATAGCGGCTACTAGACGCGGCTGTACACGCGAGGAATACAGCCGCTGCATCTCCAGGCATATTTTGATACGAGCTGGATAAGAAGTTCGTGGGAAACGAGATCGATGAAGACGGAGGGAGGTGTGGGTTACGTTACCATCTGAAATAATGTTCCTTGGAAAGGGTTTTCTCTTCCAGTTTCAATTTGTTCCACGGCGTTGTATCCTACATTAGAAATAAATTATTAGACTGTTTCTATTTTAATAATTTGACAACTAAATTAGCAGAGAAGTTAAAATGATCAACATTTTTACATTCAATATCCATGTAATGAAATGAGTCAAAAAATACTGAAATTAAAAGTCGCTGTGCCTTTTTTAGTGATACAATTAATGATATTCACAATACTAGAATTGTGTCACCAACAGATATTATACCAGGTTAAAGAATTAAACTTCGACACAGGGTCCTCCCACAGGGTGAGTCATGAATTTCCAGAAAGAGTGATAAGTGAAATCGCGAAACTTGCTAATAATTTCCGCGTATCTAAATCACTGATCTCAAATGCATCGTTTCATTCTGCGAGCGCGTGCTCAAGCTAGGAGTAGAAAAGGAGACAGCAAGCATTTCGTGAAACTAACCAGCGTGGGCGGGTTGGTAAGTGAGGCTGAATCGAGATGCGGATACACGGTTGATCTTCTAGTGAATGGGCTTTACGGAAGCCTCGACTCGTCTGTGAACGCGTGGAGATTACTAGTCGCCAGTTCCTCTTGCCTCGCGAGATTAGAAGCGGAAAGGAACCGACACAATGCTTCTCTGTGGATTAGTAGTGCATTCGGGGGACTGATTGGGCCAGTGAAACCCAGTTTAGCGGTTGGCGTAAATTCTAGATATCAAAATTAGCTGGTAAACTATGTAATATATATATATGTGTTTATATTACGGGACGCTGAGCAGATGTATACTTCTGTGATAAGAAACCACATTTCCCTCGAATTATTTAGGTGCAGGTGTCATGAAAGGTTGACAGTCTTTACATCTGCTTTCACTTATTTTTCATTCAAAGCTAGATAATGGTATCTTGCATCAGATTAGATTAGAGGTATCCCCACGTTATCTTAACCTTCTTTTGTCCAATTTGAGTTTAACGAGCTGAATGCTGTGCCATTTTTTCATGTTTCTTTACTTCCTTTCATTCCAACCCTTTGTACTTTCACAAGTACTTGTACCAGTGTCCTACGCTACTCACTTCACATTCTTTTAAGTATCCCCTTCATGATGGGGCTTACCTCGTGGCATGTCTCGAGGTAAGTGATGACTTTAACACCACTTGGAATTATTTCGGATCTCTATGCCACTTCGAAGATCAAATAAGATATAAAATATGTGATTCGTAGTGAATTAGTCTTTCCACTAATCATGGAACACGCTTCGAGGCAAGTCACATCATGTAGAGCATACTCTACTCTTCTATAAACCATGCAGTAATGCCATTTCTAACAACAGCAACGTACCTATCCCCATAAAAGACGCATTAGACAAAATATAAGCTCAGCTGAAAAAACCCTTCACCTCCACGTTCATTTCACAAATCCAGTCCACCATTTCAAGGCTCTCCACAACTTAAGTGATTGATCTCTTCCAAGATCTGTCACCAAAGACTTCATCCTCCAGGCCAACAGTCTCACACCAAAGAGGGAACACTCGTTCCACCATAGCAGTGTTTGGACAGCGAGGTTGATTGATGCTCCCCAGTACAAATCGAACACGAATAACCATCAGGAGCGCATCCTTTCGTAGGAAGCGCATCGCGGTCGCGTCGAGCAGCTGCTAATTATAAATCGATAGTTTCCGAATGATCGACAGCTGGCGGCGAAAGTAGGCAGCCGTAACAGGCCGCTATAATGCGTAAAACTGTGTTTAACTCGATTCCCCGTAAAATGGGGTCGACGCTAATAAGATTCATGCGGAACAAAAGCGGCTACGTAAAACAAGTTACGTGACGCGAATGCGCAATTCGCCAGCAGCCAGCGACACCGAGAGGCGCGCAGCTACAATTTATCCGCGGCTAGCTGGAATTCGAGTCTCCGTCCATAATGCACGGCTGTTGCCTGGAACCGAATTTAACGCAGTATCAATTTTTTTCAACAGCAATTTCGTTGTAATTCCATCGATTTCGTATCCCCGCGATTCGTGCGGGCACAAAAGCTGGGATTGGGTAACGCTCCAAATTATTCGGATGTCAGCGAATGTATTATATTAAAATGATATCGTTCGCGTTAATCGGCCTGTTAAGCCGGATAATCGTTTATTCCCGACTCTAATTTACCCATAGTCGCGACTGCATTAACTGGTCGCATCATTTGACTCGTTATATTAATGATATTTTATTCGATCGCGGATCGTTCGTTTCCATTTCATTTAGAATTAGGCGGCCATTCATGTCGAGTAGGATTTGGTGCAATTTCCAGGGTATTTCGAGGGATGTTTGTTAAATGTGAAGTTACACGGGGACTTTGCGAAGTTCATAATGTTAGCGTTTTGTGATGCACCGGTTGCACCGGTGCACATACAATGGGTAATGTGGATAAATGAAATTCAGGTACGAAGCTTAGACTTTATAGGAGAATATTGTGTGCTTGGATTTAATGGTGACTGGTTAATTGAAAGGTATGTTCGAAGATCAAGTGTTTGGAATCGAGAGAACATTTGATGTAGGCCTAGCGTTGAATTGTGATGTTCATCATAACTCCAACATTTTATCACTAGAAAAATTTTCAGACTTTCCTACACAGTATCGTTTGCACGCACTTGCCAAAAGCAGTGACTTCAGTAACAGCTATCTATCTGACTTGATTGTCTCTACTGTAGAGGTACATCTGAGACACGAGTCGTCTAACAGTAAGTGCTCTTATTAGAAAAGCAATCCTCTCCTCTTTCTTCCTATCTCTCTTGCTTTCCTACCTTCCTTTATCTAACTGCAGCCATCACGACGACGTAAATCATCAGCAGAGTGAATGGTCAAACGTGTATGGTTTAACTGGCCTAAATCGAACACCTGCAGCGATGGCTTCTGTGCTCGTCAGCAGGGGTCCTTTCATCAACGCTGGATGAAGAAAAGAACAGACGACCAGGTTATCCCGCGAAGACAAAAATATCGCGCTTCTCTCGGCTCGGTGATATTGTTTCCATGCGGAAAGTAGTTTATATTTATCCGATGGGGGGATGACTTTTATAGGGGTAACGGAATCCCATCAAGCACATAATATAGCTGCCTATCGACTCAGTTGAAAACCGGCGCGCGAACAATACGCCCCGGCCCGGCCGATATAATCGTTAAATATTTCGTTTCGCCACTGTATAAATCGTATCAGTCAAGAGTTTAGTTTTTTTTTTGCCCACTCTTCTTTTTTTAATCTGAACTGTTAATCCCGCGGATCGATTCGCGCCGGCGGCAGGGTAATTTCAATACGGGCTTGGGCGAACAATTTTCATTCATCAACGCGAATTCCATCAGCGCCAGGGTATGGTTGAAACGGAGGGGCATAGAAACGGGGAGGGAATAAAAAAAAGGGAGGACGGAGACCGCCACTTTCTAGCGATCCTCTGGCGCGGTTATGATCGCGCCACGCCGCGTCTGCTCTAAATCGAGGCGAGAAAAGGGGCTGGCAGAGGGAAAGTTGCCACGTTTCTATTTACGACTTTGTCCAGTGGAATAAAGGGCCCCTGCAATTGTCGTCTCCCCTAGGCGACCCACATACGCCTCCATGGAGTTCCTCGGGAAACGTTAATTGAAGAGAGAGAGTCTTCGCCGTAACGTTCGTCACGAGTTATGATGCCTATAGTTCTAGCGATAATGTGCAAAGTAGAGGATGGTGGAAAATTACAGACGTGTTCCTAGGAGCACATCTTTTTAGGTACGATATTAGAAATATGCAAATTTTCAACATTATTTGGTGGTCGAACAGTTGCGTACCGCGGGTGGAATTTTAATTCTGTCGTTAGTACGGTAAAATTTAAATTACGTATTTCTCAACAGGTGCTGTTTAATTAACCTATGTACATCTATTCATCCTCTGCATAGTCGAAAAAGCTGTACATATAGGATGTTATATTGTAATTTCATGAATTTTAGAAATATTGCCAGCAGAATATCATATCTCACTTACTGCAAGATACTCAGCATATTAATATAAACTGATGAATATTGACCACACTGTTTTCTACTAAATACCACCGTAACACAGCTCATCGGTAAACATTAATGTATTTCTCGAAGTTTAACAATATCATGGTAAATATCAACAACGATCGTTATCATTAATAAGCCGTCGACGTCTGGCTCGTCGTCACCCGAGTCTCGCGCACTTCACCATAGGACATTTTACACTTTGTACAAGGCTTTATTTACAAGGATATGCAATAGATCGTCCGGTTGTTTCGCCCTCATGTATCATGGTTGCGTCCAGGAAAAGAACTGACACCTGTCAAGCTGTCGATGCAGATGCTTTTCGATCTTCGATCGTCTTCTGTGGCTGCATACCGGGTGCTCGCAACAATACGATCGAATTTGACTAGCCTCATTATTTACCATTCGCAATTCACAGTATGTACATAATTGTATTTGCGTACATTTCCATCTCATGGGTAATCAGGGAGCACCTTGTGTTTTAATGCAGGTGGATCTTATAAAAACTTCCAAGCGGAAGAGAAAGGGAACTATGGAGAGACATGAACCTGGATTCTCGCAGGATTCATGTAAATTTTAGAGTAAGAGCGGAGAGACGAGAGGGAGATGGTCGTTGTCTCGCAGGATCAATAGAAACTTTGCTGGATTCATCGTGCTCCACTTGCAGCACTATCTGAGGGGGACGTTAGTTTGTTCCATGTTTGTCATATACCTATGCAGGTAGGTATTCCTTTTCAAACGTGGAAGTTAACGAAACAACGCTGAATGCCACGTTTCAGGTTTCACTGCAGCGTTCCGTTTCACGGTAACATCGATCTGTTGTTTTGTTTTAATCTGCGTCTTTGTCTTATTCACTTGGAGTAATATATCTGAAGCTTTTTCCTTGGCTCACGGCCTTTTTAAATATTTTATATAGAATTTTATTTTACCTAATTCCATTAAGTAAAAAGAATAATAATGAAGAATAGAAATCCATCAGCTAATTAATTTTTAAACAAATATATCTGCATTTTCGTGGTAATTACAGCGTTTGTTACTTCACAGCCAAAATACAATATTGTAGAGAAATATAACAGAATACATTGGGTAGTAGATGGAAGTCGTTGACCTCAAATGTGGTAAAATGAAGTATAAACGAATTCGGTGCAATTTAAAAGTATGATGATCACTTGCGGGGATACTTGTTAGAGTGGAGTTGCACTCCTGCGTGTAAGGAGACTGAAGCGAGGGATGACAGAGCACAATTGACGACCGCGGCGATAGCAATGCCCATTTTATCCCCGAGAGGATATAAATAAAACTCAAATTGAGCGAGGGTGCGCCTGCCACCGCGGCTACAATGTATTCACGTGGCTCGCACTTCCACTGTAATTTCATTTTAGATAAAAGTTCCGTCTCCTAACCCTTCCGACAGGGCTGTCTGCATTTCGTCTGCTCAGATATTTTTATTCCCTCTCCTTATCATTTATCTACTGCCTGTCTTTCTCGGGACAATGTTTCCTACGAATCTCTATTAATTAATTAATACGGTAAAATTATGTACAAGATTGTACAGATGTAATTGAAACTAGAAATTTTGTCAGAATTATTTCTCAGGGGATCTAGACAACTGTTAAAGAAAATCGCTCGTCAGTGGCCAGACGAACTACTTATAAAACTTGCACAATTTCATCCTACTGTAATGGTTATTCCCATTCTAATATCTTTAACATATTAACATTTATATAATATTCAAACCGTTCAAATAATATTTCCTGTATATTATATTCTGTCTGATCATGAAATACAGGATATTTTCTGTAGTTCCGTCTGTCATATACATGTATATAGCGCAGCATAAATTCGTTACTGCAAATGCAATTTAATACTCAGCGAAATGATATTATGCTTACTGTGTCCAATGCGACGGCAGACGAAAGTAACAATGACTATATAACTTCGTGCCACGAATAGCATTTGAAAGATTTCTCCATCAGATAACATAATGATACATACATAATATTACGATACTTGATCTTCTGTAACAAGTAAATTTAAGTATCGAAAAGATCAGATGCTTATTATCCGCGAATCGTTGCTGGAATAATCCCGACCCCTTACTGGCTGGTTTCGCTCTCACGACATGCTCACAGCATTATTTACAATTTCTTCCATTCGATATGAGAACAGAAGACCCAATCGCGGCCACGAATAACAATCGAAATGAAGATATACCGTTACGAGACAACGCAAAGGGGAACCGTCAACATCGATGTTCCTCGAGCCACGAGCAATCCCCAATGTTTACAATATCTCAGCGCGAAACGAGCAGAAGCAAAGAGAGAACGCTTTTCCGAGGGCTTCCTCCTCTCGACCGTGTCGAGAGCGTTCCATTAAAAAAGAATAAACAAATCCAATCAATACCGGAAGAAAAGCCTGCCGTTCCATTTGTTCGTAATCACGCCGTTAAATATTACGTCGCACGGACCGCGCATAATCGATTCCTTCGAATTCAATTAGCCGTGCCGTATTGAGGATTCGAATCGAGCGCCCATCGAGCGGGCTCCGACGCTCCAAGCGTCGCGACCGATCAAAGTGTTCTCAATAAGGGAAAATGCAGGAATTGAGAGAAAGAAAGAGGTAGATTGACTGAGGAAGATAGAAATGACTGTTAAAAACTTTGTATGGAAATTTTTCCTCAGACGGTTAAATAAAGTTGGAATAAAAGATAGAGCTGCGAGTGGAGTAGATAGAGAATACCTCCAGACAGAAAGTACAGAATATGCATCTGCTATAGGAGTGGCATTATAGTATTCTAGTGTTTTGGATACCTTACAAGTTAAGCACTTCTAGAGGAATAGATATTTCAGATTAAATATCTTGTGAAGTGTACTGTTCAAGTCCTAAAAAATGTTCTATGGAAAGTATTGATTCAGGTACATGAAATTTCATAAGAATGTACCTAACCCCGAATAGCAACTGCCAGTAAAACCTCTACGAGTACCTATCACCCGGAAGACCACAATCAGCATCAACTCGGGTCATGAAAGCCTCAGAGCACTGGAATCAGTACAGCACCCTCGAATCCTCGAAAAGAAGGCTGACCAGTCGGCTTCCCATCGGACTGCATTAATTCCGCGCACGACGCGTAACCCTAGCAATAAAGTGGCGTAATTGCCGATGCGTCCGTGCCCTTCGGGCGAGAAGAGAACGGACAGAGAAAGAGGGAGGCGTCCCATTCGCATCGGCGGGCCGAGGATAGGGGTGGCCTTACAAATCTAGCCCGACGTGCCCCACACGGAGCACGCAGACACCGAGCCGACTTATGCGAGCCACGTGCGCCATTCTAATTTGCTTACGAGCCGCGCGGCCTTAAAGCAGAATGCGGGGACGCGTACGTGCGACGACCGTCTCTCTAAGCGCTGCGCGAACAATGCTCTGTCCTACTACGCTCGCCTCCTTATTGTTTCGCCAGCCAGACCTGGACATGATCCATTCGCGCGATATTTTTTGTCCCCGAAGGGGGTGAGCGAGCACGCGATCGCGAATAAAGGAGTCAAGTGGCGTTTCGCGCGAGCAGGATCCCAGGGACGTGGTAAACGCAGCGGTGATGACGACTGGGGAACGAATCTTGCGTGACACTGATCTGATGTGGTGCACTGATGATGAAGGGGATGTGGATTTTGAGCGGTGCTGCGTGGTCGATAGTGTTTTCGGCATTTTTCACCCTTTGAGTAATATTGATGGAATGCTATTGACGTCGATATTTACTATTATAGCCAATATGAGTAAATAATTTTTCTACACCCCACGTGCCAATTACGTCGTTTGCCCTATGAGTAGTGGCTGTCCCTAATCTTGTATGAACATATGTGCATAAAGGGACTAGAATATCAAAACAGCGGAATACGCTGACGTGTTCAATGTCAGAAATGTTGGGTCGGAGAAGGCTACGCTGTAGTCAATCGGACCCGTATCTCTTCCGCTTGCCATCTTTCCAACAAATCCACAGTAATATGTGGATTCAAGTAGCGATGATAAGATTAACTATTTAGAGAGAATACTGTAGCTCACACCTTGGTGAACCAAACCCTAAAGAGGCCTACATTAACAGTGAAATATTGTAACAAGATTATCTGTATTACTGTTAATACAAACACTTTGTATTAACAATATTTGAACCACCAAAAGTTTGCAGTACATTTTTGTAAATTTAAACGTCACCTTTTCTTTCGTTTTTACTTCACTCACTGCAAACATTGTATAATTCATATCCACAATGCTAATGTCTATCCCTAGTCTTCTATTAAAAGTAGAAGTCTCGTTATATCTATTCGGCAGCAGAGAGGAGCAAGAAAAATTCATCGTGAGCGCGATCGTTTTATTTTCAACGTCGGAGGGAATCGAAGCCGCACCGTGGAGAAGGCGTTGCAAATTTTATTCCATTCCTTCATTTCGCCGCTATCGTATCCGGTCCAATTTAAATTCCGCGGGAGACTCGCGCGGAAAGCCTGAAGGACCTAATATAATCCCGGGTACAAGGGGTAGCAGGCACGCCTGGGATCTAACCTGCATACATTTCCCAAATAGGCGCGTTAATGTTAAGAATACCGCGCGCGTGTTTTCGCGCCGAGAGGAGAAAAAAAATATAGGCGTGACGAAAATGTCGGAGGGGCTGGTTATACCGAATACGTCTTCCTGTGTTTTCTTTTCACGTCAACGGGCAATCCTTTAAATCCTGTTCCTCCCTTGTAGCTTTAACCCCAGACATTTTATCTTATATATGATTTCATATATTTGATACGTTTTTTTTTCTACATACTAGGTGCATCGTATATAATATTGCGAGGTGTTTTCTTTGAGAATGTCAGAAATAGAGGGAAGATTCTTTTTGGAGTTTCTAGAATTTTCTAGGGCCTTGTACGAAGAGGGCACAGGTATTGAATTACTTTGGGGTGAAAGGAGGTCAAAAGTTCAAAATATAAGAAATAGTAAAGTACAAAATCTATGTGGAGACATGTATATCTATATATTTATATTTTGAAATGTCTGTGTAGGAACGAGTACTATTCTACTTCTACGACTCTGAATCATACATTTTTTGACAGTTCTTAATTATGCATTATAAATGAAACTGTTTAAAAGAGATCTAGTTTAAAAATTAAGAAGTCCCCCTTGGTCCGAAATATAAGCAATAACCTTTCGAAATAGGAGAACTGAGAAAATGCATTTGCTAATAACATCGTTCTGTCTATTCCATTCACAGTGATATGTTCCTTGTCTCGTAACTCAGGAAATTAAATAACGCTGTAAGATAATTAAGCCGGTCTCCAAGGGACCTCTTTAATTCCGTGTAAATACGCGAACGAACAATTCGCAGCCCCCAAGCGCGGGGGCGAAATTCGCGATTTGACCGATAATTCCGCCAAGTTATGCGCTAACGGGCATTTGCATTGTAAATCGGCGATGTCGCCGCGCGGATCGTTTAAGGAACGGCGACAAACTTTGTAATCGTATACAATTCGCCAAGTACCGGTTTTTCCTTGAATAATTATTAACGACCCGTGCCCCTGTTCCCTCTGTTTATGCAGTCGTCGACGATTGCCAGCGCGTCTATTTCAAACTAATGCTGAGCAAAAGTTGACCTGACCTTAACGCGTTTGATCGATCGTTCGACGATAATAAATTCGGCCGCTCTGAATTAGCCACTTTCGTTCGGGTTCTGGGAGCAATTTATTGATGAAGATCATTGAAACTACTTTAGTCGTTAAGAGACTATTTAGTTTGTGGGCACATTCATTTTCGTGATTGCATCAAGAGTATTAATCTTCGATATTAATGTTGTTATGCTAGAATTTTAGAGTAGCCTTTGCTCTCGTACAGTTTCAAGGGAAAATATTATCTGAAGTATGTTATTCTAGCTCTTGACTAGTATGTGCAGGTCACAGAACTGACCTAGTATTATTGAATTTTTAGTATTTAGTAGGAAAATAGTTGTGGACAAATTACAGGTACACATCAGTGTACTGAAAAGTTGTGAATTTTTTATTTAGTGCTATTAATCATATTTGGTGTAACTACTAATACTATTATCATACCAGTTCGATTACAAAAATACTAACATTCAGTGGGTTCCATAAAACAGTATCTGAAATCTGTATCAACCTTATCAAAGTACACAAAAAAGAATATGCAATTCCCTCTGTTACAGTGTGTCAAAAATATCGTCATAAAAGGGAAAGTGATGATTCTGCTCTAAAAAATAGGTCGAAAATATAGAATAGAATTTTGTGAAGTCTCGCTCCATTTTCGAGAAAATTGAGTTTGAATTTTGCTCGAGTACGAGTGCACTAAAGCACAGTTTTAGGCGCTTGAGGGGTACACAGGAGAAAGGGAACACTCGTAGTCAGACCGCGGCTCTGCCTACGCTAAGCCAGGAGCGTTTCCCTTGCCTCTTCGTACCCCTCAAGCGTCGAAAGCCGTACTTTAGAGCACTTATATCCGGTTAAAGTTCAAACTCAATTTTCTCGAAAACGGAGCGCAATATAAAAAATTATATTCTCCTTTTTTATGCAAAATCACCGTGGATTCTCGAACACTGCACAAAAGCAAATTTGCTTAAATGAAATTCCCTGGCAATCGTAAACTCAGTTCTATCATAAACCTGCATTCCATCGTCTGAATATACATATAAGTATATAGAATACAGTAGAACCTCGACTAATTGACTTAACATGAAATTCAGACCTGAAGAAGGTAAATCTTTAGAATAGTACATTATGTACAATTGTGTATTAGCATAGTACATTAAATTAAGAACCTACAGGGTACAGGTTATCAATTTCCCATAAACAGGCGAATGAATTCTGAACATTTCGGACTCACCGACACGATCTATGTCTTCTTGCGTATAGTAGTGATGCATCGTAGCTGGTCGGTCGGCTTGCGGTAGCAATTGAATCACTCGAGGGCGACAGTTTACGGCCGTACGATGATCATCACGGCCAATACAGCGGTCACTTTACTCAGCTATTACTCACTTCCATCTCAAACACAGTAGCGAGACCGCCCATTCGCCACTTCCTGCACACCGCGCCGTCCCGACGATCTCCGCCACGTCCAGAGATCGTTACGCGCTATCTAGTCACGTACGCGGTCACCTGACCAACCGTGGATAACCGACACTGGAAAATGTCCAAAAGGAGGCTGAGCTCTGATAGATAACCCTGAGCAGGGGCTTTCGTTGAATCCACCGTTCGGTCGTTTACCTTCTCCCTTTCCCTTCAACACCTAAACGTTCTAGAAGGTTAACACTGGTGGCGATCCTCGTAAATCATTGACGGGAGCCAATGAAATCTCCTCGACTTGGTCCCTCCAGGATAATTCCCAATGTCAACGACGCGACTGGTCCGTGGATGCACAAGGCCATCAGGCCCAATCGAATATTTACACGTATGTACACGCGTCACAAAGTGTCTCTCTGTGTGTAAGTCGACCCCTCGGCACCGTGTTGGTCGCGGTCACGCGCAAGGTTCGCGTCCTCCGCTTTAAGGTTATGAGTCAGGCGGCGGGGAGTCAGGCACACGGATGCTGAGCCAGGTGGCGACAAGGTGGCGGTCAGGTCGGGCCAAGCGGGCGGCGCTCGTTAACCATCGAATCGATCGCCGCGATGAAGATTTTTCCAGCGACACGGCGGCATCAACAATCGAAACGCGGGGTTAAACGACAAGTCGAACAACATTGTGGTAGAACGCTGCTCCGCAAGCCGATTCTGCGCAGAAGCGAGCACACGGAGGCTGGCGGCGGCCACGCTACGCACCGCCGTCGCGACGCTGGCGCCATCCCAGCCGACGCGGAGCGTCGATGCCCGTGGCGGCGGCACACGCCACCACCCCCGCGACATCCTGCCACTTCGCGCTGCCTACCGCCGCCTACAGCCCCCCAAAATCCCCTGCCGCCTCCTGGATCCGCCGCGCCACGCCGCGCCACGCCGCGTCGCAAACGTTCACCGGCCTACAACCGCTCTGCCAGCCGCCCCCGCGCTTCATCCGACCCGCCGCTGGTGGCTGCGGTATCGATTGGCCCAGTTGTCCCTCGTCAGAACGCGGCAGTCGCTCCAACATCCGAACGGCGACCCACCGCCGCCTTCTTCGCCTTTTCTTCCTCCTACACTCTGCCAGTCTTATTGCCGATGCTCCTCCTTGCGTAATGGCGCCAAGTGTAAACGGTATTTTGTCAGAGTAAATGGCGGGAGATAGCGGGCCGAAAGTTTTTGATGACCTGTCCCTTCGGGATATTTCCCACTTGCAGTTGGTCGAGGTTCTAATACGATTCTGGAGGATTGGATTATAATGGGTAATTGGAGTCTGCTGTTTATGAGCTGTGTTTGATGAAGTAGATGCGGAGAGTGTAAGTTTGGAGGTTGTATCGCCTGGTATAGGGTAGATTTCAGCGGGTTCTGCTTGCGTCGATAGAACTGACGTCTATTAAGCGTTATCCTTTGATGCAAATGTTTCCTTGAGTCACGTGAACCTGGAGTTAGAACAGTAGCTAACCTTGCTGCCACTGGACTTGAGAAACTGGATCTGGACTATTCTGGGGTCTTTACTATGATCTATGGTCATCATTCTCACTTTAAGAATATTAAAAATCTTCTTCTCTAGGTCGACTGTAAACCTGGACTCTCTTATAAAGTGATCAATGGCCGATCCAATTGCTGTTTTAGTTGAAGTTCAGGCTTACAGTAATCTTCATATGAGCGAAGGTCAATTCTAAGCTGTATCTCGCAAGATGCACTTTAGAAATGAAATAAATGTCAACTCCACAATCCATCTTCGACGTAAACTTTTGTGGAAACCCATCCGCTTCCGATGAAAGGTATTCTAGCTGTTGAATTACTGAAGGCGAATCGATCGTATGGTCTACAATGTCTCTGGACTTCAATCCTTATCCGGAGATATCTCAAACAACTTGCTCGCGGAAGGACAGTTACCAAACTGTAGGATCTCGATTGTAGATGGTTGTTACGCCATTCGGAGTACTGCAAGAACTTTCGATCATGCTCGGAAATCCACCGGGCGACATTGTGCCCTTCTCGATGTTCTTCGAACACTACCGTGCAATTTCTAAAGGCTAAACTTCGAAGCGGAGGATCGATCAAACAGTCCCTGCAATACAGCTAACGTTCTTCTAAATTTTGGATAAATATTTGGAGAAAACTTTCGACGACATAGAACACATGTACTCAAGCAGCACCTAACTTCTCTATCAAATTGTACCAAGTTTACCCTTTTGGAAGAAGTGTATTGTTGTGAAATCCTTTGATAGCATCTTGAACATACACTCTAGTTTGGTGAACTGTAAAATCTCGAAGAAAATTACTATCTAGCCTCCGGAATAAAAATAGATATTCTGTAAATATACTATTATTAGTGAGCTATTTGTGTAGATGCGAAAAAACAGAATCGAAGACGAAACAGGAAGCAGCAGATAAAGATGTTGAACCCATAAACCCCATGCCAACCATAGTGCACTCGTATAAAGCTTCATATCAGCAGCAGATACATGTTTAATGACTAAATTTACTAGATTCAGTCCTCCCTTAAGGTTCACTGTCACCAATTTCCTCAAAAGTTTCAGTTCCACTTTGAAAGAAGAACCACCCACGTCCAACGTAGAAATACTTTCCAAGCATGTCTCTCAGATCTGTCGGATGACGACACCACGGACTTAACGTTGCCCTTTGCCCAAGAAAATCCTCGAATATTCCACGAGCAGCGGGTTCTTCCAGTCCCTGGTTGTAGGTTCACCCTTTTCGCGCGTCAGGTCGTAAGGAGGGAAGCGACCTCAGTAGGTACAGGGGAATACGGGGCAATGGTAGCCGGGGCGATCGTGACTAGAGCGAGCCAGAAAACAGGAGGGCGCATAAACGACAAAGGACCCTGGCATTATTATGTTCCAGGGCTGAATGCATGACAATGCCAAGCGAGATTCTCTCTCCTCGTTTGTTTCTCTGTCTCCGTTATTCTCGCCAGGCCTCGTCTTTGTCCCCTTGGTAGCCGGTAGTCCCGCGGGCGCCGCTCAAGCACCGTTTCGGGACCACCGCTTCACAATGCTACGCTAACAAGGTCAGCAATTAATGAATCGCTGGAAACGCGTCGTCCAGAAAAATACGGAAAATCCACGGGGACCGATGTATTATTAATGAAGTAACCCCACGCGGTTCCACAATGCGTCAACTGCGCGCTGCGTCTTTTTCCCCTGCCCTTCTTTTGGGGGCTGAATGTATGGTAATGTGGGGGAAAGACTTGGAGGGGATGCTTTCTTTCGTTTTTGGTAACTTGGCAGTTAAAGGGACTTTGTGTGAGTGAGAAGAGGAAGGATTCAAGGAAAGAGACAACTCATATTTTTTCTTTTGGAGGGATTAGTGACTTTAAGCAAGCGTCAATGGAGTTGGTACACGTATATTACAATATAAATTTAAAATATAATATTCTTCTCATTTCTGTATTTTATGAGTATGAGGAGAAATCGGTGTGACCTAGTTTAAAAAAACTTGAGTCATCTTAATCAGTGACGGTACTGTCATATATAGTAACACAGATAAAATGTAGAAGGTTCTTTTTTCCGCTGTACTTGCAAGGAAAGTAGAGCTTCCTTCTGTTACAATTTATTCCTACCCCTTTTCAAATTATAATCCGTTAAAGTACAAGCTTTTGTAAAAAAGTGAATTGGAAACTTATGACCCCTTTTCTCTCTCCAGCGTCATGATCTCCTTTGTTTTCGAAATTAAAATGCTAAAACTTTGTGGTGGTGTAACAGTTACTCTGTTCGTAGGCACATTTGTAACGCCCTAGTAGAGCCTTTGCATGTTGATGATTTTCATCGCCGCAAAGCGGAAATTGTCGAACCGGAATATACGTTTCAAAGTTTCCGTTTCAGAAACAGAATATTCGTTCCCTTCATAAAAAAAAACTGCTATCGTTGCGTCTACTTTCCCATGCAACAAACTTTTTTTCCTCACGAATATTCCGGGGTGGTTAAAAAATGGCTTTGGAAGAAAGCATCGGAAGCGATGGTTCACAGTCGCTCGTCGGGTAAGCCCTTCAAAAAATTGGGCGGTACGCGGCCCAGATTTAAGCGGGTGATACCTATCTCTGTTTAGTTTCAATATAAAAAAAGTGGGTCTGTACTTCGGCGTTTTTTTGTCAAACAGAAGCAAGTAAAAATACCTGGGGACAGTAGAATCGCAAAGGGATACGAGATAAAAACGCGAAAGAATTTTCGCAAATTCTAACGAAATAACAGAAAAAGAGGTATACTTTTTATTTTGTGTAATCCCTGTACTCTGACTATTTCCAAAGGTAAATGTACAACACTAGACATTAAAGATATAAACTGAACATTCTTCTATTTTTAACAACTTAATCGTTTTTACAAGGCATTAATACATTTTACAATGTACTATACCAATTTTATCAAAAATAATAAAAAAGAAAAAAAACATTTTCAACGATCCAAAAAAAGAAATACCGCAGTTCTATAGTTTTAATTGCTGCCCAACTCGTTCCAAATTCATGGAGCACTCCCTATCGTGTCGCGTGATACGTCCCGATACCTTCGTCAATATCATCGTTTTCTCCCATTCGCGTTTGCGCGTTCAGGAGCGATACGAATGGGCGATTTCAAAGATGTTTGAATGATGAATCCAATATCACCGAGGACAACAAACCGGCAGAAGCGAAATACACCCCGGGGACAGAGACCGTTTCCCTAAAACAGGCCAATGAGTCCTCCCTGTCCAACATACATCAGGGACGGTATGGGTGTAGAGGCGCGCACGCACGCTCCTGCTGCCGAGCAATGCATCATATGTTACAGATTGGTTTTTAGGTAAAAGAACAGCTCTGTAATAGTGTGGACATTTGACGTCGGTGCGAGAGAGGAATGGTTGGAAAATAACGAAAGTAAAACGGCGGCCATTTATCCTCGCCGCGCCTCGGTTAGCGCGATTTTTTACTCGCCAGGCAATTCGTACCTTTACGATTTCGCTTAAATTACGCGGAAACGCGAGCCCCTGTTCGACTGGAGTCGTCATTTCGAGAAATTGAGGAGAAAGAGGTCTATTAAGCTTCTAATGTCTTGATGAGAAAATTTGAATGCGTCTGACCTTACTTTGACACTTACTACTGGACATCGGATCGGTAAATCAGAGATGCGATATACTTGGTTATAGATTTGGATACTTTTCAATATTAGGGAAATCTTATTTGCATGCTGTATACAGGGTTTTTGACGTATCAGAAATTTGATGGGGTGATTCACAACAAGCCGTGAAATGTGTTTAGTTTGGGACCTATTCCACTGGATTTACCGCGTCTGACTTGAGGTTTATTCTACTACTTTCGCTGTATCTGACTAGAGCTTATTCTACTGATCTCACTGTGCCTGTCTCGTCATGTACTCTCCTGTCTTTCCTTGTATCTGCTTTGGGACTTATTCTACTGATTTCACTGTGTTTGACCTGGCTACTGCATAACGGCAGTAGAATAAGTCCTCAAACGCAATTTCATCACTCTTAATTTTCATCCTACCTTGCCATGTAGAATCAGCCCTTAAAATTTCTGATCTCTATTGACGAACACCCTGTATAAGAACTCTAACAGTGCTACAGATACGGTTTAAAAATGATGTCATCGAGCGCCCTCGCGGAATTTCATTCGTGTGAATCCACGCGCAATTAACGGATAATTCGGTGTTCAACGTAAACGCCGGTGCATTCCTTCGTCGCCCTAATGTTTGCAAAGATATACACCCGGGCGAAAGTAAACCACTGCCGACGGATTCCTCCCAAGTATTCACGACCACTAATTACAAGGGACGCTAAATTACATAACTTTAACGCGCGGTTGTACGTTCTAATTTGAAGCGATCGTTAAAGGGCCGCTCGACTGCTCAGTTTATGCATATTCATCAAGTATTTTTTTAACGAACCAACCGACCGAAACCCAGAGAAAAAAAACTATTTCTGATTTATTCTACCATTTCCACGATCCCTAATCATCGTTTTGTAAATTAATGGCGGAGCGACGTCGCGGTGTTTCGCGGTCGATCGCGGCATAGCGGTTGTGATGCACCTATGCGGCATCTCCAATTAACGCGGATGACATCGCTGCATTCCGATAGATACGAATAAACGTAGTGGTTCACGCGCGCGAGAGCATAAGCGTTCCTCGTTATTATAGAATCGCGGGGCCACTCAGCCATCGTATAATTGCCTCCGCGTATACGTACACTTCGTTATCTACGACTTACGTACCGTTGCTAATTATCTCCCTTTCCACTTGTACTTTTTCCCTCCTCCCTTACCACATCTCTTTTCTTTTCTATATATTTATCCAACCTTTTCTTTCTTTTCTGTTTTGAGGGTGAGTCGACTGGCTCTTTGTTACCTGTTTTACGGAGAAACGTTGTTCCTGATTCGACTTTCTGATCCAGGAAAAAATAGATGTTTATATATTGAGATAGAATGGATTTGGAGTAGATGCCCTATGAGCTGACACTGACCATAGCTGTTTTCGCAAGAAAATGCACTATAAATGAGCAATTATACCTAACTAATTATAAGTCCAAGAATCAATCAGCCTTCTAAATTAATTTCTCATAATTTTTCAGCTCAATGACCTCTTCCGAATATCAACCACCTATATGGATCCTTCCCCAAAATCTAAAAGGATAACAAGCAAAATTCTTCACCAAGCCCCGAACATTCTACCATCACCCCCACGACTCCAATACCTCTCGACCGACTGTAATACGCGAATTCGGCGCAGCTCGAGCAGCAGCACGCGTGTCAGGGAAAAAAGCCCGGTAACAGGATTCCACCTGACGGCGATGCGCCAGCGGAAATCGAGTTCCCGGCCAGGGTCACGCGGCCAGATGGAGGGCTGATTAAATCAACGAATCGAAACTTCACGGCGAGTCGCGGTCATTCAATTTCGTCGACTCTGGAAGGCTTTCGTTGATGCGAGCCGAGCTTGCCGGCAGCGACCGCTAACGAAAAGTTCTCTCGGACTGGCTACGTGTAGAAGGGAGATGAGGGAAGGAAGGGTGAGCAGAGGGGGGCTAGCTTACGACGAGAGAAACAGCGCGAAGGGAATGGAAAGGCGGGCAGACGGACCAGCAGCCAGATGAGGGCAGTCGAGGGGCCGAGGAGAGGGAAGAGTGACGAGAGCACATCCACCGAATCACAAATGAGTTGCGAGACTCGATTAAGCATCTTCCGGATGCATTATTAAGGGTACCGGCTAAAGGGTGCGGCGAAGAGAAGCCGCGGGATGGAGGGGAAGTGAGTGGACCAGGCAGAGGGTTAGATAGAGCGGTTCTAGGGGCCCGTGGGAGCGGCAACTAATGGGTTGTAACTAGTGTGTGCAGCGGATTATACCTTCTCGGTCAAGCCTGTGCAAGCTACTGTACTGGAGGAGCTCGAGTGGCTGTCTGCGAGAGCGGGAACGCCGACTGTTGGCTACCTGGCCAGAAAAGGAGGGGAGCTTCCCGTCGACGCGAAGGCTTAACCCCGAGACTTTATGAATGCCTCGTCGTGGCGCAAGAGTTCAGCTAAGATAAGGGCTTTCCGCATCCTCTTTCCTCTCGTCTCAACAGACTCGGTCTCTTTCACGCCACGTCGAAAACGATGCGTCCACCCTCCACCCTGCCCGAAATCCAACCAACATTTTCCTGGGCACGCAACCACCGGCATCATCGTCGAGCTGCATGCACCTATCCACCGCTTAACGTCAGATTTCGCAACTTCCCAGCCTGGCGTCTCGTTAATATTCGAACGGCTATCTTTCGTGGTAGATCGCTGGAACGTGGCCGTTCAGCGGTGATTTGGATGGCGTCATGTCAGGCTTCAGCGAGTGATTTCGGTTTCGTTTTCGACTATTTGCGACGCCGTGTATCCTTTGTATTGATTCAAACTCGCCGTGGTTAATACATTGAATCTTAATTGATCTGAAATTACCGCTAACTCTACCCGAATGGCAGAAATGAATCCTCACAGGAGCAGTAAATAATTCACTATAATCAGTAATGGTTACCAACGGACCGGACGTCGATGCAAGACTAAAAAATTCATTGCAGCTTTTAATAGTGTTCCGTGGAGACCTTATCGCTCTCGCGGGCATTGTTCGTCAAGCCACATGAAACAGAACAGTCCTGGAAGTACGAGCGGCCAGCGCATTTTTACTTCCAGAAGATGGAACAGAGACAAAAATCATGTACAATGGAATATGGCTAGCTTGGACTGGCTGGGTCCGATTGCTCGCATTAAGGAGCGTAAAATTACTCATATACTGTCCCATCCGTGCCATTTCCCATGGAAGCACCCATAACAGGGCGACAGGTCAGCCTGAGGAGGAAAGGTGCGTCAGTCTGCGCTCGGTAAAGGCGGGATTTCAATTTCATAACGCGCTAGGATGTCGTTCGATCCTTATTTCCGCTTATAAACGTGAACGACGGCGCGATAAAAGTAACTCGGCTGTCGGGCAAGGTGACAACGATGAAGAAATGGCACAGTCACGGCTGCTGATGAAACGAGTGGAAGGGGGTGGGTTAGGGTGGAGAAGCTGCAATGTTGACGGGGTCAAATAGTCATGGATTCTTACCCATATCTATGAGATCATAAAACCGCCAGCTGAAAATTAATTTTCTTGAATATCAAACATTTCATATTATACAATTTACTGTAAAAGCACTGTAGACGCTTTAATCCCAAACACAACTCTTCAAGTCACTATAACGAGTCTAACTAGCATACAGTGGGTGTACAGCTAAGGGTAGCTACAAGAGCGTGTGACTAACAACTATCAAGCCTCAGTAGCGAAAGGGTTAAGTGCACAATGACGACGCGAAGCATTGATCTACCGTGGCCTATTCTTCATGTTTCAAGTACGGCTGATTTTCTCCAGGTCAAGAGGTCCTCAAAACTTTCAAGCTTTCATTGCTGACGTAATCCATACCACTACCACTAGTTCCAGTGAAAAAAGGAAGGTAGAAAGGGAGGAAAGAATTAATGGGCGACAAGTGGTACCGTGGTCGGGGTGGAAAGAAAACACGGCGCAGCGGCGAAATACGTTTCCCGAGTCACGAATCGCCGTGAGAAAGGGGCTCGCTTAAAAATCTGCTAAAGTGAATATTATTTAAATCTGTTGGAATAACAGGAATATCGCGTGAACGATTAGCCGGGAGGGCGAGGAACACCGCGCGGTGGCGGCTACCCTCGCGTTGCTATCGCGGCCAGACGCTACCACCGGCAACAGCCAGGACGCCGCCGCCACCACCACCAGCAACGCCATCAACGCCACCACCACCATTGGTAGCATCCCCATCATCGCGACCACCGCCACCACTACCACCCCAGACGGTGGATAACCTCCGTTTGTAATATTATTTCAGGTATGTATACGTGGCCCTGCGTTAACTTCCCTAGTGGTGCACAGCTGCGATAAAAATAGGAAATTTTGGTCACATTCGATTATTTCATTTTTGATGTCCTTGAAGATCGACATCTTTGAGGATCCCTTACTTGAAATTTCACATGTTTTATAAGATGATTGCAGAGGGTAATTTTTATGTAGGACTCTGTCATCTCTATTATCTTTAAAAATACCATTTTTGTAGAGGACTACAGTTATGTCTTGACCAAAAATCGCCATCAACTTGTAGCCCAAATTCAGTTCTTCAATTTCTCTAAAAATTGAGTTGCTAGCTTCTCTCACTTTTTTCAGAAAAGTAAAATCAATTAAAAAAAATAATTGGGTGATACTTCCTCCGTCAATAACCAAACTTATCCTGAATAATATACCCACTTTTAAGGTGAAATATAATTTTTGTCCACCCTTTTGAAACGCTATGCAGAGTATGTGCGTTCTCGCACGCGCGGCTGGACGCTCGCCCTTCTGCGGCCCATACGTTTGTCTCGCTTCTGCATGCCACCTATCTGCGAGCACGCGAGCGCGCAATCGGCCACCATAAAGAGAGATAGCGACCCAGGGAATATCTGCGAAACGCTCTCTCCAGGCTGGTTGCTTTTATTCCAGCTCGGGCACCACCCCCGCGGTTATCTCCGCGCGCTGCTGTCTGATATCTGGCCCGATTCAAATGTACCGCGTCATTACGGGGGTTGAACTGTGTGCCGCGCGTCGCGGCGTCGCGATGCCGGCTCCCAATGCTTGTTTACGTTTACCCCGGCGCAGATTGCTGCGTCGTTACGCCTCGCTTCACGCGCGCCACATTTCCGATGCACCGTGCGATCAGTCGCCAAAGAATCGCTCTATCCGACGTTTCCCACATTTATTTTGCATATTATTGCCGCTTGTATAAACAATCGGGATTAGAAAACTCGTGTTGGAGAGTCTGCGTCTCGAATCATTAGAATGTTTGTTGATATGGGGACGTTTCTTGGATGAGCTACCTGGGTGGAGGCTTGATAAGACCTTGGGGAAAGGAGCCTATGGTAATTGTCGGCTCAATGAGGGCCGTCTTATCTGGGATCTACTTTAGTATCGAAGTAGGTAATCGCCTATTAAGGGTTGGCAGCGTAAGAGCCCTCCATTACCTTGGCCTAAAAAGGATAGCAAGTGGGAAGTAGATAGGAGATAATGTCGATAGTTTAGTGTATTCTGTTGAACAGTTGTGTACAGTCTCTAGACGAACGAAATAAATTTGTGTTCTTATACTCTATTACCGATGATTTCCCTAGATTAATTATGTCTGCGAAGAAAGTGAAAGATGAAGGTCAAAAGGTCACCGAGATCCCTCTCAGGAAACACGACGACGTCACCGCTGACACAATCTCGAACAAAGGACACCAAAAGTAGTAACACGACGTCCGAAGCACTGGGTTCGATGTTATCCGGCTCTTAGGAGAATTACTTCGCGCCTCGCCGTCCCCAGGCCCTTTATGTCCCTAATATCGACGCGTGTTACACAGTCCGATCTCTGCCGACCGATAACGATATTCCATCGATGTGTTCGGGCGCGCGCCTTAGGGCCAGCCTCCGCACAAAAAGGGGGAAGCGAGCCGTCACGTGCCGCTGCGCCACGGGGAGCAGAGCACGGGGTCGAAATCTTGATCGCGTCACATCGCGGACGTGTCGAGGCACGCGTTATTCGTGGTGACAGCCATGCAGCGTAGATGTTCCCGTGATTACGCCGCCGCGAGGATAAATCTTCCGACGGGCTGCGACTTCTGGCTGCGAGCACACGGACACGAGCACAGATGACTGGACACGAGCGTGAAACGCGAGCTGACGCGCAGACCAATGTCGTGTATGAGGAAATACGTCGGATGGGGTGCCTCCTGTTTCATCTTCCTCGTACGCTTTGTATACGGGGTGTCTCGGGAGTAAGTGGTTCAAGGGTACTATTCAGCTCAGAGAAATATTCAGGCAATTTTCCTTCTGGTTTAAAGTTTATTTATTCAAATGGACATCAGGCAAATGGAGAATTTTTAGCAAGATTTAACGACATCATATTTTTGGTACTAAACTGTACAGGAGTGTTTAAGATAAGAAGTTCTGTGGAGTTATATTAATTTTCTTGTATATTCTTGTGATTTTTATTTAAATTAGATAATAATAGTTGCAATTATAAATAATGCTGGAAACAGTAAACAATGGAATTTTATATTAATACTTAAGAGTAGCAATTAATCATCGGTTCGAAGTCTGACTATAAACACACATAGACTACTTGAAATCAGAAATTCCCAGAGAACTGACTTCAAAACTCGATACAGAATAATGGAACTGTACCGAAAGAAATTGTTCTGTCTCTCTGATTATTTTTGCGCAGATATTTTGAATGACAGCTCCCCCTTCTACACAATCTATTCATGGCATGTGCCCAATATTTGCAGGACAGAATTTGCATAGATACTCATCTGATAGCCTGCACGATAATCGAGGTGATTCGAGGAGAGAAAAAAGATCGTACCAGCGCACGAGTGTTCTGAAACACTGGTTGGGGTCCTATGGCGAGGTAATTTGGAAGAATGTGGACACGTTTGCCATAACCGTATCGAATGTGTCTGGACATATGGTATGCGCGCGATTAAGTTGGGGTTGCTGGGCGTTCTTCGGACTCCACTGCCACTCGAAATGTTTGCTTCCCCTCTATCTCCAGAATTTTACCATATCAATATGACACTTGCCACGATACCTTCTTCAATTAAATAATACCGAAATTTGCAGTTCGAACATTTTATACAGTTGTACAAAACTTTGGTTTTTCTGTACCATTTTGTTCCTAGTTAGCGATACCGTGGGAGTAGAAACTGAAAAAGAATGTATTTCCATTCTATATTTGTTAATTAGTCTGACTGTAGACTAAAGAAATAAGGACACACCTGTGTACAAATATCTTTCAAAAGGTGGCAAGAGTACGAAAATGAGAAATAAGGAAACAGTACATGGGAACAAAGAAAAAATGAAACAAAGTAATACTCAGAAAAAAAATTAGATTATTATATATAAGCACCTCTAACGAGTGTTTCTTTAGTCACAGGCTCTGGGGGATTACGTCGAAATGTGCCCCTATTTTTCTTTCATTATTTCGAAGCTTTCGTTCGAATGTTTCCTTTCAGTCCCTGAAATATCGTCGGACTTCTGCGCGGGATAAAAATTGATGGTCGTAATTTCCATCGACGTCGATGTATCCCCAAGGTCGTCCTTGGGACGTACAGTCGTATGCAAACACACGCGGGTAGGAAATGACACGAGAACCGGCTGACTGTAACTCTTCGTTGACCTCATCCTTTCCACCCTCATCCCCGCGGCCCTTTACCGATGTATCCCGCCCCTTCCTCCGCCTGACGCCCCCCCTCGACCACCAAGATCAATACACGCACTCTCGCTCTTGCTTCGCATCACTTCGTATGGATTCTTCATTCACCGTCGCCTATTTCGTATTCCGCGAGCCTTTGCCGCGCTGTTTTCTTGATCATTTATCGCGCATTATACCCGTCGCCATGAATATCTAATAGATTCCCCTCTTCCTTTACTGCGTCCCGTTACTTCCGCATTGCCGATCCGAAATAATATAAAAATTCCCTCACCCTTGTTGCATTACACAACTTTCCCTCGTTATAAGTTTATTACTTCTATTACTCAAACTTATTTAGAGTAAATGAGAATTCCTCGTCTCTACTGTTGCATTTTTTATAAAAGCTTATCGAGCTGCATGTGAATTGGTATCGTGAAAAGTGTTATACATTATAAACTTGTCAGCGAATACTGAGTCTATAACGAGAGAACACTCTACAATTGTCGAGTCCATCGGTATTTTTTTAATCAACAGAGCGTATGGAATATCCACACGATTCCATAATCAAAAATCGTCCTACCGATGAACGAACGAATGATTCCTCGATAATGTCGATTTCACCGTATAAACAGAACGGTAGCGTAAACATGGCGCTATTAGAATTTTAATTCTGGCCGCGGAAAGGATTTATACACAGGTGTGCGCGCGGCCAGCGACAAAATGGCCTGGCAGACAATTTTGCAATTATCGTTGCGTTTACCAGAACGATTATCGCAAATATCGTTCGAACGATGTCAACGACATTATAATTAAACATCAAGTTAAACGTGGTCGGTGCACAATACATGGGTCAATGGTTCCATTAAATTTTCAAAACTTTCGAATGCGACACTGGTAAATAACGGTGATCCGATCGAACCGGGTCACGGCATAAATCTAAAACTGAATAGTATACGAAATTTTACGGAGACAACAATATCGCGGATGATAATTTCGACCAAATTTCGTGGATAGCCTTGTAGACAAGGTGATACGGTTTCTTCTTCCTTTTTCCCTCTTCCTCTTTCTCTCCCTCACCATCTTCTTCCTCTCCTTTTTATTTCTGATACGCCAGGAACGTTTCGCTTACCGTATTTCCTCCAGCGGCGACACTCGGAAAAGGAGGCAGAATTATGGAGATAGCATTAGAAAATTTATACGGCACCGCCTCCGCGAGGGCTGCTCGAGAAGAAATATGCGCAAGGGATAATCGGATTGGAGTTACTGCACCGTACGTAAATGTGCATCGGAAACACGTTATTCGGCTATTTTTAAAAGCTGTTTTCCACCTCATAACACCGAATTCGACAAGTGCCGGCTGCTACCCCGGCATCGAATGCGGGTCGGAAGTTGCGGAGCGCAGCAGAATTTTTACAACCCCCTTACTTCATCCGACGCGCGTATCCCTGTCTTTTTGAATATCCACCACCGTGGCTTTCGGTTATCGACGCATAAATTTAATGGTTTATACGCGAAACTATCCCTTCGAATAAAATCCCTCGATCGCAAATCGGAAGTGGTGTAACTGCTACCTCATCGTGGAAGACGATGATGACCTTACCAATACAGGTACTTATACTAGCTACGGCGATATCATTTCAAATGGAAAGTTAAAGTCTATGGTTGGAAATTCATGAATTTCGATTTTTCAATTACACTTTTATTTACTCTCTTGTCGTTAAATAGGGTTCTATGGTAGATTCTTCATTCAAATTGAATCTGGCACAAAATTCTATAGCAACAGATCCGATAATTGGAATTAAAGGGTAAATATAGGAGGCGAGGAGGTGTTACTCGTCGCGCAGAGTGCAATCGTGCGTCGAATAACACCGAAGCTCCGGCAACCAGAGCGAGTTGACCAAAATGGAAACGAGTTTCTTCCCTGTCCACGCTTTACAATTCCGTGTGAATGACGCGCGGAAAACAGGTGGACACGGAAGTTGGTCTGCGTTGAACGGCAGAAGAACCACGATCATTCGCGTGTTCATTAAAACGCAAACGAATTCCGCGCAGTCCTTCGTACCGACCTGACTCAACCAGACGTTCTGTCTCTCATGCTCCTTCCATATTGTACGTGTACACGCGTGTACTATCGTGAAATTCATTATTGGGCGATTTAAAACGTAAATTTAGGTGGAAATACGTTCAAGGTGAATTTTCCATGGAAATAAAATCAGTGTAATGGTCTGTTATTTTGTACTAGAAATGTTTTACAGCTTCCGTGTGGAAAATGAAGGTATTATTTTATTTAAAGCAAAAATAACAGAAAATATAGGATTATTTAAATATTAAAATATTTGCTTCTGCAAAACTGCAAACAAAGCATTGCAATTTTTTTATGCCTCCTTATTTAATAATTATAGGTAATTGAAATTGTTGTTAATTTCATAAAGTTTTTAAATTATTCGTTGGTAGATCAGTCACATTTTAAATCAACCCTTGACCTTGTTTATGCGTCTTTGTTTTGATCGTGAAGGTACATATACCCTAGCAAGGTCAACGAATTCCTCAGTCGCTCTTGGGACTCCAAAGGGATCGGATAGTTTTGGCGATCATCTGTCATTCTCTGGGGGATTCCTCTGATCTCTGGTCATTTGCCTGACTCCTCCAGCTCGTGATCAGCATTGAGCGTTGGACAGCCATCCCATCTACCTCCCCCTTACTACTGTACCACCTCCTAAATTTCCATTTAATTAACTAAAGTAGTCTGCAGGATTACAATTAAGGAAATTTTTACGACGATAAGGGTGTTCAACAACGGGTGCCAACAATTTTTAAGGATGATTCTGCATGCCAAAAAAAGATGAAAATCAAGAACAATAAATTCAAACCTTCTCTGGCTAGATATCAATTTTATTGGTAGAAATACGTCTGAAATGTGATTGATCCAGAGACTTGTTCTACTAAATATACTCGTGAGCTAATTGTAAGTTAGACGCAGCAACAACAGTAGTATAAGTCCTCGCATCAGACACATCTTATAATTATTTTTGGCGTTTCTACAATTATTATCTCATCCATGAATTCTGGAACGCAATTTCGTCATTCTTAATTTTCTGCAAGTACTCGCCAATGGCGCTGTCCTGTTTCCATTAGCCGTTTCGTTGACCACGGCGGCGACGTTGTTCGTTAAGGCAAAACGTTCGTTCCACGTTTCCAGCAACGTGTCGACGCATAGCGTCGCCTTCTTCACCCTGCTCGCTGGTGAACGTTATTTATCACGCTCGGACGGAGTCCTGCGATAGGTTCGTTTCATTTGCAACCACGTCCATTAATACCCGGCCCATGCAACTCCGTAATTCTTTCGTGTCTCGCAAGACAACCGATGTTCGCCTGTCGCGTTCTCGCCGTTCGTTTTTCTGCCAGTCGCGACGAACGAGGATCGATCCCCGCGTTCGGGTTAAATAAGTGCATTGAGCTACCACGCGCCACTCTCTCCCTTAGTTTGTCCATTTTGCGGGTCAATAGACTTTTCCTCATTCTGCAAGATGTGTCTGCAGTTTGGTCACTGCAGGGACTAGAACTTAAGGGTCACTGCAAAGTTTAAAGTCATGTCGGGCACGTGACTTGTTCGGTGTTTTTGAGATTCAGGATATTCTGGGCACTTCTATTTTTTTCTTTCGATTTTACTATTTTTTTTTTTCTTGGAAATTGTATGCAAAAGTTACGTCTGTTAAAACTTTGAATCGCAAGGTTCTGAATCTCGATCTACTGAACTTTTACAGTTTACTGAAAAGTATTATAATTCTTGCGTATACATATTCTCAATTATTTATTAAATTACGTAGTAGAATGAGACAGTTTGTAGTACTCTAACACGTCTATTAGCATAGTGATCGTGTCGCTCTCTTCGGCGTTATGAATTTTGGTAACCCCTGAAAGAAGCTCGTTTGTCAAAGACCCACTTGCAATTAATTTTTTAACAAGGTGCAACGCGAGGCGCACGCCAGCCGCAACGTTAATTGCAATGCTATTCATCCTATCGTCAGACGTCCGGAAGTTGAAATGCATTGTTTTCTTCTGGTGCATGCACCGCCGCCTTTTCTACCGTCATTTGTCACACCTATCGTAGGGCTACGCGATAGGTTCGTTTCATTTGCAACCGTGTTCATTAATCCATGGCCATTCCCCCAGCCATACTTGGAAATTGATGTCCATTCACCTTCTCCCCTTTTTTCTTCTTTATCTGAGACCACTGCTGCCTTTTCAAATACAGAACGAAAAATGTCATGGCAAATTACCGATAGAGAGATAAATTAGAAATGTCGCGTAGCGAACCCTCTTACATTATTTGTCGTAGCAGCAGTAAATATCCAAGGAACCGTTACTTGCCAAATTTTAGTTTATTAGCTGTCGACACGTTGTACCAGGGTTTGAATTTAGTCATAATTTTTATGTTTTCCATATGTTCACTCCAAGTCGAGGTGCTCCTTGGTTTTTTATTGCTAGCTGTAAAGCATTAGTCGGATTAGCGGCGTGGGTCATCGGGGATGCAGTCGGTAACTTCCGATGACCGTTGGAAAAACCCAGAAATTCCCACTTCTAGCTTAATTCTGTCAACCCCACTCCGTTTGAACTCTGTTTTCTTGTTACCCCCTCTTTTTTACAAAGACCAATGAGATGTACGCTTAATTTGAAACAGCACAACCTAACGTATAAATATGAAGACTGCCGCGAGAATTGGTGATTTTTGCTTCGTATTTGTCCGACAAACGAGAATAAAGTTCATTAGAGAAAAGGTTTTGAATCTCTACAAACAACAATTTATACAGTCCACTATCGAGCTAAAAGTATTCGCACAAGGTTAATTCGGCGTGCGAAGTGTAAGTTCATCTATCTCATAAGATAGAAAACGCACACAAACATTTTGGTCCTTCGAGCCGGATACTTGGTGACAAAGGAACTTGTGCAGTGCAGTGAACACTAAGGAGTGCATCAGCTTTGGTTATCGAAAGCGTTGCTTATTAGTGTTGGAGTTTGGCTTAGAACAAGAAGCTTCAACTTGATACGTCTGGATCTTAGTCTCTATGCAAAGAGGGCAGATCAGCAGTATCACCGTATGGGATACTTCAACCAAGGAAGCAGCCTATAGGACACCTCAACCAAGGAAGCAGCCTATAGGACACCTCAATCAAGGAAGCAGTCTATTTGGACACCTTAACCGGGGAAGCAGCCACCGGACAACGGATCATTTAGGAGCGACACATCGAAGCATCACCGAGGCATCGTAACAGCATCATCGAGAGAACGCAAAGTCGTTGAGGAACTGCAGCAACATCGCAACCGTCCCAGAAGTTCAAGAGTCTGAAGGTTTAGTATACGAATCACCATTTCCTTAGCATATTTCCCTTCGTATAAATAGCATCGATCTTGATTTCGTTTGTTATATTAACTGTCGGTGTAACATGGCTAATACGCAAGAATCAGTGCAATTGAAGAGTCTTAGGAGACAGCGGGCTTCGATAAAGGGACAGCTTACACGTATAGAGACCTATTTGAAGGAGGGCGAGCATGTAGAGGTACACGACTTACAAATTCGTAAGGAAAGGGTAGTAGAGTTGGGCAAATCGTTTGAAGAAGTTCAGCTGGGTATAGAACTAGAGGATGAAGTTTCAAATCATGACATCGAAAGAGAACAGTTTGAACGTAATTATTTCAAAATAGTTAGTACAATTAACAGACAGCTTGAGGGATTGCGACCTTCGAATGCAGCAACAAGTTCAGTTAGAAAGGCGGATTCACCAAATACAGTGATGATAAAACAAGAGAACACGCTTCTACCAAAAATAGAGATCAAACCATACGACGGCAATCCAATTGAGTGGCATAGTTTTCACGACACCTTTAAAACATTAGTCCATGATAATCTAGACATACCATCGGTGCAGAAATTTCACTTATTGAAAAATGCTTTACGCGGGGAAATCGCGTCGGTCGTTTCCGCTTTGAATGCGTCAGAGCCTAATTACCTGGTAGCTTGGGATTTGCTGCAAAAGCGGTGCAATAAACCGCGTCAAATAGTTCAATCTCATTTAAAGGTTTTGTTTGAATTGCCAGAAGTAATGCGCGACGCACCTGCGAATTTAAGGTCTCTTGCAGAACAAGCGCAAATGCATGTGAAGGCACTAGCGACACTAGGTCTACCCACAGGCCAATGGGATGCAATTTTAGTTTATATGATAGGTAAAAAATTGGACAAAATTACAAGGCGCGGGTGGGAGCGTACTTTAGAAAATGAGGACATGCCCACATTCGAACAATTATTGAATTTTATAAATAAGCAAGCGCGCGGTGAAGAAATTGAAATAGAAGTTCTTAGCTCACACAGGCGAAACGTGTATCAGGAGCGTTCTCAACGCAATAATGTCGGTTCCAGAGGTCATTCTTATGTAGCGACGGCAAATAGTAATAAGTGCGTTATGTGTGAAGGGAATCACGAAATATATCAATGTAATCAGTTCTTAAAGGCAGCCGTTCGCGATCGGTTAGAGGTTATAAGAAGAAGTAGATTGTGTATCAATTGTTTTCGATCTAACCATGTAGTTAAGAATTGTCAGGCCACAGGTTGCCGGAAATGTAAGCAGAAACATAATACTTTGTTACATTTCAATAATGAAAATAGAGTCAATCTTAATAATAATAGTACACAAGCAGTAGATCAAGCAGGAAATTCCGGATCGAATGCAAATGCATTAACGGTCACTTGCGGTTCGGAAGTATTATTGGGTACTGCTCAAATAAAAATACTAGATAGATTCAATAAGGAACATGATTGTCGTGTGTTATTAGACGGAGGGTCACAAACTCATTTTATTACAGAAGAATTAGCGGAAAAATTACAGTTACAAAAACAGGCTGTTAATTTAACTTTCTCAGGCCTGGGGCAACAAGCGACCAAGGCACAATATTTAGTAAAAACTGTAGTTAAGGCGCGTCATAGTTCTTTTACAAGTCAGGTATCATTTATAACTCTGCCGTTTCTTACAGGACTGTTACCTTCACGACAAGTTGACCGCTCGAACATGCAAGTACCGCGAAACATTAAATTAGCAGATCCAGAATTTCATAAACCCGGAAAAATAGATGCATTGCTAGGGAATACATTATTTTTTAAATTATTAAGTATTGGCCAAATTAGATTAAGCAATAGTGCAGTAATCCTGCAAAAAACATTACTAGGATGGATTGTTACGGGCGAATCCAACATCCAACCAAAATATAGAGCACCCACCTTGGTAAATTCATTTCACATAGCAACATCGTTAGACAAAACATTAAATAAATTTTGGGAAGTAGAGTCATTCGTAGATAAGCAGTTTTTGTCAGCAGAGGAAAGAGCTGCGGAAGAATTATTCAAACAAAGCACCGTAAGGGATACAGACGGCAGATATTGTGTCAGGCTGCCCTTTAATGAGCGAAAACAGCTCTTAGGGAATTCGCGAGAAGTAGCACTTAAGAGATTTTATGCATTGGAACGCAAATTACATTTGAATAAAGGATTACTAGATAGTTATAGTGAATTTTTGAAGGAATATGAGCAACTGGGACACATGACACAGGTCAGTGTAAAGGAAACAAGCAAGGGCTTTTACCTGCCGCACCACGCGGTGGTAAAAGAGTCCAGTGAAACAACTAAAGTACGTGTAGTATTCGACGCTTCCGCAAAAAGTTCAACTGGGGTTTCACTTAATGAAACGCTATTAATTGGGCCTAATTTGCAGGACACTTTATATAAATTATTACTCCGATTTCGTTCGTACTCATATGTTTTGACAGCAGATATTGAAAAAATGTTTAGACAAGTTAAAGTACATGCTGAGGATAGGAGTTACCAAAGGATCCTATGGCGCAATTCGCAAGATCAACCTGTCAAAACATATGAACTAAATACTGTAACCTACGGAACAGCATCAGCTCCGTTTTTAGCGGTACGTTGTTTACAGCAGCTGGCTAACGATGAACAGAACAAATTTCCCAGAGCAGCAGCTATATTCAAAAGGGATTTTTACATGGACGATTTGTTAACTGGAGCCGCCACTCGCGACTCAGCTTTAAAGATACGGGACGAAGCAATAGCATTAGCAAGAGTAGGAGGGTTTAATTTAAGACAGTGGACATCGAATGATGCAGAATTAATTAAGGATTTAGATACAAGCAACCATGAACGGACTCTTTCTTTAGACATCGACGAAACTAGGAAGGCATTAGGCATTTGTTGGAAGCCAAGAATAGATGAAATTTTATATACTATAAAGAGCAGCGAAAACAATTCTAGATCGACAAAGCGTACAATATTATCACAAATAGCCCAATTATTTGATCCCTTAGGTTTATTAGGGCCGGTAATAGTTAGAGCCAAAATAATTATGCAAGAACTGTGGAAAGCAAATATAAATTGGGATGATTCAGTACCACAAGCAATTTTGACTATGTGGCTGGAATTTAGAAAGGAATTACCGCATCTAAATAAATTTTCGATACCAAGAAAGACTGTTATTGATGACCCAGTGACGGTTCAATTGCATGGGTTTGCCGATGCTAGTGAAGCGGCGTATGGGGCTTGCATCTACCTACGATCAGTCAATAAGCAAGGCAGCTGTAAAGTTAGTTTATTGTGTGCCAAATCACGAGTTGCCCCGGTAAAAAGCATATCATTGCCTCGCTTAGAACTGTGTGCGGCTAAGTTGTTAGCTAATTTGCTTAAGGAGAGCCGTAGCGCATTGAGTCATATTCGGGTTGAAAGGACTGTATTATGGTCAGATTCTACAATCACTTTGCATTGGATTAAAACATCGCCTCATCTGTTAAAGACATTTATAGCAAATAGGGTCAGCGAGATTCAGGAACAGACGGATGTTCAAGCCTGGCGACATATTTCGAGTCCAGAAAACCCTGCGGATTTTATATCCAGAGGTTTAACGCCAGTGCAGATCCTAAATAATCAATTGTGGTTAAAGGGTCCGCATTGGCTTTCAAAACATGAAGACGCGTGGCCGTCCGTAGATCTTCCTGATATCGATATCCCGGAAACGCGTAATTTTAAGGTTTTAGTAGCAAGCCTTGATACTGCGTTTTTCATAGATAGATTTTCGTCAATAAATAAGCTTAATAGAGTGTTAGCATACATATTACGGTTCTATAACAATTGTAAGGGTAACCTAAGGATTACGGGTGAACTAACAAACATAGAAATTACAAATGCACATATATATATTTTGAAACTAGTTCAAGCGCATACTTTTGAGCAAGAAATAAGGGATTTGAAAAACAACACTCCAATTAACAAAAAAAGTAAGTTGCTCAACCTAGCGCCATTTATTGATGGAAATGGCTTATTAAGAGTAGGCGGGCGATTAAAACACGCGCATATTAGCTACTCACACAAACACCCGATTGTATTACCGCGTCGGCACTACATTACAGAATTAATAATTAGAGAAGAACATTTGAAGAATTGGCATGCAGGTATACAGGCTACGTTAAATGCGGTTAGACACAAATATTGGCCAATCGATGGAAAAAATTTTACGCGTAAGATAATTCATCGTTGCATTAACTGCTTCAAGGCTAATCCCAAGGTACCCGAATATATTATGGGGAATTTACCAAGGGATCGGGTGACCCAAGCACGTCCATTCGAGAATGCAGGTATTGATTATTGTGGACCATTCTTAATAAAAGAAAGGAAACATAGAAATGTGAAAAGGATTAAGAGTTATGTCGTTGTATTTGTATGTTTTGCTACAAAAGCCACTCATTTGGAACTAGTCACAGATCTGACTACAGAAACATGTATAGCCGCGATTAAACGTTTTTTCGCAAGAAGGGGAAAGTCTCGAAATTTATATTCCGACAACGGTAGCAACTTTGTTGGTGCGAGGAACGAAATCATAGAAATTCAAGCATTTGTAAATTCTGAGGAATATAAGGGAAATTTAAACAGATATTTGACAAATGAACAGGTCAATTGGTCGTTTTCTCCGCCTCGTTCACCGCATTTCGGAGGCCTATGGGAAGCCGCGGTTAAATCCTTTAAAAAGCATTTAAGAGCTACTATTGGAGAAACTGTGTTTACCTACGAACAATTTAATAGTATTATAATCGAGATCGAAGCTATTTTAAATTCCCGTCCACTAACTCCCTTATCCTCTGATCCGAACGATTGTATCGCATTAACACCTGCCCATTTCCTAATTGGTGGTTCGTTACAAACTCTGCCAGAATACGAAATCTCAGATATCCGAAACAATAGGCTGTCACTGTGGCAGCATACTCAAAAAATTAAACAGCATTTTTGGAACAGATGGCACAGGGAATACCTACATGAGTTACACACTAGAAGCAAGTGGCATGTCGATGCCAACAACAACATCAAGGAAGGGATGCTGGTCCTAATACGCGAGGACAATCTAGCCCCGTTGCAGTGGAAGTTAGGCAGAATCATGGAGCTACACCCAGGAGAAGACAAGATCATCCGTGTAGTGTCTGTGAGAACACCATTAGGAATTTATAAAAGAAGTGTTAAGAAACTGGCGCCATTACCAATAGAGTACATGTAATAAGAAACTAATTCATAATTTGTTACAAAGGCGGTATTAGAGAGTAGTTGTTTCTATAACATTGTACACGTGAATTTAAGACCGCGTTGCTATAAGTATATACTGTAAGGTAGTATTAAGATTTTCGTTTTGACTTTCCGCAAACCATTCATTGTTTAAATCTTTTGAACATGACCGTTCAAGGGGGGCGGTATGTCGCGTAGCGAACCCTCTTACATTATTTGTCGTAGCAGCAGTAAATATCCAAGGAACCGTTACTTGCCAAATTTTAGTTTATTAGCTGTCGACACGTTGTACCAGGGTTTGAATTTAGTCATAATTTTTATGTTTTCCATATGTTCACTCCAAGTCGAGGTGCTCCTTGGTTTTTTATTGCTAGCTGTAAAGCATTAGTCGGATTAGCGGCGTGGGTCATCGGGGATGCAGTCGGTAACTTCCGATGACCGTTGGAAAAACCCAGAAATTCCCACTTCTAGCTTAATTCTGTCAACCCCACTCCGTTTGAACTCTGTTTTCTTGTTACCCCCTCTTTTTTACAAAGACCAATGAGATGTACGCTTAATTTGAAACAGCACAACCTAACGTATAAATATGAAGACTGCCGCGAGAATTGGTGATTTTTGCTTCGTATTTGTCCGACAAACGAGAATAAAGTTCATTAGAGAAAAGGTTTTGAATCTCTACAAACAACAATTTATACAGTCCACTATCGAGCTAAAAGTATTCGCACAAGGTTAATTCGGCGTGCGAAGTGTAAGTTCATCTATCTCATAAGATAGAAAACGCACACAAACAAGAAATATTGTTACTTCTCGCTGGGATATATTTGCTCTTATGTTTGATAGGAGAACAAGTTTTTAGCGATAGAAGTTTATTATAGCACTGAATATTTACTGCTGAATTTATTCGACATGGATAAAGCCTTTTTTAAGCGGTAAAAATTGACAAAGTTTCGATAAAAAGTACTACATTTGCAGTTGCTGAAATTGAAACACCATTACACACCGTAACGAAATTCATTAAATTAATGTATGTTCTAATCTCTACCTATGTACATATTTGTAACCTTGTCAGAGGATTTCTTTTCACAAAAGCATCGCAAAGTGTGTCCCTTATTCAGCTTCCGAAAACAAGGGAATCCAAAGGTCTGTTTATAAAAAAAAAATCTTCCATTCCATCGCCCTACATTCCTCGCCTATCATACTCACTGATACCGTTTCCGAAAAACAGAACTCCCCGAAGCAGTGCACACAAACCCTAAAAAATTCAAGTTCCCCACGCGCAGTTAGTCTATCACGAGCAGCGCAGCACCGAAACGACGCTATCTTCGGGGCATCCGGTCGTCGAATAAAGTTCGCCGTTTCCGTGATCTCCGCATTAGCATTCGAAAAATTTACGAACCCTGAGCAGAGGCGAGGCAACTGGATATAGGGTTGGAAGGGAATCGTGCAGCGAAAGTACAGGAGGTCCAAAGATGCATGCGTTTCCAGGGGAGAGACACCAGCCAGATAATAAAGAACTCTCTTTGTCCAACGAATCCTACTCCCTCGATGTCCTTTCATCCTTCCTGTCTACCCCCTTTCTTCTCGCTGGCTTTCGTCAGGCAAAGATTACTGCGACGCGAGGAACCCAACAAAATATTCATGCCCTTCTCGTGTTCCGTACAATAACCATTGTGCGGAGACTGCCGCGCCGTAATAATACTGCCCGATATTACTGTCTTCCTCTGTTTTTTTTACCTCCTCAGCTCCCTCGAGTGTCGTTTCAGCGGCCTCGCCAATTCGAATCCGCGATTCATCGATCGCCACCGCGGCTCCTCGCGATGTTACGGACTGGGATGGGTATTACAACTTTTATCGGTACTTGTCGATTACTTTTCACTTCGCCTGAGAAGAATGGGAACGACCAGCGCCTGGTGTATTACTTTCGCTCGGGAAAAATCGAGAACGACGACGAAATTGATTCGACGAGGAAAGAGATCGACGCATGCGGAACATAGAAAGTGCGGAGCTTCGTTGCTCCGAGGATCGCCTCGATTTTCGATCGAGTGCCAGGCTAGTTTAAGCGGTATTTAAAATTGAAAGGGGCATCGTGGAGATTGGATCGGCTGGGCAAGAGATCTTGTTTCGCGCTGAATTATTCGACTCGCGAAAGTGAGCTACACTGACTTTTGTTTTTTTCCATACTGAATTAGCAAATCGGTCTTCTCGGGGACGGGGAGCTCGATTCAGAGCCATTCTTTCGCGTTTGGTACTTTGGGAAAGAGGACTAGAAACGAATTAACTTCGGTGCAGGGGAATAATAGGTAATTCAGTGAAGTCAACTAATACGTGGTCGAAATTGTGTTACGATTTTTAATATACGTGAAATTCTGAATTATTTCGAGCATTAGCATTCTCTGATTATCCAATAATTTTATCCATATATTGTTATACTTCTAACCATTTACAAACTCTGATCGCCTTTGACGCTGATGCGAAACCAGCAATATCGTTCTGCTCAAAATTCGCATAAGCATTCACGCGTATCGATATCCGTCATTTGGGATGCGCGAGCGTCCAACGTTTCGAGGTATCGAAATGCAACGCGCAATGGGATTATCAGCCGCGGGAATCGCTAATACCGATATAATTACTAATAACTCGAACCCGTTAATATGTCACGCCAGGTAGCCTGGAGATGCATATCGTAAAATTGCATTCCCAAAATCGGCGGGGCAGCATGCAAATGACCTTAAAGTAACGCGTAATTGCGCTTGGCCAAATTTCGCGCTGGTATTACCGTCGAAACCGTGACAGTTTTCCCATTTGAAATTTTAATGCGTGATTTTGTCGATCCATATCTAGGTCACTTTGACACATTTCACACTCCCTATTTCCTTATTAAATAAATATGTATATGCATATACGTGAAATGATGTATATGCATGACGGTGAATATGATTCAATCCATATTTAACGTCAATTTTTCTGGTTAAGTAGTCTTCGATTTTTCAGAGAGTGTGTAAATATTTTAAATAATGAAATTATCCTAAGGCTAGTAGTTCAATATTTCTAGCTGGTACTATACACAATAATCTATAGTAAAAAGAATGTGATAGAAAACCGAAGAGAAAAAGAAACAGGAGAAGGGAAACGCTACGAAGCCCGAAAAAATATCGCAGCGAGTTCGTCTGACAAATTTCTGCATCCGTGAAAATCGGAACCATTGCTCCCTTTCGCGTGGCGCACGCACACTGGCGGGGCCAGCAAGGGATGGAAATATAGGCGGTCATCCCCTAAACCAAAGTAACGACAGCCGACGCCGGCAGCGTCCATACGTCTTCTCCCTAAACCGACCAATAAATCGAAGAAATCGATGGCTGATTGAATGGAAGCAAGTAGATTGCCGTTTACTTTCTCTCTCCCCCCCTTTCCACTCTTCCTGTCCCTTCGTCTCCTAGCCTTTCTTTCGTTTCTTCCGTGGCTGGGGGTTCTTAAGCGCGTAAGCTGGTCATCGGCGTGGCCGAACGCTTAGCGGTTAAACGCCGTAGAAATTGCGTGCGTCCACTGGCCTCCAAGAGATTTCTCGGAATTGTTGGAGAGTGGTCAATTTAAAGGGCCCTTCCGCGATGCTGCCGGTCAGTTGGGAGCGAGACAAGCAATCGGTTTAATGGTAATAATATCGAGCTCGGAAAGTGATTTCAGTCCTTCGTGGGTGGGAAACGTGGGGGATTCGAGATTGATTTGTTGTTTATTTAGAGCGATTGTGTATTGTTTATTTAGCGGAAAAGGCGATCCCCTTCTCTACGAAGGAACTTACTTTGATAGATCGTATTCTGGACTCGCTTGGGTAGTTCCATGGTATTGCTCATGTGAAATGGAGAGAGATTTATCGAAAAAAATGGACTCTATTAATTCTGGAACTTGGATGTGAGGCGAGTATATATTAAAATACTGTATATTTCTATCTATAGATAAAGGCGTCTCATCTCTTGACTGATATAATCAGGTAATAGCACTTATACTATCTCACGTTCAATGTCTGTCGTGTAAAATATCATTGAATTACTTCTAGATAATAATAAACTGAAAAGCTGTAAATTTTCTGTATATTATGGTTAATCATTTTCGATAAATGAATGGCAGTAATTCTAAGATATTATGTAATGGTACTGATATCAGACTAGTCAAATGTTAAAGGTGAATAAACTTAAAACACGTTAGACAGACAATTTATGCGTCCAGATAGTCTTTTTCTGCTTTTTAATTTAAACCTGCATTGCACGATGTAACCATTCATGCTGTATTTACTTGTTTCCATGGACCATCTTTGTACCTTTCTAGCGTAGTGACGCCTAAAGTACCCACAAATCACTGCCTCCCAGAGGACACGCTTCCGTTTGCTTTAAAAGGTAGAGGCAACTCTATCTCAGGAGCCAGTCAACCTAGAATCCTGAAACTTTTATCCTTTTCCAATGTCCATCTACAGAATGAATGCTCTTTAATGCCGGGGGGAGACAATTTCCAAGATATCGAAGAGAAACTGAGCTCCTCCGTTTAACCCTTTTCCCAACTACGCTTCCTAGCTTGTTTATAAGCCTTTTATACCCATAGCAAACCTTCTTAACGTTTGCTATTCAATGTAACCATAAAATTAAATTCCTTAATCCATCTGGGCACCAAAAATCCATTAGTGTTGCACGATAACAAAAAAGGTACCTGCTAAAGAATTACGGTGCGTGAAGGGATCTCGAAATGATCTAGATAAGGGAGCGACAAAAGGGTACCACTATAATTTCACGGAAACTTGCACAGCAATCAACGGCGTAATCCCTATCACCTCTAATTCGAGGTTCGATAAGAAGGGTGATCGGCTTGCTTAATTCCCACTATCGATTTCCACCGAGAATCTTTAATTTTCGCAGCTGCACGTTACAGGCATTCCCGCCTGCATTATCCACGACAGAAATGCGTGGGTCTGTGCATGGATCATTTAAAATCACCCCTTCGCGGCGTAGCTTCGCGATGCGTAGCGCGATAGACCGATCAACGACCGACTCCCTGCGTAACCCCTTGAAAATTCCTCGCTCCCTCGACTCATTCCAAGGGGGAGCGATGGTTGACGCTGACAGCCCCCCTACCCCCACGCGAATTACGGACTTGTCCTGTATTATTTAAGCTGGAATACCGTATTGAGCGCAATATGTTGTTTGCAATTGAATGTACTGCTGAAATCGGCCGTGCACGACGACTTGGAGTGTTTGAAGACAATAATGGGGTCCAAAGGGGTTAACGAATTTGTGCCTCTGGTGAGTTCTTTCCTCGCCCGATGGGACTCTGCGATCTCACTTACCGAAATTACTGGGGGAGGAAGTAAAGTGAATTGAAAGTAATTGGGTGGAAGGTAGAGGTGTTGTTCAATGTTTGGAGAACTTTCTCTAACACCTAGTTGTTTTGTGGAAAATAGATACTAGTTTTGTTTAAATTTAAGGCCCAGCATTTTGTGAAAATTTTGACGAGTTTAATGTTTAATCTATCAGGATCTGATACGTGCAGAATAATTGTTCACATTGTTCTGAACCTTTATTTCTATAAAACTCTACCAATTCGGTGACCAAGCGTCAAAAACTGGACCACAAATAATCGACTTTATGTGAATCCCTACTATTATAAATTCGATCTTCCTCAACTCGCGTCACATAAATATCAAAGAGCCCAGGTTTCCATTAAGACAGCTCCAATCAGAAAATTCTCGCCCTCATACATTAAAAAATCCTCCCTCAATCCCATCTAGCGCTTCAATCTTCCATCACCGATTGCTCAGAGAGTTTCTTTATCGATAAACTACTCAGAATCGATGTAGACGGTTCAGTCGGCCACGTCTAGTCGATAGAGAGAGGACAGAGGGCAAAAAGCCATCGGGCGCGATCGGTTTCTGATGGCCATAGCCTCTCCCTGCTTCGTCCAATAGCAGATAAAGATTACATTTCCCGAGTTTTCCAGCGGTATCCTCCGGTCGCCATGTAATATTTCTAAGTTGCTGGAATATATTGCAACAACACTGGGGTTTGGTATTCGACGGACCAAAGATGGCAAGGCTGGACGAAGACGCCGAGAACACCGAGAGCAACGGAGAGTAATAGAGGTATCGGAGTCCAGGCTCGAGCCGAGGCAGCTCGGTTGATATCGAGAAGCAAATTGAATCTGAACGGTGTCATAAAAGATGGATATCAGGCTGCGCGTGCACCCCGCTGCCTCAAATATTGTCTACAAATTCGTTACTAACTTCGCCTCGCGCCTGTATCTTCTCCCTCGGACTTTATCAATCTCCCGTCGGGTGTCGGTCTATATTCCAGCCAACTTTTGAACCGCGTTTCCGGCACGGGAATACTGGATGCACTTCGGTAATGCATCGAGCTCTGAGATATAATCGATTGGGCACCTTGGCGCATCGTGGACTCGAGGAGTTTCAGGTGCTGGAGGAACGGCCTCTGAGCAGACGATTTTGATGAGAATTTATGGGCTTCTCAAATACGTGTGTGTAAAATGTAATCAGTAAATTGTGGACACTTATGATAATTTCTATTGTCATAAATATCTGCACTTAGAGAAGTAGAATGTAACTGAGTTGCCGATTTGTTTTACCCTATAAATATTATTTAATGTATTTTTAACTTACAATATTTTGTACACTCTTGTACAACTATCATGTTACTTTTATACTTTTTTTCAAAATTTACTAAACTTGTTTTTTCAATTCGATTGTCTCAAAGATACTACCCAATAGCTCCGAAGAAGCAGTACGTGCTGCCGAGGGGAAGCTTGAAGGAAGAAATGAAGATGAATTATTTCTCCGAAAGGAAACTAACGAGCGAATGGTCTCTCGCATTTCCAACTCTTTCAGAAGCATTTCACACGACACTCGTCCCGAAGACGTCCTATAGAGCGGGCTCTGCAACTTCGAAGAAAATTGATGCGCCCTTTTCCGTTTCAAAACTACAGACAGGCGACACTTAACTGTCCGTATCGCTGCATTCACGTACGGCGAAGTCTTCGCCGCGTATCGCTCGATCGATCATCCTAGGAAGGACGGTTCAGCGGCGGTGGAATCAGCCGGCATCGCTGAAAAACGACGTCAAATTGGAAAACGGTGGGATCGCGAGAGGAGGAGCCTCGTATTCAGACGCGACACGGATATCCCGGCTGTATCGAGGTGCATTATTGAAGGGTGCACAGCGCGGAATAATAAAACGGATCGGCGCGTTCGATAAGAAAGGGAACGATAGTCGCTAATAATGCAGACATCGGGATCGTGCTGGCGCTCTCGACGTTAAAGCGCTTAAATAACCGTTTAGATCGGAAAATTCGTAGCCGAGCCAGCGATCTTCAGGATATTGCACCGCGGAACGCTAGCATGTTATTGGAAACGGCGCGAATGCCTTCGTGGGGGCGAAGGAGCCCGCGAGATGCTGCGCGCAAAGCGACTGGATTCGAGACTTGGCCGGTGAACTCTTGGCAGAATTTATTAAATTGAGAGCTCTCTGACAATCACTTTTTAATGGAGATAAAAAATATTACAGTGGAAATAGTGTAGGAAATATTTGTTACTGAGGTTTGCCAAGCAAAGATATTCTATATAATTATACGCTAAAAGATGATAAAATAATTTATATAAGCATATATTCTAGGTATTGTGCACCTTAATAGAGAGACATAAGAAGATCCACGTCACTAAAAGACTCCTAAAGAGCCTATAGGTATATCAGAGTAGGGTTGCACTAGTCTCCATCACGAAAATCCTCATAAAGAAATAAAAAATGTGACGAATGGATGCATAGAAGGCAACGATCGTAGACATACTGTCGAATCGAGAACCGAAGGCGACGTCGAAGCCTAAAAGAAAAGAGACAAAAATCCAGGGCTAATAATTACACGTTCGAGTTCGCTTGTTCCTTCCACAAAGGCGCTGGAGGACTTTGAATGGACTTTTTCCTCCATGTCGCGCCGCTTCACGCGAAAAAATAGGTCTCGTTACCGGATGTACGTGTAATTAATAGCGGCTATGGATTCGACTAATCAAAAAACCATTGGAACCGGCGAAGGACGACGAGGCGACGGACGCGTCTCTCCCCCAGTCGAAGCGGAACAGGCTGGTACGGTGAAGCTGTCGAAAAAGAGGAGAAAATTAGACTGCTTTTATTACCCGGCCCTCGCGTTCGACAAATACGAATGCAAATGTAAAAATGGTCCGGGCTCAGCCGGACCGGAAACCCGTTTCATTCATATTCATCCAGTCGACGTTGCGGAGGTGGTGGTGGTGGTGCGATGTAGCTCGCGGAATTTCTTCCATCGCGACAGTCACATTCAATCAACGGGCTCGCCACACACGCGTTTGTGATCCACGCTCGCTCTGTCGACTCGTATGGAAATAAACTCGCGCACAATTTTTTGCCAGCTCGTCCCCAAGGACTGCAAAATCGTCCTGCCTCTCGGATGCTTAGGGATATATTTTACGCGTTATGGGATCAATCCGCGAATCGTGCTTCGACTGACTTGGCGAAGGAAGATTGGAAACTAGTGAACACTATATTGGGAAGGTTGTAATTTGCAGATAGCGGACACTATTTTCTAGGGTAGATAAGGTCGATGCACTTGAAGTGTCTTTTTATTATTCTAACTCACATATGGGTCATGGAGCAGTGACCGTGTTGACGTTACTATACTCTAGCGAAGAGTTAATATCTTAGGTCTTGAGAGGCTGAACAATAAAAGGTGATTTATGCTAGGAGCGTCAGAGTCGAAACGAGATCCCGTAACATTTACTCAACGTTTCGACGCAGTGGCAGAAGGGGGGTAAACTTGAGGCGAACGGCAAGGATCTGCCGTGGAATCTGCTTGAAACTCTTTTATTTGAGTTCGAATTAGCCGGGTGGATGCGGTTTGAGAATGGATAGTACAGAGCGAAAGAGAGGGCGGCTGCGTTTTCCCCCGGTTCGTGCTTTGTTTAGAAATCGCACACTTATAGCCCCACCACGTGCTAACTTATTCCCCCCGTTAGCGTAATTGGATCAGCGAGAATTACGGAAACTCGCTTTTAGCTCGCCCCGAGGCGACGAAGCGCGCCGCGAAACACGGATCGCTGCGTTCCACCGTTCCGCGGCCTGATTCGATTCTTATTCGCGCGATAATGTCGCGAACGCGATCCCATTGTTCGAGCCCTCGCGAAAATACGTATCCCTTCTGAACTACTCGCGGACAATTGAATAGAAAATCGAGCTATTGGAGCATAGATCGTTTTGGTAGTGTTCATGTAAATAATTTCGAAGACAGGATATGAAAATTATAGGTGGGGATTAACTGCAGAGGTGCCTGGTAATTTCTGAATTTGCAACGTTTAAAAATTTTTAAATTTGTATCATTAAAAATTTTTTTAATTTTAAAATAAATTAAAAAAAAAAAAATCTAAAAATTTTTAAATTCTCAAACTTTCAAATTTTTAAATTTTCAAACTTTCAAATTTTTAAATTTTCAAACTTTCAAATTTTTATATTTTCAAATTTTCTCCAACTTATTTTCAACTTACCATCTCCAACTTATTTTCATTAGGCAAATGCTACCAGTAATTCCTACGCATATACCACAATATATTTATGTTCTTCGTTTTTCATTTTTCCATACAATGCTTTTCTATTACCAGAACAAGCATATTCAACTAGATTTGCAAACAGGATCATAGGTAAGGATGCTCAAGTCCTCAGCCTACTTTATTCCAAGCGTCTATTCTACGAATATTCATCGACATTTAAAGATGCGCATCAAAATTTGCTTTCGCATAAAGGATGTCGCTTGAACAAGCAATATTGTTTGCACACACAATCAATACACGAGCCGGGCACCGGGTCCACGAGCGTTTCTTTCATCCACCGTGAACGCGAGCACTCGAGGCCCGGCTCGTTCCCTTCCTTTCGCGCGAAACCATCCTCAAAGACCACGTAGCCCATCGCCTTTGTGCAACGAAAGACCGTGGCTCGTCTCGCTTTTATTAGATATCCCTGCGCGACTACCCACCCACGTGTGCACATGAATGCGAAACTTCGACGTGCGCGAGAGCGCGTACGTGCTGCTCATAAATCCTTGTAAACTTTATTCTCGCTTGATCCCGAGGAATTAGAGAACATATGTCGCCGCGAAGCGAATTGTAAAAAATTCTACGCCTCTGTAACAACACCCCTCGTCAACCCTACACCACGTTCATCCCCTCTTTCCATCAACAGCCTTACAAATATATGCAAGGCATTAGATACTTTTTCAACGCTGACAGTCACGTAATTGTATTCAAAATAGAACACAATATGTTAAAATTAGCTCTTAATCTTTGTCTTGTAGCAGCACTATCTAAAAAAGGGTTCAGGGATATTTCGAGTCCTCTCCCCTTTAGACCGATTGTCAGAAAAATCCCGTGACTCTATAAATGAGCCGCTCATTTATCAAATCGACTAACCCTACAAAGGGAAAATAATTATACCACTGGATAGCACTGTCTTATAGCAAACTGAATGAAACATGCCTATTAACGTTCTCCATGGAATGTACGTGTACAACACTAACTGCAGAACGTCGAAACGCAGGTTGCGCGTCGATGAGCACCGTCGTGCGAGTGCGAAACAGCGTCGGTCCGAACAGAGGCATTAGAAGCTACACGTATACGAGAATTACGAGCACTCCTCTCGCCCTGACCCTCTGAACTCTGGATCAATTGGGGTGGAATCACGGAATGGTTTGACGTTCGGTAACGGCCTTAATTCTGCTAATGACGAAGAATATTCACGGGGCGCAGGTTGATCGAGGCGGGTCAGGTGGCTGCAGGTAGGCCGGAAACCAGGGCAACAGGAAATCGGCGGTCTGCTGGCACTCGCAACTCGAGCACGTGCTTCGTTCCTGGCGACGCGTGCTCTGCGGTACGTTGGACGCTTCGAATAGCTTTGGGACATGTGTTCGCTGTAGGTTTCAGCTGTAATTGAGTGCAGGCCTGAATTAAGAAAAGAGCTAGAGAGGGCTATAAGCCAGGGCCTCACTCTTTACGGGGTCTAATTTTTTTATGTATTAAAATAAATTTCTGCAGATACTTAATAACAAAAATTCTTGTTGATTTATTACTGATTTTCTTTAAGAGTTACATTTACTGTGGCACAAGAATTCAGAATAGTTATCCTTTATAAAATCTTTTCAAAAAGTAGGGAATATTTTAGTACAGTAGCAGCCACAAGTCTCGCAATACCTTAATCCAGCCTTGATTGGATGAGACCATTGTATCCTCTGTCAGGGTTTCCGTTTTGTTTTAAGTGGAGAAAGTTTTCATTTCAAATAAGTGATCGTGGAATGTCTGACACGGCCACATGTGTGAGATGAATATTTCAATGCGTCTACTCGTTCAGAGTTACTCTGATATTTTAGATTTCTTGTCAAGATTTGGAGAGCGATTCAAAAGTAAGATTTCATTACTGAGTTGGAGGAAAGTGGTGGTTATATTTAATTTTTTATAATTTCATGTTCTCTTACTGCGTCAAGGAAGAAAGCATCGTTTAAATGGAGCTTTTACCCGCGATAAACGTCACGAAGCAAATTGGTCTCGTGTCGGGGAACATGCTAAGAACGGTAGCGTGCATATTTAACGATCCCGATGTCCAACAACCGATTTCAATCAGCCACGTCGGAATATCAATTAATTATAGGAATTACTGTTCTGATTAACCGTGATTAGTAAGTATTGCTCACTAACTTCCCATTTGCTGGACATGAACGGTCTCAAACCGGGACAGCCGAGCGATACACAGGTAATTAGAGCACGAGTCCTACTACGACTGCCATATTTTACATTGTATTACGTCGACTCGCTATTGCATCGCTGCCCGACGAATATAATACCGTTGCAACCGTGCTGCGTCCATTTCTCCATGGCCGAATGCAATTCCAAGTTCGTGCATTTGATTCATTACGTTCTAAACAACAAATCCTCGCGAATGGGACCGCTCTGTAGAGGGAGGAGGAAAATTATAGTCTTCTTCGGCAACAATAGGAGAATTTATTCGAACGTGTGATATAATTAATCAATACATCCCTTTTATAACGAACGGAAGATATGAGGAGCAAGTAGCCCCTCGAAATATTTCTTTGATTCATTGTCACACGTACAATAGAATCTGGATTAAAAACTAAGGGGGATATTAAATTCAGACGAACGGACACTGGTTTAGTATAGAGCCAATGAGTGTACAAATTGAACCGAATTGTAAATTAGAATTAAGCGACCTGAAAATTTTGTAGAGATTTCTGTAACAGAGACAGTAATTTAAAACAAAATTTATGAAGGCAACTCTGCTAAATTTGGAGTACTTTTTATTTGTTCATGTACTCTGCATATCCAATAACAAAAAATTAATGTAGGGGACCGATAAGATTCATCAAAAGGGGCAATCTATCTCAGTGTCGAATTATAAAAAATTAAGTAGGTAATGAAAACCAATTCCACGAAGAAGAACGTTCTACGAACTTGTAAATTTTTTGGTACTAATTTCATGGCTTGAGACTGCACTAGAATGTTGTTTATCCGAAATACCATAAGATTCAAACCTGCAGCGTCCTTTTGATAGCCAACTTTATCGACTTCGATAAACTACTACTACTACTACTTTACTCTTGAAATCGCAATTAATGGTCTATTGTGCTTTTATTGTTATTACACTCAATATGGGCAATCCTAAGTACATAACAAAAATTTCAATTGAATTTTAGTTCATTAATTGAGATTCTACTGTACATACATATATAGGTAATGGATATTCCACAAGCAAGTTTCATACTCATATGCTTATAAAGCACCAACGTTCAAGGCGTGGCAATTACACACTTGTACCACTTCCAGCTTTTAATATCGCAAATACAAATCTACGGGTGCTCGGTTCCGTGCTTAGAATACTTTTCCTCCAGATTTTCTCTTTTTCATCCCCGCGGAAGATTGCGCGGGCACCGTGAAATACAGAGTTCATGATATTGCCGGGTTTTTCCCCTCGGAGCTAATGTTTCGAAGGCGATTGCACGCAACCGGAAACCAGGCAACTCTGATTTGTTCTCATAAATGCCAAATGCAGCGGGATCTCGGCCGCCCCGCGGAAATCGTTACTGTCGCTCCGCCGACGGAAGAGTTATGGCTTTGTTGACGATGCCGGATGGGCCGAGCGGAACCAGAGGAACCCTTGCGCCTCCACTGGGACTGGGGACTGTTTACAATCGTTATCTTAACTTAATTACATTTTCTGCCGTTGAACCTAACGTTTACCCAGTGAAGGTTATCTTTAACGTGTAACTCTTACCCTTGCGCTTATTTGTGGTGCATTTTATATGAGTATGGGGTGGTTACGAAATGGGGTTGTGAAAGATTACTTTCATATATTATATTTTGTAGTATTGTGACGCAGATTGTCAGAGTTGGGAATCTTGTAGAATAATTAAGGGAATAATTTGTTTTATCCAAAGTAGAAATCTGGATATCAAGTTATTCAAGAATGTAGTAAAACTCTGAAAAATAAATGCGTCAATTCTTTAGTTATTTTCTTCCTTCACGTGTCTCCACCCATAAAGGAAGAATCTAACTCTCACCCCTCAAAGAAACAGCCAAATCTAACTTCATACATCCAGTCCACACGAGCGTCAATAGGAAACCTTCGAAAGCAATGTTTATTCAAGCAAAGCCATATCTAACGCAGCTCGATCAACTCGGAGGCTAGCTTCGCTCCAGGGAACCCCGGGAACGGCTAATGCAACCCCTTCAGTCCCCCGCAACCACAATAAAAGAGCTTCGAGGGGGAAAACATCGAAACAGGCAGGACCGTATTTTCGTTCGGGGTTCCAATAACAGCGAAAACTTGGATCGAAAGTTTTTCGACGCTAGGTGCAATCGGTGATCGGTCTCGCTCGAGCGAGTAATAAATTTCACCGCAACATGCAAGAGGTCGCGAGCGTGCGTGCGCACCCACACGTGACCTCAATTCCATGTCCCCCGTGCGTTGCCATTCGCCCCGACTTCACCCCAATCATTCATCCTATACATTTTATCGTGCCGCTGAAAATATATTCAGGAAAATCCCGCGTAATCGCCCCTCTCCCACTCTTCCCTAATTCTCATCACGAGGAGGACAAGGCGGACGAGCGGCCGTCTGTCATCCCTGCTTGAAAAAACCGTGCTCGACCGGTTTCATCGAACGTCCGCGGATCAGGTTTCGGATTCTCCTAGGATTTAGATCATTATCCCCCGATACGGGCCGGGAACACGTCGCTGCGAATCGAGGGGCCACGTGGGACGGGGCACGGGGCTTGCTCTTTGATGCTCCCCAAATCCAGGCGCGCGAAACGATTAATGCTTAACCGGAATGGACGATGGAAACCGTGAGCCGCGAGCTCTGAGCCTTTCGTGCGACGCGAACCGCGATGATTCGCGAAACGAAGGGATTTCGTGCCTTGGTAATTACTGTCGAGCGATGGGAGCCTGATTAGATGGTAGATTATGAGAGTTGGGAGACTGCCAGGAGCTTCCAGACCCTTTTCGGAAATGTCTTTTCATTGGGGATCGGGGGATTAGTGTTTGATGCTGAGTCTGAAGTGACGGTAATATATTTGTCATTGTGGTGATCGGTAATGTTTCATTCATTTTGTGCAGGCTTGAGTTTCTTCGCGGCTGGATGATTAAGGAAATAGGGTTGTCGAGGATGTTTGTATGTATTGATTTTTTAATCAATAATGGAGCATCAGGTTTATTTGTTTGTTTAATAAAATATTCGCATGAAATAGTGACCTCTTGGAATATGTGTAGATATATTTACTTACTATATTCCAACCCTATAAGAAAAATGTCACAAGTGAAATTTTTCATTTTCATTTAATTTCGACATTTTCAAGAACTGTATATTTTCACATTATGACAGTCTTCTCACTTCAATTTTATATAGGTTCATTGACTGTCATTTGTTCCGATAAATTCAAACACTATCTATATAGGTAAACTCAGTACAAACTTTCTGGGCAGCTGAATATATTTGTGTCATGTGAGACTTCGTCGAACAGAGTAACAATATTTCAAGATCAACACGTATAAAAAAAAATTCACGAACTTGGTACACCTTACTCAACCTCCATTGTAAATCCAAAAGTGCGAACTCTAGAAAGGAACGCCCTCAATTACCAGTTCACATATATTTCATGAACCCATTCATCGAATAAACATCTGAAAAAGGTTAAAAAGTCCCCCACGAAATTTCCATTTCCAGGGTCCAGGAGTGCGCGTGACGTGTCCACGAGCGACGCGATGGCAAAACATATTTGACGGTCGGACGCGCGAGGCCGCACCGCATTAAAATTGCATTACATCGTCGGTTCCGAATACGCGTACACGCGACATACGCTCTGCCCCCTCGCGCCCTTGCCCCAGGGTTTTAATAAATTTCTATGGGATTATTATAAAGCCACCGTGGCCGATGTTAAAACACGTGACCATGCGCGGCGTGTTTGTGAAGCGAGAACGCCGTTATTGCTTCGTCCTGGTCCTCGCTGCGGGATCCTTCCGAGGATAGAGTTGTAACGGGAGGAGCCGACAAATGGAGCCGACACGTGTCACGCGCGATGCTAATACCCGCTGAAAAATTATTTCGCGACGTGGTGCCAAGGCCCGTCTTCCTTCCACCCGTGATCGAGCGCCAATAAAACGGTTGGGGGCCCAAAGCAGCCTAGCCACCACCGATTGTATTCTTCCTCGTTGTGGGTTCTAATGATTTTCGAAGATTATCGGGGCCCCCAGTCGCACACGCTGTCCTGTTGCGCGGTTATTTATGGTTGGGGGCGATGACGGTTGCGGATGCCACTGTGCAACTTCAGCTAATGAATGTTTTAGTGGAGATTTGTGGGGGTTTGGACTGGGTGTTTTGACGAGGAAGGTGCGAGGGAAATGTGAATCATTCTTTGGAAGAGGAAAATGGAAAGGATTTGTCTAAAAAGGTTTCTAAAATTATCGCAACTCCTAAACTACCCGACTTTCAAACTCAAGAACCCTGTACCTCCTAACGAACATCCTCCAAAACCTCTCTGGAACCTTAATACAAATTTTCAACAGCCACCCAACAAATAGCTCGTGCAAACAGAAGCCGAGGGTTAACCCTCCAAGATGGCGTCCCTCAATCAACGAGCCCGTGCAGTCAGCGACCGGATTCTATTTTGTATCACGCGAATCGGGACAAACTGTAGCTTAGCGATAACGAGAATCTGAGTGGCGGGCAAGAAGGGGAGGTTCGTCGCAGGGAGAGCGGAAGAGAGCTCGAAAAGAAGAGTGGAGAAGGTAGGAGACACGGTTGAGGGGTGGAAGCGAGACGGAATGGCATTTGCACTGGCTCCCGGCCAAATCCCACCTCATCAAAATGTCGGAAAGACGGCTCGGGACGAGTCAAGGCAACACGGTCTGAATGTCATCCCTTGAGGAAGTATCCAGAGAGATCCAGCCGTGGGGAGGCTTTGCTTGATATTTTTTGACGATGTACAATATAGAGGGTGGAGGAGACGGGACAAATGCGAGGGTGCCGCGACGAATCATCGCTCATGCTGATCCGACTGGTTCTTTGATCGACCCCGCGGCCTGATCAGCAGTTTCATACCGTCGCGATTAACTGTCCGACGAAGGGACATGTTTCTCCCCACGCCTGGACAGACTTCTCTACTTACGAATCCTCAAAACTGGGATTTTATTCGGTTCCCGAGACCGTTTACTTCTCTGTCAGGAGTAGTTTAGCGTGATCCATTTATTACTGGATAGGGGTATGTCAGGGTTATGATATCAAGATTCATTTGTTTTCGCCCAAAAGGAGGGTTCATGAAACTGATAAATGTAGCAAGTAGTTTTGCAGTTCACTCTTCAAGCATGTCTGACTATTGAACCGAAAATCAATTCTTTTTAGTCCTTAGAATTTTTAACATTTGTGAGCTATGAATATCTCCAAAAATAATGCAAATATTCAAGATTATCAAAATTATTGCCCCAGCCAGTATATTTATTTCTCTCTCAGTAGAGTATAGGCTTGTTTCGCTCATCAGCTATGATCTAGTAATAATAATATCCGGAACTAGGTGCCTCAGCCTCGAGTTATTGTAAATGAAGGAACACCTTCCTCGTTAAGCTTCCCTATACAGTACTGTTACATATTATTATTCCCAATTTATGTTACAATCAAGCTATAATTAACAGAGTAACAGGCACGTATCAAATTACTGAATATACATAACGTCGAAATTATTTAGTTATATAATGGAACCAGGACAATCGTTGATGCAGGAAATGGTAACACGGTAACGCGACTCAAAGACCCGTGTCCTCTTACACGCCGTTTCATTCGGCCACTGCGCCAAACAGGATTCTTTCGAGAAAGGGATGATCGTATTTCGTACAATAAATGTTCTCCGCTTTCAGAGGAGGGTCCCCGTTGAAGGAACCCTACAGGAAGGTGAAGGCATCCTATTATAAACGCGCGATCACCCCCATCGGAAGAATCTTCGCGAAAGATATGAATGAATGACGGCGACGTAATAAGAGATGAATTTTTCAGGGCTCCTCGTCGCCCTCAACCCTCTCTCCTCTCTCCTCTCTCCTCTCTCCTCTCTCCTCTCTCTCTCTCTCTCTCTCTCTCTCTCTCTCTCTCTCTCTGTCTCTCTCTCCCTCTCTCTCTTTCTACTCTTCGTATCCGCCATATCTGAAACACGTCTCGTCAGGACGACAACATTCCTCTTGCGACGATACGAATAAAAGCGAATAAATATTTGGGCAAATTGAATGAATTATTTGAGAAAGTTGCGTTAACGAGTTAGAAATTGACTCGCGTAATTTGTAAATTTTGTAGTGGTGTCGTATCTGTTTTTGTTTTTGCTCACAAACGAATTGCGTTTCGAGGGAGGTCTAGTTTACAGGGCTGCTGGGAGTTCTGTTTTCCCAGAATTTGTTTCCTTTCGTGCTTCGAACTATTTTATACCGTAATATATTGTTCGTTAACGGAACAAACTCGGTGATAGAACGCGCGGAAACTCTGTTCTGCATCGAAACGAAGAGCGCCGATCGAGCTGGCCAGAATTTTACGGGAAAGCGGATTTAGAGTTTCGTTTCGCGATGTTGCCACGTACTTTTGTTACCTTTATTACACGTACGTGTTCCATTACCGTACTATTATACAATTTTTCACGGGCTTGTGCGAAACGTAACTTAAGACATGCTTCAAAATATTTCTCTTTTTTGAGATAAGAAAAATATTTCGTAGCTTCAAGTATTATTATTATTAAAGGATAGAAAGATCTCTAAAGGATCAATTTACTGTTATTTAAACTTTCCTTAGTATAAATTTCCATAGCGAATATTTGATCATTGTCCTTGAAAAAATTCTCTTTATCTTTTACTTTCTCTAGGAAACGAAAATATTCTCAAAAACTAGAAAGGAATTAAAATTGGCGGGTCATTGCCTTTGGCACATGTGTGGATTGATTGCTGCGCGGTTGCGCTATCCTGCAGCTTAGAGGGAACATTGATTGTACCATCCGATACAATAACTACGAGTTCCCCCAACTTTTTACACGTAACAGGAGCTCTAATTCGCTCTAACAACGCATGATTACCGATCCTCGTCGATCTTATTCCACAACACACGACAACGTGTCCATTAATAGGGCCCGATGTCTACATATATGGATCCGATTTGGGGTGCCCTACAATTATGCCCTGCGTTTTTCAACCGATCAGCTTTCTTTATGCCGACCATATGTTCACCGCCACTCTGATAAATTAGTAATAGAAGCCTGATCGTATGTTACACGCGCGAACGATTTTTCTGAGCAAGGTGCAGCTGAAAATCAACTGTCGAATGGGAGCTCTAAATATATTATAAAAAGACAAGAAGAACTTAACAATTATTGTAAAAAATAGCCTGCAACAGATCCTCTCTGTATCTACCGTCATTAAATTTCTAGTATTTTCACCTTTATGAAAGATATATTGAGTTTCACCCTGTTATATCAAATAAATAAAAAAGAGTAGCCTGGTTACCAGCGAACGCAATGCAGCAGGGTGAGGGCTCGCGAAATTGTTCGAGTTTGGCGGATTATCTAAATTGCTTACGAGAAAAAGGGAAAATAGACAAAGGAAAGCTGTAACACTCACAGCGGCGAATTTAATATCACGAATGTTTGGTCATGGAATTTCTTTCAAGTGGAATCTAGCTATTTCGTTAGCTGGTTTGCCTGTACACCGAGACGAGCGTAATTTTTGGAAACAATGTGAGAGGATACACTCGTATTCGTGAGGTACACCCATGGGACAAAGAGAACTTGATAAAAACGTCAATGATAATTTCCATTTCAAATCCATTATCGCAGCAAGCATTCTCTCTGATCGTCAAGAGAGCTTGCTTTGATATATGCGCTTTCACGAACTGGAGTTGAAAAGTTGGACTCACAGGTACTTGCTGTTCTCTGTCACGTAGGAATTGTCAAAGATAGATGCGAATAATCCTGTGTCATTCGTTATTAGGAAACAAATTTACAGTAGTACTGAAAGGTACATACATACTACAATTGCCCAAATAAATGATAAATAATTACATATTGCCCATAATGGAAAAATATGCCCTTTGTGTCAGTGTTAATACTACATTTTTCCACGAAGATTTCATCTTAAGACGTGTACCCTCGATTACTCGAGATAATTATCCATTTCTTCAATATCTAGGTCCTCAATTATTCACTAAATTAACTTGTTTAATAATAGCGTGTAGGAAATACAAAAATTAGCCATTAACAAGGAGTTTCATTTTCGAATCTATGTGAATAGTACTAACTCGATTAATCGAAGCCCGCTTTATACAAATGACATTAAGTTATTGCACCAGAAACATGCTTTATTTCCCAACAGAAAAGATCTAACGTCACTTGAAAGAGCTCTGAACGGTCCTCCAATAAAAACTGCCACGCTTGAGTTTTCCCAAGCTCACGCGGCACGTTAACCATGATCGACGGATTCGTAGACAGATCCCGACGAAAGCGTCCCGAGTCGTGCGTCGGCGTAACACGTGGCATTACTCGTCGAATCGTCCATGACGCTGATAGGGAGCGACGCAAACGGCGCACCTGGCAATATCCACGAGATTACAGGTTGTCGTCCTGCGTTACGCTTTGATGCTCACCGGTCTGGAAATGAATAAGTACGCGTCGAAGGAGACTCTGCCCTGCCCCTTGTTGCAGGTGGCCCCAGAGCATTGTTCCCCGTTTCGATATGGTCACGACGATCCGTTTGCCCCCGAGGGGGAAATGTTGCGACACGAATGGGGGCAGCGTTTCGTTTTGAAAAAAGATTACACGAGGAATTTAATAAACGCTACTTAGAAGCTGCTGTGAGGCGATTTGTACTGCGCGGATAATGAAAATTAGTTGCAGGATTTGAGTGATTAGATATTTAAAATGTTAGGGGATGATTGATATAGGTATTATGATGGGTTGTAGATTATGAGGGTCGTAACCTCTCTTTTTATTGGTATCTTTCAGTAGTAATTGAATGTAGAACTTCAGGCAATCCATACTCTAATTATTCAATCCTTTGACTGTACACTGCCCACTTACGATAAAGTAGATATGCTACAAAAAAGAAAGTTTTAGCTAACGTATATGTACTGTCGAGCTTTCATCGCCACAGCATTGTATCAGTACCTATGGTGGGTAGCAATATATCCATGGTGTCAAAAAAAAGCAGAAGAGAAATCTGTCAAATGCCAGCTACATTTCGTATTCACACTTTTTTAATTTCTACCACTGCGATGAACGCGAAACAATGAAACAGTGTACAGCGGTGAATGTCCATTCAAAACGTGTCGCAGCCAAACACTCCATTATCCCCTATATCCAGCTATATCCAACGCAATCATCAATCACACAATTTATTTCTCGTTCGCAAAGCCACTTCTCGACCTATCACAGCAAGACACACGGTGATATCGTGAAATGGAAAAGGATCATTTTCATCGGGCGCGCGAGCATACGCGTACGAACCTGTTGAGAGCCACGGGGACAGAATTTTAAGCGACTGCAGACGAGCACGAAGAGGACGTAAGAGATAGAAGAAAAAAGGGGAGCGATTTATTTCACGTTTAAAAGAGCGACGTAGCATATTTGCCGCGCGGAACAGCCATAAATGGATATACGCCAGGACTTTTTCACCGCGAATAATTAGGCTATAGAGAGCGCTTGATGGCCGCGTTCGAATACGGCCGCGAAATTCTGCCTGAAAGATTCCAGCTCGGAGGACGCTCGTCGTCCTCTTAATTTCTCGGAATTTTGCTCGGTTCCGCGCTTTTTCCCGCGAAATGAACTTCCTTTAACTCGCGCGGCCAGAATGTCGAGCGCTGGGTATTCTTTTCACGGAAAAATTTCAAAATCAGAGGGGCTCTCAATGCAACTCTCCCTTTTTATATACGTCTTCGATGGAAAATAGCCTGAATTGCTATCATTCGCTTAGGAAAGTTTACGTGAATGACCTAATTATATACCTGTGAAGTCCTTTTACGCGTCCACGGATCTCTATTTCACCTTTATAGGATTACTTGAAGACTGCTTGCTGTTTATTCAACTGCACCAAAGTAATTCGAACGTAACTGCTAAGGGTATTACATCTGGAACCACTTCTATCTTAAATGAATATTTTTTGATCTTGCTGCTGCTGAATGTGGTTCTTCCATTAATTACTGAATACCTCTTTTAAGGAGTAAGGAAAAAATTCGTACTTGCCCGATAATGTGAACTTAAATGGTGACAAATTTGTGTTCGGTCTCGAATTTTCCGCCCCATTTCATATTATGCAGGAAATGAGGAAATAAATGAGGGAATTCGCTTTCGAGCAAAAAGAAAATCAGGTACCGATTCCCTCTGGAAAGGAATACGATGAAAGACTTATTTTCAGTGAATGCTATACACAAATGCTTAACGTTTAATTTTTTGAGTAGAATTTTTACCTTTATATAGAAATAAATGTTCCCTCGTTAATTTTGCCCTTTGTATCAAACGCGGGCCATAAGCTCTTCTAGAAGCGAACGATTGTCGTCATTGCGACACGATGTCAAATAACGTTTGCGTTTTACTATGAAAATGATTTCCAAGCCCAGTCGGTAATGTTCTTTATTTCCTTTCTACTTTGTAAAATCTTATTCGAGTGGTTTTTAAATGAAACTCTTCATAAAGCCTGCCAACAGAAGCGGAAATTGAAAGCGGAACCCTCTCTCGCCGCAAAAGTCACGCGTGAAGAATAAGTCGAAATGTCTCCAGTGATGAAAGCATATAATTCTGTTCGCCCCTGCTTGTTGTATTGCGTTCAAGGTATTTGCCTTCTTGGCAAAGCTTTATGGGTGATTGACAATTTTTATTGAAGGAAATTGGGCTTTGGGTACTAATATTATATCAGTATATTCTTGTCTTATATTCAGTATATTCTTCTTATCTTAAAAGTTGGAAAATCCTGTAATATATCCAAGGAATTGAAACAATTGACCGACTCATAACAGAAACGATACTCGTAGATTCTTTGAATTTGCCACATTTCCGAACTAACAAATTCACTTAATTACTATCACAGCCAATAAATCAGAGCTCCCAAATACCTCCAAATTACTTCTCCACTCTCGATCGATCCCTTCATCCTCACAAATCCCCGAAGTCCACAAGAGGACAAGGGATCTTATTCACCGAAAACAGCAACGAATCTCAGGCGCAGCGTGACGCGTTTGCCCCATTCATGTCCACAAGGCTATCTATACGCGCCCCAATAATTCGCACGCGCTGCACCAGGCAAGAAAAAAGGCGCTGATTCCGCGGAGCGTTCCCTTTCGAATGGAAAGCAGGGTCGTTGGTGCGGCGTGGGCCCAGCGTGGCCATTACGCGGCGGTTAAGCCAGGATAATCGATCGCGGAACGAGGCTGCAACGGTTGCGACTGCATGGATAAATTAGATGGGTTGCCAATGACGCTCATTAGCGTGCCAAGCGCAGAAAAGGCCGCAGGCCAATTATGAAAAGCGAGAGACGCAGGGGACAGGCGAAAAATAGTCTCGACGCAGAGGGAAAAACGTCGTTGCGGAGGGAAGGCCGTGGACACGGCGTGGTCGAAATGAATTTGCGGTGTTGGCCGAGGATGTACCTGCGTCCACCCTCCGGGCACCGCGCGACCCCTTGTTATCAGATGGACGTCAAAACGCGGGGCTCGCGACACGCGCCCGAAAACCGCTGTCCCTTTCACGCCTAATTCGTCCGACCACCCCTGTAAATCGAATTAATTGTTATTCGGCTTTCGATCGTATGATTTCGCGTAGGTCGAAACCGACGACCAGCTGAACGGACGCATTAGCCGCGGCAGCGTAATTGGCTGGCCAGCGGTCGACGACATTTTTACCCCATCGCGAGGACTTCCCTTTCGAATTTCGCTTCTGCGTCACGGGGTGGCAGTGCCGTTTGTTGCCATCGTGTCGCGGCGCTGTTTCATTTGGGGGCGGTCTTTGATCATGAGCTTCGGAGGGGGAATTTTAGTAGGTATTTTGGATACTTCTTTATGCTTTAGAAAGTGTACAGCGAGATTTAAAAAAATAGAAAATAAGTTAAAATCTTACTAATATAGTCTAAAAGAATTCTCGATATTTTAGTCATCTTTTTGGGAGGCTCGAAGCTTGTGTATTTACTTCCTAAAGTGAAAAATTCTCGAGAAGTTGCTAGGAAGGGACCTTTAAGGAACGGGGACGAGTCTAGAGAGGATCTAGGAAGGGATTAGTGACTAAGAACTACAGGAAAAGGGAAAAGATAAAAGGTAGAAGGCAAGCCTAGGGTTACTTTTCATTTTTTAATCACTCAATAATCACATCCTCACAAGTATTATATTTCCCCAAGTCCAAAGGTTGTCAATGCGCCTTCTATCAGCAATTTTCCTCTCCAAACACAATTATTTTCCATCGAAAATACATCGAACCCATCAATTAATCTCTAATTACTCGCCATCTACTACACGCAGCTCATGAATCGAAGCTAATCAAAGCGAAAGACAGTATCGCTTTAATTGCGATCGAGCGGGCGATTTCAATATCAATTCCCGCGGAGTCTGTGGCCGCGGGGAAGGTCAGCCTCGAGGATTTTATCCGCGAAAGTTAGCCTTGGCGAATGCACGCGGGCGCTTTGGACATCACGCGTGGTGAGCGAGCGGGCGCGAGCGAAATTCGCGGGGAATCTCGCGTTAAATTCGCACGGCGTAGCAATCAGTCGCCATTCTCCCGTTGTTGCGTCGCAGTTACGTGCCACGCTTACGTACGTTATTACGCGAGTATGTGGTCCGTCGGTTGGACACCTTTTCCCGCTGCTTCGGCCGACACGTACGCGCCGTGGAAACTCTCTTAATTAAGCCTCCCCGTCGCGTCGTTGGCCCGTGGCTTATTTGAATCCTGCGTCCATTCGACGCCGCTATTAGACCGCGTTTTCCGCTTCTTCTTCGCGCTCAACTCGAAGAGGCAACGCTATTCTCTCGATTCGTTCTCGTTGCATTTTTTAGAAGAGAACGGGGAAATGAAAGCTGTGTTTCACGTTGAACGTGTCAAGAGTATTTAGAGACAGCTAGTTTTTCAGAATGAATAAATAGGTTGCTGACACTAAAATTCAGACAGATATATTTAATAACAGAGTTACTGAAGCTAGGTAATTTTACGTTTCTGCCTCTTGCTACGGATAGAGATAAAAAAATTATGTCTACGGTAAAACAAGGGTGAGTCAGCTCTTCGAAAAATCACGGAAAATAAAAAATGGTATTTCTAATACGTTTACTAAATCGCTTGTTCACTCTAGATTCATACTGCCGCATACTGTACAATTATCATTCGTTTCGACTTCACACCGTCGAGATTGATTCAATCAGCACTTATTTCACAATTTATACGCGTATTCGTATATTCGTTCATTCTGAGATCCAGTTCCGACTGTTTTATTATACCAGTATATTTCACTAATGCTACTTTATTAAATAAAAATAATATACCTTATTGTAATTTTTAGTTCAAATTGCAGTCGTATAGGGTTAATTAACTACAATAGAGATTTTTTCTTGGTGCAATAAATCTCTTGCAGAGCGTGTTTCGTGAAAGAAACCGTGTTCGAGTTCGCGTACACAGGTTGATTAAACTTCTCCATAAAGTTGCATTAAATTCGTTCTTGTTTAACCTACTTCCCGATGTTGTTGCGATCCTTCTCAGTGATGTATTTTTTCGGGTACAACCTTTTCGCATTTCTACCCTTAATTACACGTTGCACACCATCTGCGCGAGGATTCTTTTATTTCCGGCCCTTCTGCCCTTAGAGGGTCAACAAAACTTCTCTGAATTACGCTTCTATTCTGTGTTTCCACGCGAAACAAGAACGTAAACGAAAACGAAGTAATTCGGTGTGAACTTAAAATAACGTCTACTTTATCCAATCATTGAATAAAATATGCCTTACTTTTTTTGATCCTGAACAGTTTCTCGGGAAATTTATTCGTAAAAGTTCGAAAAACAACATTTCGTTCTTTGTAACGTAAACAAATGGAAAGTCCTTTGAAAAGCAGGAAATGTTTCATTTTATTGCGTCGATTTACACGCTACGCAAACCTTGAAAATTCAACTGGAATGGTGCGGACTTAATTCTTTTTTCACCTTTGTTTTTCGAATCAATAAGTCGTTATTTATTAGAGACAAGTTTTGTACTATAGTGTAAGAAATTGTTTTTATATCAATTCGTTACTACGTTTATATGGAATATAGACCCGTTTCGATGACAAAGCCTGTTCAATGGTGTCATACTTTGACGATTACCCTTGTTTCAGCGATATTCTGACACACGATACAGCATTCACTTTCTACATTGTAGCATTTTCAAGGGAATCTACTGTGGAATTAACCCAGAAAATATGGAGCAGTAAAGAAACATTACAAACAGAAAGAATTGTGTTATTATTCTACGTGAACATCTTTTATTTCAGTTCTTACCAAAAATTGTTTTTTCACGTAACTGTGAAATATTTTTTAATTAAAAATTGACAGACTTCGTACCTACGTTAGTATCGAAACAGTAAATGTCAGTTTTGACATTTTGAAAATCTTGTTAGGTAAAATTTAGTAGGACTTAATTCTGAGACAGATTGGGGGTGAAGTATTTTGCTACGAAAATTTTCCCCTGCAGAAGCTGTTTACGTCCGAGTACATTTGTGGACGGAAGTAATTATTTCTTCATTTGATAATCTGTAATGGGACCAATGTAAACACACTTACATTATAATCACGTCAATCGATTTGCAGGGTCGTTTCATACCAGATTCGCGGGACGTTATCTCGCGCTCAGCCTGCGGTAGGGTGCTATCTGCGAAATATTTCACCAATGCGCGGTGCATAACATTAATGGGATTTTTGCATTACTAACCCGTTTAGATTCTATCAAAACCGCGTTATTCCGCGTTCGTTATCGAGCCACAAATTATTCTACCAGGGAATCCCGCGGTCGTTCTTGCGAGCCCATTACACACACAGGCAGACAAACCAACACACACATGGGTGTTCCTTATTTAAACGAACCTGGCCACGATACTGTCTGTGTTTATTTATGGACCGATAAAAACTGGATAATTTTAGCGTGGTCGTACCTATTACGTTATAAATTATTGTTCAGGCCGGCATCGACGCCGGCCGAAATTAATTATGACCCGCTATCACTTTTATGCGCTGCGATAACCGCGAAATCGCGGCAACAATGATGCGACGCGCATAACTCTTCCACAGTGTAACTCCTATAGTGGTATGCTCTCTCCATTAGCATGCAAGCTTGTTTGGTTCATGGAACATTTTGGGAAGGTTATGAAAGTACATGTTAATGATTCTTGAGTCTTTAAACTAGCGATAATTTTGTTAATTTGATGTTTATCTTATTTCGACGTCGAGAGTCAGCTCTTTTAATTTCTCCCAACTGTAGCTGAACCTGTATAGTATATATCTGCATATCAAATCGTTCGAGATATTCAGGAGCACTGAAACAAGAAACTACGCTACTAACGACGTCGTATCCTCCGCAGCAATTTTCACACATTCGCCCGAAACATTCCCCGGAAAAATCAAGAAACCTCAGCAGCGAACGCAGCAGTGCCAGCTAACGATACGCGCAGGGAACACACGGGTGCTCAGGAGACAGCGCGGGTACAGCACTTTTCATACGTCGAGGTTAAAGAGGCACGCGAGGTTCTTTCTTCATCGAACCCTCTAACCCCATCCCTCCAGCCCCTTCTCGAGCTATGTTCACGTCTCGCAATCGCATTTTCCGCGCAGCGCGCTCGAGAAATCGCCCTCTTATTTGCAAGATCCACGACGCGGGGTTACCGAGGGCCCTGTACTCGACCAGCGGCTATAATTGAAGAATATTGCCCCGCAAGGTTCACAAATGGAACACGACTCTAATTTCATTATCCGAGAGCGAAGCGTGCTCCGCTGTTGCCACAGAGGAATACCCCCGTAGCGAAGGTGACTCGCCTACGAGCATTGCTATTAGGGTACACGGGACTCGGGGGGGCTGGAAAAAAAGAGGAGCCGTCGAGGACCTGGGGAAGTACCGTGCCCGTCGCCTTCAAGCGGATATATTCCGCGAGCAGTTCAAAAGGAAATGGGCTTAACCGCGGGGGTGGAGAGCTCCTTGCGATCCGGGTACAGAGAAGCATTGGGAGCCTATTACGATTCTGTTCTGCCTTTGTGCTTTGTATAAATATTGACAAGTGGTGCGTTCCTGGGTGGGAATACTTGGGGTGAATGCCGGAGAAGTCTTGAGACTTCTACTTGTCACTCCATGAAAATACGGGATTTATTCTTTGTAATCTCGACTTGTTACATATAATAAGCTTATGGTTTTTAGAGGTGTTTATCTCTTTTTTTGGCAGATATGGTAGGAACTGACAGAATATGAGTTCTGAGAAATTGTGAAAGTAGTGAATAGAGGGGGTGTTAGAGACGAAGTGAGTAATATACAGTTGCTATACAAGATTTTCTGTTACTCTGTTTGTACAACAAGATTGTACCTTTTCCCAGAGAATTATCTCTCCCCATCCTGATTCACTATAAGACATCATACTATTTTCTCTCATTTCAACCGAACTGTTTTCGCTCTGGCACGTATATCGAGAGTAAGTACGTCGATCGGTCTCTTTGCTTTCCGATCATGTTTATAAATCACGAGTCATAAACAGCGATCGTTCGCTTCTTCACGAGGTGTACACGCTCGTATCGTTGCTCGATTTACTCGTTATCTGTTAAGCCCTTTCAGGGGGAACGAAACGCGACTCTCCCGCCATGAGAGCCCGGAATCGATACTTTTCTTTGCTCGACAAAGAGACTATTTGCCGTATTACCGAAGCTATATAGCGATCGCCTCCAAGCGACTCGCAGTATTAACTCCTTTCTGCAGCGCTTGCGAAGACCTTCGGTGTTCGATTGCTCCATCCATAGAGACACTCTTGGCCCCGATAACAGAACGATAAGAGAAAAAATGCTCTGTGCACGTTCTAAAGATTAAATTTTATTAGCCTGCAGGGGCGCCCGTTAAACAGACGAACGGACCTGTTACGCGGACTCGATGGAACCGTAAAACTCTCGAGCTCTTATTCTGTGTCTGACTCAGTACTGACGTCTACTACTAGAACGCCAGTGTCAGTAGTAAAACCAAGCGAATAATCAGACGAGCCAGCGTATCGCACAATATTGATTGCGGAATTTATTAGATTTCGTCTGGTAAGATGCATTCACATCAAGGTGAAGATTGTCGTTTATAGTAAATTGATTTTTATGTAAAACTAATGCACAAACCTACTGTTTCGCATCACTCACTTAAATATTACAATTTTCCGCAAAATGAGATAGTATGGGAACAGTTTCTTCTTTAATAATAAATCAAAAATCAGTATTTTTAGTTGCATTATATTTGCAACAAGGCCAACACGTGAGGGAAAATGACGAAAGAGGATATATCGAGCCATTAGCAACGCGACGCGAGTTCCATCTTTGATACCCAATCGCAGATACTCGAAAGGACAAAAGAGGACACCATGACCAACGACAGAAAACCGCCGACAGTGAATGGCTTTCTACCCTCGCGAGTATCAGAGTACACCATGGAACCACGAGTCCGGACATTTACACGCATTTAACCCTTTGACAGGCGGCAGCACGCGCGGCGAATCGGCGAGCGGACGCATTCGAGTCCGCATGCCACGGCATCCAATTATCGCACAGCTCGCCGACGTTAATCCCGTGCATTCAGATATCATTTCATCCGTCAATGGGGGCCTGATTACCGATTGTATAACGCTTCTTTCCGTCCCTTTCCCCCTTTGTGCGTGTTTTTTACGCTCGGACCCGCTCGCTGGCACCGTTGTGTAACTAGCCACCAGCACAATGCCGTTTCAACGGGCGATCGTGCGGTCGCGCACTCCATCACCATAATATGCTTCGGCGGTTGCCTGTCAATTTTGCAGCTCGCGGTCGTAAACACGGCTATTCCATTGCAGATAAAATTTCAGTCGGTTTGACGGCTAATGACGTGGCCCATATTCCACGCTGCTCAAATGAAATCTCCTGATCGCGCCAACCGGCGTCGATTACGCCTGGATCGTCGCTGTTTTCGATATATCATCGATTGATCGTCAGCGGTAGACTGGTTCAAATTTTTCGCGCGTTTGTCCGCGATCCCCGTGGACGCCGAGGCAGTCACGGGAATCTAGATTTCAGGTAATTGAATCGCGGTTTGTTAGATTTCTCTTATTTGCGGCTCGTTTCACCGTACACCGGTTTCATCGAACCATCAGCTCGCGTTCATTGCGAAAACAGGCTTTCTAAATTGAATTTTTTCGACGACCGTTATCCGGTCATCGCGCACCACGCTTCGGGGCATAATTAATAAAGCAAGTGGAAAATTAGGTCCTCCCTCTCGTAATTTTAGAATCACCGCCGCGAGTGCCCTCGGTTATTATCTCGCCGCTGCGTTGTCGATGATTAAAGCGACGGTTCTGAAGCGTCGCTTAATACGTTCCGTTTGTTGCGGTCTGGTTCGTGTTTATCGTGTCCCGTGCTCCCCAAAGGATATCAAATTTGAAGCTTTTTATTACCATTTCCATGTTGATATTTTATTGCGTGTTTGTTTGACAGACACGGACGTTGCCGTCGATATTTATAGAATATTCAATTTTCTGTCGGTGTTTAATACTATAACATAAGCTTTCGAATAAGCTATTCTCAATTCTAACGAAAATCAATTTTTACTTAGTACTTTGCCGTCGAATGTCGACGTAACTACTGGCATTGTAAATTTACATAGTGTAAGAGATCAATTGAAGTTACTAGGACAAAAATCAATTGGAAAAATTCAAAGAAAATAATTGGGAACAGACTATTGAACTTGAGAAAAATAAATCTAGCTACAAAAGGTTAAAAAAAACCATTTTCGTTTCATGGTTCTACAGGTGAACAGCTCCGTTCTTGAAAAATTAATAAACCTAAACATTTAAAATTTTTTTCATGTCAATGCAGATCAACCTTTACAATCTCTTCACAGTAACTCTATCACACTATATTAAAATACCAACAGCATATCAACTGAAGGCAAAACAAACAGACCAGATCTCCGTCGAATCGCAACTCGCAACCAGTAGCAACAACACGCTCCGTCTCTCAAAGCGACTCGCCGTCACGCGTCCGCGATTATTCGTTCCTCTCGAAATCGTTCAACGTCCAGCCGCGGCTTATTTGTTTTCGCGTTAATCCGTTTTTATTTTATTTGCGGCCGGGAATTCCGACGACGAGTTGCGTCGCGTCGCGGCGTCTGTAAACAGGAAACGGCGTCGAGAGCAATCCTATCACGTATGCGCGTGCCTACGTGCACGCTCGCGGTCATACGGTCGTTCCACCTATGCCGAATATGGTAATGCGGCCGCGGGGGAATGTTTTCACGGGGCATCTTCGAAGCGCGCCGTGGTCTGCCCTTCTCTTTTCGCAACCCGCTCCGCAAACAATCTCGGTCGTTCCGTGCTCGATCGGCCGAGCTGGTCTAACCACGATGGAGGCGTATTGGAACGAGGAGAATGGCTCGTTCAGGGCTCGACCGAGCGGTAACGCGGTCGTTCGCCGAAGCGGCCGAGGCTGTTATCCTTATACGCGAACTCTTGGTAATGGGTTCCCGTTTCGAGGCTTTTGTTGCGACGGAACGACCGCTGGATGCGGCCAACGCGAAGAAAATGGCGATATTGGTGAACGAGCTTGTATGCTTAATAATAGGATGATGAATGGCGGAGACGGACTACTGGCTGCTGTCTTTCACATGGTTTGCTGATGGGGATATGAAAGGCTGCGTTGCCTGCGTCGCCCGAGGAAACCTGTGTTCTGCTGGCTGCTCTGATTATATAATGATGTTACTTCTAGGACTTTGATTATGACGTAACTTGGCTTTCTCTCCAGTTTCCTCATAACAAGGTACATTGATTGGCAGAAATTCAGTAAGAATGAGGCAAAAATATTTACAGTACTGTACTCTTAGCTATGATGCCGTATCTCTACTATTAGTCGAAACTGAATTCATAGAGGGAACTATAACGGAAATATTATTGTATCGTCATTTACTTACACTCGATATTCCTTTTTTACTATTTCTATTATGAGTTCTTCAAGTCTCCTAAACCGCAGAGTTGAAAAATTGAGAAATATATTAAGTTTCTGATTACGTCCGACCAAATACTATTGTTACTACTAGTCAGGTAAATAATGAAACAACATGAATTCCCAACTACCTTGCCCCAATTTCCCCCAAGTTTCCACCGCCTTAAACATTTTTATCTTCAAACAAGAATTCACAGATATTCCTCTACAATCAACATCCATCAACTTCACCAAGAATAACCCACCAAAATTCCGTTCCGTTCTCCCCACGAACTAATTCAAGTCCCACCACTCATAACATAATCCAAATAACACAGATACGCCGCGTTTCTCCGTAGCAGTAAGATTCCATCCACATCAATCGCAATGAGGCTCCTTAAACGCACATACGCCTGGTATTATCCAGCTGGTGGTTCGCAGAGTAGGTGCGCGTGCCACCCGCCAGTTCCAGCCCGTCGTTCGTTAGTCACGCATTCGTTACGAGAATTCAACGTCGGCCAATAAAATAATGCCAATATTACCACCGCTATTATCCTAATCGATGACCGTGATATCGATGCACCGAACAGGGGTGGCGGAGTAAGGGGTTCGAGGGGCTTATACAAGCAGATAGGATGGGAAGGCTATCCCTGTGCGCCTTCAGTGCGTGTTCACCCCTCGCTCGTGCGATTATGTCCGATGATCCGTGCCGAAATAACCCTGGTTCCCGATCATTCCTCTCCGCAAAGCGGCGGCCAGATGGGTCGACGCGCTTTGCGAAATCCTTGCCTAATCCTGACCGCGAGTCGCATTTAAAGTTACAGCCCGCGAGGAGCCTTTCGGTGCAGCTAATCGGAAATTCATGGGCCATCTGCTGTTATGCTGTCTGCCACCTTCGCTCGACTCGTCTTAAATTACGACCACAATGAATTCGTGAGGGCGCGATCCTAGCATGTGCCCTGGTATCGCCACTCACCCTGGGGACCTTTCTTTCTTCTTGGACGGTGTTAAGCGTGAGTATAAATCGTGGCACGTTAAAGATGCATTAAGCTGACTGTGGAGGATTTATTTAGCGCGAGGGATATCGAAACGCGGAGCTTGCGATGAAACTGTTTCGGTGCCACTAAATATTAGAAGACAACTAGCTATTTTGGAGAAGTGATCAGTTTCTCTACCGTATCTTGTACTAATATTTTCGTTAATATCGATTATAAAAGCAAAGGTTAAGCCGATTATAGCCCTGTGACCCATATTTGTATTCCTAGAACGAAATGCAAAATAAATCCATAACATAACAACAGTCGAGTTGTAACAGAGAACAGGATATAACAACAGAACAGTCTTCCATATGCGACTCTAATTTCTTGTCCTTGAACCTTACAGCAAGGACATTTCTTTTAGACGAATATAGCGTTACCCCCATTCATCAGTCTTACAGTTAGGGCTATCCTACAGAAATATTGCTAGATACTCTGAAACCACTAAATTATCCATTTAACACAAACCCAGAAGACTCTCACGCCAACTATTATCCTCGACAGGTTCCGGCGGCCGTAATTTATCGGCCATGGTTTCGCGCGACAACTGCAGCACGTTAAAAATGATTTTTACCGAGCGTAAAACGCTTTTCGTTTATCCCTTGAACTTTGATCCCTCGTGGCATGCCACTGACAGCTTGTCCAATGTTTACTCGGTCATTCGTCCCGCAGACCGGTATTTGGTTAATCAGCGAGTTAGTTGTCCATGGTGGAATTCTCGTCACCCCCTTTCCGCTACTCTATTTGTATCTCCCATTCCTCCTACCTGTCCCTCTCTGCTCCTCACGACCCTTTCCATTCCAACGTGTTTTTCCATCTATACATATTCGCTGCCCTTTCGACGAAGCCAATCCTTTGTCCGCGGAGCAGGACAGGACTGGTCGAATTTACCGATACAAACGTTGATGCCAGTGAATGATTTCTCCATAAGATGCGATCTCTCCATTCGGTATGCCATGACTTGGGCTAATGCTACCCCTATAGGTTTTCGAAAATTTGTGATAAAGTCTCCATATTGTACTCCAGAACAGTGTAGCATATCATACTATTGAGTTTTGATATGAGCTCAGAAGTGAATATGAGAAAGCGTTGGCTCTTCTCTCTTTTCTTGCTTTTCGCATTTTATTTTACACTTGATCCCAAGTGTCTAGTGTTATTGTAGTAACAGATGATAAATTCTTGCATCTTCACTTGTATCAATATTGACTCAAGAAGGTTTTGTGAGCTGAACCAGAGTCCACGCAATTCTCAGGAGTACATAAGCTCAAGAGATTCTTGCGATTTGTCACGCACTCTTGGATAAACCCTTGGATCTATGGTGGAATAAACTGGGGTGTGGCTTAAGTCCTTGGCACCCTAGTGTGAAAAGTAAAACCTACAACACAGGGTACTTCACACCTAGTTGGGCCAAGAATCAGAGTAATTCTCCATCTAAGAGCAAGGAAGTTAAGGTTTCTTCTACGAAATACAACCTCGGAGAAAAATATACTTCTGCCGTCATCTTTACTCCCTGCAAGCCCTCTACAACCTCTGAAATACCAAGAGACTACATAGTATTACCATAACTGCTTCATCCAAATGTGAAATACATTTGCAGTGAATAGATAAGTCACCCTACCAAATTTTCCAAATAATTATGTATTTAACACCCCATACCATGTATTCTGTACAAACAATACGAGTTATTTTCAAATCAATCCACTATTCCCGTGCTAAAATCACTTTGACATAAACATATCACAGTGGTAATCATGAGGATCAACAAATAGAATTCCATAACCCACCAAATTAATTACAACCCCGTGTCTATCAGATTTCACTATTCGTTTCCGCGCTTCGCCGATGTTAAATCGTTCTGCGAAATTTCATTACGAATTTCCGTTTAGGGCAGCCGCGTATGATGGCTGGTAATTAACGGGTATGGCAATGATAAACTCTGGCCCAGACGAATCACGAACGCAGTGTAACGAGGACAGATCGATAGAGGGTGGGAAAATATTTTCCCTGGGATATAACGATGTCCTGTACTCAAGCCGACTGTGGGATTCGTCAACTTTTAACGATCACGATATCGTATCATTGTTTGCTCGCGTTACTGTCTCATTATCTTCTCTGGGAGAGAAGGTAGCGCTTGTTAAAGGCAGTCGAGCGAGCGGGAACTAGAGGAGACTGACTTCGCTTCAAATTGAATCACCGCGCATAAAATCTCAACGAAATCCACGGTAATCCTGCACTTCAAACACTACGTTACTGGATACTTCTTCAAATTGGAGTTCCGAGGCTACTGTCGCAGTTAATGCGACCCGAGGGTGGCGAGGGTGGATCAGTTGACAAATTAAGGTTTCGAATCAACCGATCGGTTTAAGATTCTGGATAAGGCGAAGGAGGAATGGATGGTTTTGGTTAATGGAGCGAGAATTTAACTTAGGTTCTTTTTTATTGGATGGCGCTTCAGATATCGAACTCTACTTTCAATACTCTTTCTTTTTTCTGTATAATAATATTATGGTAAATAGATAAATCTGGGTACTTAAAGATATTAATCAGATTGTATTAACTCTGCAATTCCTTGGTTCCAGCTCAATAAACGGATCCATAAATCTAAGAGTCCCTGTCGTGGCATGTGAACCCATGATGCATCAATTGCTGTTGAGGATAACTTAGCTACAATGTAGTCCATGTAAAAGTTGAGTCTCTTGCTAGTCAGACCATGTCCTTCAAGAAAACACCTGGCCTTAACACACTACCTTCAAATTGTCAATTTATTCAGACACAATCTCCCAAAATCCTCTTCATCAGATATCCCCAGTCTGCCCGCTACCAATTCAAAGTATCCACCGCCTAAAGCGCGAAAACTCTCGAGCGCCTTTAATCCAGTTCCAGTTAAGCCCCTCACAGCCCTGACAAAATACTTTCATCCAAGCGCCACCGAGCTTACATCGTTCCGCCGGTCGGCTTGCATCGCCAACTTTTCGATCATATTACTCGAGCTATATTTTCTCATCCAACTCTTGGGAACTCCCTAAAAGAGTATCGAATTTCGTGCTCCTCGATAATCCCGAAAGGCACGGACAACTATTCTTTCTGCTGGTAGGACGAATTCCTTGGAAACAGTTATAATTCCGTGAAAATTGTTGCTTTGAAAATTGAAGAAATTTTAAGAATTCCTAAACGATAATTGCTGGGAAAATCTAAAATCTGAAAAATACTGCGATAGGTAGTGTCATAGAATAGCAACCCTCTAGCAATATTCTGACAAATTAAGCACTGAAAGTACCATTGAACTAGGTATCCACTAGATACTGTCCAGCAGTCATGGTCTTGTTCCAGAAACCGTTTATCAATACAGCACCCTTGGTATCTAGCATTCGAGACATAGACCCAAGGCAACATAGTCAATGGTACTTTAACCTTTGACCTGAAGACAATCAGAGTCCAACCAAGTTAAAATTCTAAATTAATTTTTTCTCAACGTGGCTAGCAATTGAGATAATATGTTAGCAACAATGTATTGATATGCTAAGAAGATTCAATAAAAATGCAAATAATGTAGCTCGCAGTGCTTTCATAACAATATTCGATCCCAGCCGAAGCGTGGATCAGCGTGTTTCTCTCGTCGAGCAGGAAACGCGGCGTCCTCTCGGCTTCTGCGCTCTCCGTTTCCTCTGGATGTGTGCACGAAGTTAGCGAGTTCGCGTAGTTAGCGTTACTTGTGCATTAATTGAGGATTACAACAGCAACGAGATACGAGAGAGGAGGGCGACTGTTGCAGCCAGGACGGGGAGTAGCGGAGTTCTGAGGGGGAATCGGACGAAGGGGTTGTCGAGGTAGGGTGTCCAGGAGGGGGATGAGATGGTCGACAAGCATGAGCACCGAGAGCGAGCCTCAGAGTCTGTGGCGCACCGGTAACTTTCCTAATCACCGTACGAAGCCCTGGGCTAGTCATCCGCGCAGCCATCATACCGCCTAAGTACAGCAGACACGAAAGCTCGATTAGAGACGTCGAAATCGCGTGCACAATAAGCGCGCGGCCGTATCATCCGCGTAGACGGCCTCTGCACACCTGTGTCAATCCTTGCGCGACGATCTAGTTGCGCTCAGTATCTTCTGGTAAACATGGAATGATGGAAGATATGAGCACGGTTGTAGACGCTGGTGTATGTTTTATGGGAAGACACCGTTGAGGGAAGTTTCGACCACTGTGTTACGATTGTCGTACGCTAGTGATCAATTCTATGATTTGGGGAGATCACATCGTCGAATCAGATACAGTAGCTGTAATAAGTACTTGGATACTTGATAGAAGCTGAATGGAATGTTCATATTACTACTAATGTTTAAAAGACGTAATACAAAACTTTTATATGGATTATAACTATTGAGATTCTACTGTAAGCAAAAATATGTTAAGAAAAAGTTAGTAGTTCCATCCACTATCTTATCCTATTTTCTCTTTGACCATGATTTCTTTGAATATATCGAAGATGCTCTTCTGTATCAATAACGTGAAGTATATTCAACATTTTCTGTAACATGCTTGCTCATGTAGATATCTGTGGCTCTGCAGGGAATTCAGGTCTCTGGTTCGACAAAGGATTAGTCGAAAGTTGGGAGTAAAGGAACCACGACTCCCGAGACTTTCCACAACGAGGTGCTTTTGGTCACCTGACCCCCGAATTTCGTCGGTGGACCGCAGACTGTCTCAGTAGTGGTGGATTTTGGCTCGTTATTATTTAGCGTTGTTGCTCTGAGCGTCGACTGGCCACGACCCGCTGGGCCGATCGAATATTAAGCAGGTAAACTGGACGACGGGGAGTTAAATGCGAACGAGAAATCCAACGAGCGTGTTTAGTGTTTACTGTGGCTGGCGCGCGGTTTCAAAGCAGGGAATTTTGCTTAGTCCCATGGACAAGGTAAAAGCGCGATAACGAAGTCTCTTTAAAGGCGCGCTGTGCACTTTGAGGCGACATTATGCTTCTTTCTTTCGTTTCTGTCTCTGAGTTCTGGTTCTCTTGCAGGATGCACTTGCACACTAATTTGTAATATTTAAGTGCTCTTGCGAAGGTGTCACTTAATTTTAAAAAATTTTTTTGGATCCTCTGATTAAGGGCACTAATGTCAGTGCTCACATTAAACTTCATTTTCAAAGTTCCACTAAAGCAGACGAAGGGCCAGGCGAGGTCGTGTGCTTCTGCCCCCACATGAATTCCGCGGACATGCTCGGCGTAGTTAGCCTGATGTGGAAGGACGTCTGAGCCCACAAAGCGGTCCTTTGTGTACCGCGAGAGAACTTGTATTCCCCCTTTTCAATGCAGCGTCTGGGTCTGCGCAGACACTTTGCTGAATTTCGCCCTTCCGTTTTGGCTAACTCGATGATGCCCTCGTGTATACGCGAAGTCTCGAAAGACCTGGTGACGTCTCTGAATACCCTCCACCGAGTACACATTTCTCAGTGCCCTTGCCAGTATTTCCACTTCTGTTTCTACTCTACTTTGCTAACGATTTCTGTGATTCCCGAGTCTACATCGGGGCGAACAAACTTGCTGTGAATGCTGCTCGTTTTGGAGTGGACATTTGGATAAATTGACTGCCAACAGATGTCCAAATAAAAAGACGTATAGGTAGAGGTCACGCTAGGGGAAGTTGGGACTCCATTACTAGATATTTCCCCAGAATTCAAGTATTCAAAGTGTTTAATTTCCAGTAGGAAACTTATTATTTATCATACACTACATTTCTTAATGTTGAGTCATATCTATTTTCATGAAAATTGTAATTTTCGAGTAAGATCGTACATGAAACGTGTTACTTAGTATGTCCATAGCAGATCTTCGTATGTAACAACTGCACATTAACAAGACCAGACCGCCAGGTATTAAAATTGCATCCTTTGAGCTAGGTTATGGAGTGTTACTCAACTTTAAAACAGCCAGAGACGCAAAGCTGAATAATTGCGTTAAGCTGTAGCGAAGTAAGAAATACCGTGATATTTCATGTAATAAACCGCGGCTATATCGCGGTAAGCTCGGCTTTAAACTTTCAGACGCGTCTGCGAAAACTTGAGCGACATATCATCGCGGCAGCGCGAGAACTGAAGGGTATTCTCTCTGTATCTTTGCATCGAGCTACCCCGAGGAATTTCAATTTCATAAGCTTTTCAAAAATGTATCAATGTACAATTCCAGGTCCCCTTGGTTCCTGGAAGACTTTTCTATTCAACATCTCTAAGGTTTCCAAAACTTCACTGCATTTTCGAAGCTTTCGACGCCGCCTGGCGAAAATGTCCGAGATTTCTTAGGCTTTACTACTTCACTGAAACTGAGAGCTGCTACCGCACAAGAGGTATGGAAAATTTGATCCCTTTAAACTAAATTTTCCGCACAATACTCTCCTAACATCTCCCACGTACTGACTTAAACTAAACCTTTGAACTGCTTCGTAATCTTATAAAACTATTGGCTGACAAATCTCCGCACCGCATTTCGTATACATTAAACCATAAGTGCTAGAGTCGAATTAGCATACGACCCACTTCCATTCAATCTCTATTCCCAACTCAATTTCTTCGGCTCTCAAAATAGAGCAAACACTCGATTCCAGTCTCGAACAGTTGAAAATGACTTCTAACCGATAGTTCTACGACCATTTCCCACCATCTAATGCACGATCGAGCGCAACTTTTGTCGTTCGACTTGTCGCGTGCTTTTTAATCAAACGTAGCGCGTAACAGGGCGGACATCAAAGCGGGGCGGGGTGCAACTCGTCCAGGCATTTATCTAGCTCTCCATGGTTCGCCGCTATTTGCATGCGATTCATCTCGCGTGCGCGACTTCAAATGAACACGTACGGCTCGGCAGAGCGACTCTCGGAAGTCGAGCGAGCGCTTCGAAGAACGGGGGTGCGTGGCGTCCCGAGGAACCCCTCGCGCGCGCGAAAAACCCTGGGAAAGATTTATCGCGCGAAGAAGAAAATGTAGTTTGATCTTCGGAGATGAATACAGCGCGGCGCGTCGCCTCGAATCGCTCGCCGACGCCACGGTGCGTAAGGAGCCGCGGTGAATTTAGAGAAAGGGGCTGCCGAGACACCCCTGTCTCGTGAAAACGCAATTCTTCATTCTTTCGCGAGATTTCCCCGGCGATGGCGGCGGGCTTAACGAATTGAAACGAGCACACATCCAGCGCCCGTGATAGAGTGTGTCTTTCGGCCGTGCCGATAGAAGCGAAAATGGCGTTTCAATTTATTCCGACGACACTTTTCGAAACATTACTTCCGACCGTCTCTTTTTCTGTCAGTGTCACTTCTATCCCCATTTTCCTCTTTTTCTGTCGGCTGACGTGATCTTATTCGTTCGAATCCCTTTTTATTCATCTCCACGCTTCCACGTAATCTTCCATCGTCCCTGCTTTTTATTTTGTACACGGACAGCTGGTAATCATTGTCTTTCTCTGAACCGGCCCTCTCTTCCTTCTGGTCCAGATGGCTCCTTTATTGCGCTTTTATTTTTGTCTCGCGTCTTTGTCCCGTTCCTTTTGGGAACAGTAACCTAGCTTCAATGAAATATGGTGCCTCTAGGATCACATGCTTGGTGGATACTGTAACCTTGACCCGGAACCATCTATCGGAATTTAGCTATAAAAGTGTCAGGGTATTGATCCACCCACCTAGACTCACTGTGGCAATAGTGCGCCTTTTGGAACGCTTGTCAGGTATTCTGTGCCAGTAGCTTTAGGTATTGAACGGAACAGGTTGCTTCTACCATTATTTAATTTAAAATCATTGTTAAATCGTCAATTGCAGAATTTTGAGGGAAGCAACTCTTACGATTAGATACAATAGGAATGAAGTTTATATTCATGGAAAGTTCATTGTTAAATGAAGCAAAGGAATATAAGTGATACATACAAGAAATTAAGATTATGACATAGATGATGTTTACAATAAAAACTTGATATTTTTTGAAGAAACAAAAGCCTAGGAATTTGATATGAACCCAATTTCTATAAGAAAAAGCATGAAGTCCTGCAAGTAAATTTCTGGTCAAATTGACCGGAACATTGAACAAGAACTATAAGTCACTATCCTAAAAATAGAAAGACGTAACTTCTGTCGTTTTGCCCAACTAGCCACAGATTTGTAACCTTCCCTATCACACAGTCAACATATTAACGTCACGCAGAAACGCTACCGCTCTCGACACACGGAAGAAAGGTTCATCCATAGAATGTTCGATCGGCAATCAGTCCATCCGGGTCCGTAAATTATCCCGACGGCCAGAGGGCAAGCGTTATCTTGAAGCGCGCGTATTATCGGTAGGTCGTGTGTGTACCTTCTCCCGTGGAGTAACAATCGCTGGAAACGAAGGCACGGTGACGTTATCGTCGAAAATCGTTCTGTATAAACATGGACTTAGCCGACTGCGCCGGGATCACCCCTTTTCCCAATACAACCTAGCCAGCCAGAGATTGACCGAGGTTCAAGGGACGAACGGGGGCGGCTGGGTCGACAGGGTTGAACCATCGTGCTCAGGCATATTCATGAGCGCTGAGTGCGCAGGGTTTGAACCAATATACGCCGCTACTGTTCCGCCGTGCATGCGGCCACGCATGTCTCTGTGTGTACAAATGCACACACGCTAATCAACCTGCATCCATACAGGCGCGCGCACCCTATCGCACGATAGGTACGTGTGAGCGTACACGAAGGAGAACGGCTAGTTTCGCGTCGTAAGGCTGTTCCGTTTATTCAGCAGCTTTCCCGCGGTTCCGCGACAAGCCTGAAGAGACCTCGTCAACTCCCCCGATCTGATCTTCGTGAAGCTGTCTTCTGTTTGGCTGGCTTAACCCTCAGCGAGATTGCGCTGACGAATTTTCCGCGGTAGGAAAAATGTGAACTTTCAGGATTTTTGCTAATAAACCCTACTTTTCTTGAGATTTTTACTTTCGGTGATTAATCATGGAATGGTATAATTCATTATAATTAACCATGGTATAATGAACTGTGTATAGATAATAAATAACGTTTATTGTGTCTCTATAGCTGTCCTGAAGATCACCAAGTCTTTCAACTGAAGAGTAAGAACCACTGACCACGAAGCCAATGATCATTCAACGAAACATTGATTTCAGTTGAAAGAGCAACGCAGCAGGTGAAAAAGCTCGATCGGGTCGTTTGGCTGGGTCGGTCGAAAAAGGGGAAAAAAAGAAGACCTCAGAGCGTACGCGTCCATCGGAGTCGTATTTCAAATCTGACGGTTCGCATTTTCCATGCAGCGATGCTGAACCGGTCGTGGCGCATATGTAGGTCATTTCCATCGCTGGGCGAAATCGGTCCAATTACACGACTATCGGACGTGCAATTACTCAATGACACATGGAAAAAAGAAGAGCATGAAAAAAGGACCGGGAGGAACGGGTTATTTATAGACAGCTAGACCTTTCGGCCAGAATGCAAACCGTTCAGCGACCATATCCGCGAGGCCAGGTAATTCTCCGTATCATTGGGATAGAGAAAGGAGGAACGGTAGTGAATCGTCGACAATATTAAACGTCGACCTTTCCCCTCCACTCGATCGGAGTCCTTGATATGTATAGATTCGATACGGGACGCTGACTGTTTGCCGTGTCCAGCGAGAGGGTGCCAGATAAAAGTCCATTGGGGGCAGTCTGAGGCACGAATACCCATTGCGATACTTTAATTAACCCTTACGGCCGCCTCTGTCCACGGGATCGCGCGCAGTTTGCTTAAAATGCTTTGTCGCGACCCTCAAAGGAACATACGTCGCGCTGAGCGTAGATTGCTCGCGTTTGAATCATGTGTAAATCACTTCGTTTGCAAGTACTGACAACTACGGAAGTCTGGGCTTCTTTTGCGTTTTAAAGAAGCCTGCATGCTGCAGCACAGCAAAGCTTCTCAAAGTGACGATTTGAGAGGCGAAAGGACAGTCTTTACGGACACTCTTATGGGGGATTTATATTTAAATATGTTTTCACTGAATCTGCTCAGGATACCATTACGTTGCTTTGAACTTTAATGATAGTTGTACGCTAAACGGGATTCAATATTAAGTATCAACTCTAAGAATAAATTTGAAGAATATATTGTCAGAAATTAAAAAGATCGGAGAAGGTGGCGAGGAGAACAGACTTTTTCAACCCTCAAGATAATTTATGCGTGGTCATTCAATTGTCATTATTAAACCCAGCATTTTGCCGTTCGTGATAATCAGCAGCCATAATTGCATAAGCAGACGTCCCTTTTGCCCCTGATTTCGCGCTGATATTTTATAGTTCGCATATTGAAACGGTATTCTCGTCAATATTAAATGTCATCGCAGCTTCGCTGGCGCTAACTAATGCTCGACGACGTTAATCTGTTTTAGCTAACCGTGAACCGTTAGCAATCATAAACTATTTTGCATATAAACCGTTGGCATGCGGCAACCGGTTGAAAATCATTTTGCGATTCATTGCACATGACGCCGACCGCTAATGCAATGAAAGTTAAGCCGCGACGCGTTTGAATCGTCAGGAAATCAACGACGTTCATCGAATCATCTTGTCAACTGATTTTTAGTGACCCTGACAGAATAGAAGCTTACGTTCTAATCTAATATATGGGAGCTACTGCAATACTTTTGTGAAATTACTGCAAGAGTCGAATACCTTTCTGAAAAAATATTAAATTCGGCACAGTGTTTTCTGAAATCGAAACAGAAAAATTGGAGAGCCTGAAGAAGAAACTGGGGTCACTTTTTGCACGGTAGATCTATATCATATAAAACAGTGTGTTTTTTGAAAAATTTGGTTCTAAGTTTGAACCCAAGAAACTCACATCGATACCTTGACACTCACAGAAAAGACCTGTACATCGAGTTACGAGAGTTGATGTAGGACACAAACAGAAGACGGTAGCAGAAGAAACGGAGGAAGCATGGAAGACAGATAGTTTTCTTCCGTGTAGCAGGCGGTCGCGGTGTCGTCAAAGAACCTATCGATCTAAGTCGAACAAAGGAGCTACTTTAATTATCGACTGTGTCTCGTGCGCTGGCACACCCACTCGACTATTTGGTGTCCTTTGTGCGAACTCGAGCTGCGGGCGGGGTTGCGTGCCGAGGGTTGCGAGAGACAAGAGACGAAGAGGGCAGGTCCATCCTGTCGTCGCTTTCAGCCAGCCGACGTAAAACAATATGGGCCAGCGCTGGTCCGCATGCGCCGTTAATAAGTAAATACGAATTAGCATTCCGAGACCTTTGCTCGATATAAATCAAACGAATTAATTGCAACGGGTGAGGGAGCGACGGAGGCGGCGAACGCGAGGCGAGGCGTCGGCCTCCTCCCGGAAGAAAGAGCCTACGAGCCCGTCGGCTGCTTTGCATATTGCTCACCGTAAATACTAATAAATCCCTCTTCGTGCTCGCGCACGTACAGCCAGGACAATTTTAAACGGCCTCGGCCTGCGACGCTTCGCGTTCGCTTCATTTAACGCGTCGCTCTCCTCTTGCGTGCGAAGTCGTCACGGAAGTCCGCGTTTCGTTGAAATGAGACCCGAGAGGATGAAGGAAGCGAATGCTGGATGTGTTGAATAGGATTTTGAAGAGATATTTTTTGCATGAGTTGCCAGTAAAATTTATTACTATTTTAATTCTAGTCTATTTATTCAAATACTCAAATATTCAAATATTCAAATATTCAAATATTCAAATATTCAAATATTCAAATATTCAAATATTCAAATATTCAAATATTCAAATATTCAAATATTCAAATATTCAAATATTCAAATATTCAAATATTCAAATATTCAAATATTCAAATATTCAAAAATTCAAATATTCAAGTATTCAAATATTCTAGTATTCAAATAATTGAAAATGTAACTATGACTGGGCAGTTCCTGTAAATACCTATCGTGTAACGCGCTTATCTGGCTTCAAGTATTCCATTGAAACTTGTATGCATAGTATATAGCAAGATGCACTTGTGTTGCAACCTTTTCTTTTCTGAATGGAGGTGACTGAGAACAGTGATCGATGATGAGGAGGGTGTCGAACAGTAAGGAGGGAGAAATTTCTTAAGTTCCATCCTTTTACATAGACAACAGTGTATAACTAGATGTAACGATCGGTCATCGTTCACTTAGGGAGTAATCAAATTACGAGCCAGATCGTGTTACCGGTCATCATGTGTTCGCCCTTTGAGTTACATGTTGTTTGACACACCTTAAAATGCATCTTTATTACACATCGCGTGATCAATATATTATAATCTAATAATGCCATTCACATTGTTAACAAGGGATTGCATTACACAGCTTGGACAACCGTAGAGATACATTACTATTTCATCAAATATTTAAAATATCAGGCTATGCATCTCCTTTTTAACAGCTGTTTATTTTTTAGGCATATTATTAAATCATTCAAAGGGAATTCAAATACATTTACTAGCATATACTCTTCGCCAGACTAACTTTGTGAGTTAGTATTTAGTGGAGTAGTTAGTTCGTCACGCGCAACATTTTTACGATACCGCCGGTAGTTGTCGATGAGTTGATCAAGAAATAGCGTTCAATAATTGGAGCGATTCGGTGAGGACCCTTCGTTATTGCATTCCAGACGGAAGTTATAAGATCGGTAGAAATTCTGCTCGCGAGATGGACGGAAAAACAGTCCACGAACAAGCATTCGCTTCTATGAGCGAACAGGCCGAACAGAGATAGCAGGCGAAAAAGAAAAAGAGACAGATTTATTTCATCTTCCCCGGATAGAAGTTCCCGAGGAAAATGGAGTTCTTAAGTTACATATCTATGGAGCATCCTACGTGATTAAAAACCGGAAAATAAGTTTCGGTGCTCTCTCGCCGGCTCGAATACGAACGAGGAAACGCTAGAAGGAGCCGTTCAATTGGAGAAGTTCATCGCTACTTTAATTCTCGGTGAATCATCCCTGCGACTCGGAAGCATTTTTGACCCGGAACTCGATGCTTCATCGCGGAGAAAATATGAACGTCTGCACTGGCTTTTCGTTATCCTGGCTCCGTTGGGCTTGCTCTGAACTTGTTTTCGTTTTACTTAAAAAATATCCAATCTCTGAAAGGAACCAAAACTTTGTAAAAATCAATCAGATCCTCCGAAAACAAAAATTTTTTATGTAACTGACGTTACTATTATTAATACACTCTTCTGTTTGGAGGTCTGTTTGGAGGGCTTTTACATGCATGGATTTATAAAGATGGTTAAGTCTGCGGGGGAGTACATCCTGAAAGCATGTCGGTATCGATGAACGAGGGTGAACGCATTATTATTCCACTCGATGCACCGGTAATGCAATACGAATGGCGGTGGTAAACAAATCGATTTCCGGGGAATGACGTAGTGCCCCGTTCACGGTAAACAACATATGGTTCTCATATGACGTAGCACTACGTCATGGGTCAACAAAGTGACAATGGAACAATGAGCATCCAGCGGAAGAGTCACTACATCAAGGTTCGAGTACAACTGGGCAGGATGTAAGTAGGCGCAGCCTGGTGTAGATGACGTTTCATTAAATATGCAGTTCGACGCTTAAAAGCAGGACAGATTTATTATTGAAAGTGAGAAATTGGCTTGAAGACTACAATATGGTAGGACAAATTCAACTTTTATTTCAAGTTTCGAAAGTAGTAAACTTATATCATAAAAATAGTTTAGTCTCCTCGACACAATGGCAAAATTATGAGACTAACCACAAAACCGTCAAACCATTAAATCATGTAAAAAAAAAGAAATACATTAGCGAAAAGAACATTTGAAATACCCAGAAATCTCCACTAAAAGAGTCCGTCCATCCAATCTCTGGCGCTCTCCCATATTTGGGAATATCCAATCGACTGTTCCACCCTTCCACGTCGCAGGCTACCGATCGCTAATTCCATATGTACGTTTTACCAATTTCGTTCGCGATTCGAATTACGGGCGGCCAGGGGAGGGCACGTCAACGGCGTAGAGCAGGCGTCACGTACACGCCGAGCCGCCACATTCGAATAGACGTTTCCATATTTAATTTGCGCTGCAGCGAGGACCACCCTCGGGGGTGGCGGCGCGACACAAAGACGTCTCGGTACGCGAACAGCCGACGATTAAGCCTATAATCGAATAAACAAGGCAGTGACGTTGCTCATTTAGGAAAGACCGCTTTATCTGTCACACACAGGCGGCGATAACGCGGGCATGCGCGCGCGCGCGCGGCCGCGGGTCGCGTGTGTGGGTGCATTATGCATGGGCCTGCGTAGCATAAACGGCTCTAGGAGAAACCGAGTGGAGGATAGGCTTTTCATTACTGTTTGGTATCGTGTTCCCAGCCACCCTAACGACTCGAATGAAGGGTTGTCGTGGCGGTGCGCGCGCGATGCTGGCTGCCACCCCGAGCCGAGGGATGCGGGGGCGGCGCGGGGTGAGGCTGGTGTGAGGTTAAACGGGGATGAACGAGAGAGAGAACTGAGACGGGGTTGTTTGCAGTTTCCCTCTAATTTTGTTGGAAACATCGTTACACCTAGATCGTATCATCTTGTTTATGGGCTTATACCTAGATGCCGTTCGATACCGACAAACCCCCTTGCTCGTCGTCCGCCATTTTATTATCGTGGGCACCGGAAGCTGCGAGAGATACCGAGCAACAGCCCGATCGAATTTTTCGCATAAATATATGCTGGTCGGAATGATGCCTGGGAAGATTTAACCGCTGGCGAACGCCATTGGATTCCAATGTCTATAATTCTTTCGATAATGGAGTATTTCATTATTGATAAATCGCTCAAGGGAATGTTCTATATTTTCTGCTCTTTGAGTGATTTTAAGTCGTGTAATTTTAGATTTCTTCATTTGATGGAGGTTACTGGGAGATTGTTACAATTGGAATATCTAATACCCCTTCAGCAGCGCAATTATGCTCCATAATTTGTACGAGTGAAATTACATAGTTAATTTGTGGAAGTGATTTTAAATTTTAAAAAGAGTTAGGGAGTTCTACCTAAGGCTAAAGTTTGAAACATATAACAAATCAGAGGGTTCGAATCTGCACCTAAAAAATTCAATGAAAGTTTCAGCGATTGAATGTCACGCGAAGTCCTTCACCCAGTAGCCATCTCACTTCACCCTGAATTTGAAGAAGGAAACAGGAGGGTACATCTTGACACCTTGCTGCGAGTTTATTTACGCAAGCCCAACGAGGAATACACTTTTATCGAAGAGAGAAAAATATGTATTGGAGAAGTTTAGAGGGGGGGTGTTGGAACGGTCCAGGGTGAACCGAAGTCCCCGCCCTGTAGGGAGTTCCGTAGCCCACCACGGACAAGCAAGGATGACGTATAGCGGATACTTCGCGGACCGCCGACGTGCACCATTCCCAGTTTCTGTTTATCATCGTATTACCAAACTTGGCCAATTCGCTGCTACCAGCGGCGAGATAACGTCCGCCACAGGAACGCCTCCCATTCTCCGGAAGTTCGTCGAAACAGCTTCCGAACAAGACGTCTGACGTACGTGACGCGTAAGTGTTTCGGCGACAATAAGCCTCCGTGGCACCACAGGTGTCCTTTGCAACTTTCCCCCCTGACATTTTATGATCTAATTTCGAAGAAGGCGACACACACCTAGGATTTATTGCATAAATATCGCTGTTGCTTTCGTTGCATTCAAGAAGAATGTTTTCGGGTTAAGTAGTGGGTGGTTAGATGAACTTCCTTCTAAGAATAGTTTGATCTTTGAACGTGTGGTGATTGGGGGTTGAATCTAACACAAAATGCTGAGGAGTAGGTTTCATTCCATTGGGTTATTAATCCATAGAGACAACACTATATAAATGTAGCTCTTATGGTACCTGGCACCTAATTCAAATTAGTAACTTCGAGTTGGAGTCCAAGTGTGAAGCTGCTTATATGGACTATCCTAGCATTAAAGGATACATCATTGCTTCACATCATTGTTCCAAGTTGTCTAAAAAAAATCCTCCATCGATTTCCATGTCCCTTTCCCTAGTCACATCAAATAAATGTTCGCAGCCCTTTTAGACTTCACGCCCATAAAAAGCCACCCCTTTCACAGAAGCAACATTCCTCTTCCAGAATGACGTTTACCACAGACAGAATCCTCTCAGTGGTCCTCCGACGCAAGATCGAAAAGCTGCGTTTACACGCGCGTGAGGTGCAACCACTACCGAGAAAGGGACAGGGTGGACAGTGGAACGAGGCGAGACAGGGCTCTGGGAGGGTGAGGGCATTGCACGTTCCGCACGCGCGGAAAAATAAATCTTATTGTTTCTGAAATCGAGTTTACCCGCGCGGTCCACCTGCCACGCTCGTCAAGCGGCACGGGCAAAAAGTTTAACGATGTTATCGCGCTGTCCAAACAGAGGTGGCGACGCACCTGCTGGCGTGCTCCACGTGTATGTACACACGAACGGGACGCGCCGCTTCCGTGCCAGTGATTTGCGTGCGAGCCGCGCGCGTCGCCCGTCCACGCTCCGAGCGGATGCTGCGAGCGCGCTAGGGGAAACCGTCGCCCTTCCCCCCGCGAGGAGTACTGCTCAAGTGCTGGGGAATTCCGGTGAAATACCAACCGGCCATTGTGGAAATTACTGTCAACCCTCGGAGGCGGCTGCGTTGTATTCATCGCTGAGATGAACGGAGCTCTCGCGTTTTTGATTTCGTCGCCCACTTGGACCTTCCGCCATGGACCTTCGATTAACGTGTACAGTTTAATTAGGTTCCAAGACTACATTTTTTTAAGAAGAATATTACTGTGCTTCCATCGTGAATGAACGTGATTTAAAATGCATTATTATGGGGTCTTAGGAAGTACCTACCTATATGTACTAAATGTTTTGAAGGGAAATAAAGATTTATAATTGGTAGGTATTGAGATTTGTGTGAAAAAATAGTTCTAAAGAGATTTAAGAGTATCGTCGAGCTTGAAGTAAAACAAGCATTAATGTTAGTATACATTGTTTCAATAATGCTCTTTCCTTGATGATTTAAAAAAAAAGTACAAATTACAACGAGACACCAAATAAATGTTGGAATTCACCCCTTGCCATGTTGCACAGTGTTTACTCTCCCGCGGCAAGTAAATCAAAACCAGCTGCCGTAACGCGTACCTCTGAAAACATCACTAAAAATTATTTTCACTGTTTTTGTATGATCTTCCACCACGAGTACAAAATGCATATGTTTGAAAATTGGTTCGCGTGAAATTTCGCGAAATATTCGATGGAACTATGACCGAATACACTGAAAATCGGGAAAAGATAAAATACGACCATCAGACTATCGGGAACGAGGCGAAATGAACTGTTCAGAATGCCGAGTAATTCTCTTGGCGGTACTAGACAAAAACTCGTCGAAGAATTTCGCTTTTCTTCGGCAATTAATAACGAAGTCTGCTTAACGAGAGGTCCGAGACTCCCCAGCGAAGCGGCCGAGCAAAATCAGGGAAACGGGTAACGAGCATCGCCCTTAAGTTCAGCCACGCCGGGATTTCCGGTATTAACGGAGGCGCGGGGGCTAGCAGAAGGGCTGCAGAAGAGAGAACTCAGCGCAGGGTCATCTCTTCTTCACCCCTCGTTCGCTCCATCGTTCAAAAACGATACAATTAACGTCAAGCTCGCGCCTGGCGCTCCCTTAAAAACGGCCGCGAGCGACCGCTGCATGCCGCGAACTCCCATCGATCTCGGAACACGAAACTTTCTCGAATAATCGACCAAGCATCGCCTTTCCTCGCACCACGATTTACCCTCGGCGATCGCTGCGCGCTGATCGCCGTTATCACGAAAGAAACGAGAGCAAAAACTCGCCATGATTCCCTCTCGCGACCTCCTCTTGCTCGAACCTTTTTATTGCCAGAGAATATTTAAAGGAACGATTTGGTCGAAGCTGAAAAGAAGCGAGAGGATCCAGTCTGCCAAGGAGAACGCGATATTAATAATCGTTCGCGTTGGGCTATTCAGAACCGTCTGGCAATGCACCTTCCGCGACGGGCTCCTTTCGTATTAGCCGATCCCTGCTATAAGCGTTCATTGTCATATTGTCGCGCAAGTGGCATTGATAGGCACTGCTTTAGACGGCGCGTACACCGCTGCCCGAACACGTTCACCGACCATTCTGTCCCTTCGCCCTCGCTTCCCTCTGCGACCGTTCCTCCCGCGTGCACTTTGCACTTGTATCGCAAGACCACGACCAGACACACGCAGCTGCAGCTGCGCGTATACGAGCTGGCCCGACAACTGTTAATGCAGCAAGGGTTGGCTTACATAGAGCCAGCTGCTGGGCTTCTCGTAGTCGCGAATACTTTATAGGGGAAGGTCTATTGGCTCTGCGGGGGTGGACGGCACGTGTTCGTAGGGTTAATAGAGTTTTTAAGGTGTGGGGATTCAGAGATTGAAGGTGGTGGTTGCAAAAATTAAAATAGAAGAATATAAATGGTACTTTGACAAATTGTAGTAGAGAACAACATTGAAATAGCTAGGTTTGGGGATTTTGATTTTTAGAAATTACAGATGTACTTCGAGATAATGGTACCGAAGACGAATTTAATGCAAGTTTAACAAAATGCCCTGCCTGAATAAGCAGAGTTTAACAGAGTTTTAAACAGAGTTTCCAAATTGCTACTATTTCGGACTGTGAGTTTCACAAGGCTTTAATTTTTAATGAATTTTGATAATGCTACTAGTAAATTTGAACTATAACTCCTTTTCCTTAATTTACACAGATTTACGAGTAGGTGGAAAGGGGTACTGGCAGTACCCAACACCTCCAATTTTCTACTAAAGCACATCACGGTATTACAGAAGGCTAACGCATCGTAGAACAGAAACCAGATAACAGATACCAGCAAAAGTACTCTCTATAGAATATTCAAGCAGCTCTATCCCAACGCTGGTACATTACACTTTCTCCAATTCTCAAGCATCAAACGCATAATCACCAGTGAGCGAACTATCCCCTGCGTCGACATTAGATCTACCAGGCACGGCAGATCGAGTGTACTAGCACGTATCCAGAGCGGGATGAGCGCGTACGAGAGCAGTGTAATGCGCGGCATTGTATCAAAATGTAGCACGTAGTCCTGTATGATTCCGTTGTAACACAATCCCCGGCCCATCTAGCTGGCAATACGCGTTCTAACGCGTTGGAATCACGGATAACGCGCATACATCTGGCATCGGCCGTTCGCTTTGACACCGTCGCCGCGATTAAGCCTTTTGACGCGGCGTCCTACGCCGTGATCCTTGAAACGGACCAAACGCGAACCTGCTGACGGCTAATTCCCACATTCCGGATACAATGGCCATTGTTTCGACGCCCGATGGTGGTTCAATCGCGCACCGAACACTCGCGTGATCAACGACCTACACGTACTCGGCCGTTCTTGTTCCGAGTGGAAATTGGAATGTACCCGTACCGTTTCTGTTCATTACGTTTCCCTATTTCGGCTTTTGTTTGCCTCCTGGCTACGTGCTTTGCTGGATACCTCGCCAGATCGGCTGGAATTTTTGTTGTTGCTGGCGCTGAGTCCACAGGCCATGGAAGATATTCCATTAGGATTTTTCATCTTGGGAGGGCCTGGAGAACTTTGAAGCAAGGATTTCTGAGGACCACTTGATTAGTGAGTAGAATTTCTCTTCAATTAACTGGAACATTGATTACCTGGGTTCAATAAACGTGCGGTAGAACTTTGATTGAGAGCCACTAGTAATAGTATACTGATAATGGTAAAATTAGTCTTCAAGTGTACTTCAAGCTTAATTGAAGCCCTACTGTTACTGGAAATCATTTATGTTGTCTATATTTTAATTCCTGACACGCACATTTGACGTTAATATTCTCCTCCCGTAACATTTGACTTCAGCTGCGTAAGGGAAATAAGACGTCTATTGACAGACTTTAGGTAATCGGCAGAAAGAAGCTCCGCAAGTCCTCCCTCAGTCTCAAGCACCGTATATCGCTGTAATATCAAAGTTTCGTAATATGTTGCACGCAGGAAACAAGATTTAGGTGCTTAAAGTCGTCAGAAGTTACATATTCTTCCGTCCAACAAGGAGGGAAGAGGAAAGAACGTGCTCGACAAGGCTTTAACCGTGAAACAAAAGAACGATCGTCTCCGTAAGCCACGAACAGCTATTATACATCTCCCACGAAAATACTGGCTGCTTAACGAACCTATTCAATTTATCATCTCGCTCGGTTCCATTACGCGATCCAATTAGTAAGCTCCCAAAGGCAGAGGATACATAATTCTTGTTAACTCTCTTACTTCAAGTCTCCACCATTCATTACAGGGAACTAATTAATTACACGAACTTTTTTCTACCATTCCTTCCTAGCACAAACGAGACAACGTAACAACTGTTACGTTTACCTTGTTCTGTTTCACCCCTAACGCGCTCATTACTTTTCGTAATGAGCCAATTGATTTTTCCTCGTGAAAATTCATCACGGAAACGCTTAAACTGACGATCTCTTAATTTCCGTTTTTCACTAGCACTTAAATTGAAATTCGCCAACTTTAAAGCTCCTTAAATGCCTGGGTCCTGGCGGATCAGCAACACCAGGTAATTCGAATTTTTCGTCCAAAGTTCATCGTTGAAGTTTCTACAGGTTTCGACTCCGTGCATCTCGTCAGGACAATATCTCTAGCATTTAAAACGAAATCTCGGTAAGAGGACGAGAGGTTTCGGATTGTTCTCCGTCGGCGTACTTGACGTTTCATGCAGCTCAGCCTTAATGCGGAAGCGATCGAATCGGAGGGGCATGTAAAGTGCAGGGGCATGTGCTGCGATAGAAGATAGAAGTTCCTGGCGGTACGTGACGACTCCTCGTATTTCTCTCGGTTGCTCGAAAGAGAGAACTCTAGGAGGCCGTGGACGATTAAGCCCCCGCGTCTCCTTCAGCCCCCCACCCTTCGTTCACAGCGTATCAATTTCCTTTAATGTCACTTTGACGATGCCATTAACAGATAGACAGTACCGACTCTGTCTGCTGTGTCGTTTACCTACGTCTACCTTGCTCGTAACAGTCGATCGAAGATGCATGTCTGCCTGAGTGTTCCACGAAGCTCGTGCCACTGGCAATGCCTCAGTGTCTATTACATCGCTTTCGATGGATATCTGTGTCTGAAGTACCATCGAATTCAGATTTCCTATTCTACGAGTAGCAAGCGAACGTCTTACTCACAATACGAGTGTCAAAGTCTGAAAAATTGTATTTCGCGCGATGTGAAACTCGCGTCTTGTTAGGTACTAATTTTTAGAACACTGAAGAGAACATTCAATTTTGTAAAAATACACTTAGCAAACACTCGGGTGCATATACATTTAGATACATCATATTTAGGTACAAATGAATTTAGGTACACCTGCGCTCAGATATGCCTGCATTCAGGTAGGTATGAACTTAAGCATTTTGCACCTTTTCGTATTAAGCTCTCCCATAATATAATTCAAGAAATATATGCAGCTTTGTCATTGATAGTGTTGATGGAAGAAAAGCAATTTTTAACTCCTGTTAACGACTCGCTTTTTTCCTGTAAAATAAAATTCTTTTCTCGAGAACCCTCTCACCCCTTTCAATTTCACCATCGTCGCTTAATCAATTTTTTCCTCCTCCCGAACATTTTTCCCTCTTATCCCGTGGCTCCCTCCTATCTCTGTTTACCATCCCACTTTTATTCTTATCTATACTCGCGCGCATTTCCATTCCTCGTGCTCGCACACGCTTTCACTTTCTCCGTGCCGTGAAACCAATTCGCCACGAGTCCCTTGCTTAGATGTGCACGCTCCTATTCGCGATCTCGAGACTGTGTACGTAGATGCGATCCCGTGGACGCTGAACAGCTCCCACGGGTGCAATTGTCACGGCACAAATTACCGTAGCCCGATGTCGTCTAGGTGAAACCTCCTAACTGTAGCTTGTTCCTGAGGCGCTTGCTCGAGGCATTTCTCACGTGTGCCGATTCTCTATTTCTTCCCCCTTGTGCTATTCCCCTTGACCCTCAACGTTAGACGAAAATGGCCACGATGATTATTAGGTCCGTGAAGATTTTTGCAGCTCTATCTTTGATTCTTAGGCGAGCATGGGGACGAATCGGGAAATTCTGATTCACGAATTTACTAGGTATTAATGTTGATGCATAAAAGGCATGGTGAAAATAATAGACACGAGTTCTGAGAATCAGAAAATGACCTAGCTATACGTGACTTTGAAAAAATTCGCATTAAAAAGTGTATAATTTTGATTATTTAGGCATATGGTGAGCCCATAAATCCTTTATTCAGTTAGATCAAACAAATCAGTCAGTAAAATTGGGAACATTTATAACTCGTAATCAGACTTCCAGTTACAAATACTGAAAGAAGCAGACACAAGAATATTTTAGAAATTGTGTCGCCTTTCAATAGATACACCCACCATCATGCTCCATTGAAACACTACCACAGCCGGCCCTCAGAAAAGGGTGAAACAAGAATACAAAAAGCCAAACAGGGAGAAAAGTGTGTACATCGAACCGTCGAAAGAGGAAGTCCGCTCGTCCCTCACGCGGACGCGATCAAATCGTGCTCGACAAACTGTGAAGAGCGGCTCTCGAGCTTTTTCACTCGCATTCGGTGAAGGAAGAACGAGGAAGCGAAAACGTTCGTTTTTCTGAATGCACACGCTGCGTAAATATGGCTGCTGGCCTGACGGAGTCCTATTTCTCCTTTGGCGATATGCGTACGTGATGTCATTCGAAGGATTCGCGCTCGATTGACCTGCGTTTCAACCTCGAATGCGAAAAACGATGATTTTCGAGCTCAACGAGGGCAGATGAGCACCAAAGCTCAAATGCGCAGCATACTCGTCGATTCTGAAAACGCTTGGTTACAGGAACGAAACATTAATTTCCATCCTTCGTCGATGATATTTTCTGGGTCGATGGTGAAATCTGCTTGAACAATATTATCGACACATTGCTGGGAACTCTTGTGCAGCGCTATCTTCCGCGCTATTGTTTCCAAGAAAGCATCAGTGTTTCACCATTCCCTGTTATGGATGAATTCACTAGATGAATATGTGTGCATTATAGGAGGAGTGATTAAATGATATTCAAGTAGCGAGAAGGGGATTCTGCATACAAGAATGAACCTAAAGGGAAAAGCAACATTTTTTCGCAAGAAGCTTACTTTTTAGGAAAATTGGATTTATTAAATCCAAAACCAAATATCAAACAGACGATGATCGTACACTTGCAAGTTGTGGATGGCACTTACAGTTATCTAGTAGCCTTAAAAGAAAATCTCCCCCTTGCGTTTATACGTAGAAAGCAGACGCAGAAAGCAAGAGCAACTAACTACTGATAGTTCATTAGAATAAATGCTGCATTAAAGGATATCGTCTTTTCCAAGCACAGGTATGCAATTTGTAAGCGGCAGGACGTTAACTCCGGTGCAGCTTGTTGCCGCTAAGAGGGAACTTCCGCCGACTGAATATTTGCCTACGAGGTTGTTTAATTTGAGCGTTAATGCATTACAGCGCTTGGTTATTTCGCTTTTATCTAGGGAATGCGGTGGCACGTACTTTGGAAATGCGCGTACCAGCGCACTGATGTCCATACTCACGCTTACATTAAAGATTGCAATCTTTATATTATGACGGTGTCGTAATAAACTTCCGTAATAACGGCTTCCTGCGCGCATAAGTGAGTCTGTCGACCCATTTTCACTTCGTCCTCACATCAGTTTACTTTCCGCGTTTTAATTTTCCGTGTTACGATGCTGGCCACCACTTTTCCTGCTTTTTTCCAGTGTTACACCCACACGAACATTAGAAAATTTCAAAGTAGCTAATTCACGTTAATCTCGCTGACCTCGGGTAAAGATCAAATAGGGACACCGCTGCTGAAAGACTATTTTATGATAATGACTAATTTAAATACAAGACAGTTAATAGAACGTACAACGAGCAAAGAGTAAAGCCGAACTCGGCATGCACTCGCGGGACCGAATTAATTCAATGGAAGATTATTACGCTAAGGGTCGCAATCGAGGTTACTTTCGATCCCGCTTGACGAAGAAGAGTTCACATTCAAATTTAAGATGTTTAAATTATGAACACTCGAGAGCTTAAAAGCACCGAATAATTCGCAAGAAGTATACGAATCTCATTAGAAACCGCTACCGCTTTCCACGAGCTCTTTGCAAAAGAATTGTGGCGTATCCAGCGGGCTTTAAATGTCCTCAGCAAAAAACCGTAGCTTTTTCAGTCCCTTTCTTTGGCGTGCGTGTCCACCTGCAAGATAACGGCCTCTTTCTCCCTTCGCTTCGCAAAATTCACAGGATTGGCGTGCGAGCGCAAGGTCCTGCGCCCCTCTCTTATAAAACTGCTGCCGCGCGGGCAACCGAGAGGCAAAAATTTGAGACTATCCGCGGAATGCAATCTCAAAATGTAGAGCTAAAAATGCACCCTCTCGCAATTTCACACATATTACCGCAAGAATGCCGGCAGCGTCGTGGGCGCGCGGGGGGCGGCGGGGGTGCGTGGGCGGCTGGGTTCGTCAGCGGTCAGGGGAAGGCACGTGCGTTTTTACATTCCCCTTCTTGCTCGACGTAATGCACATCGTAAAAAGCCCCGATATCTTCCTCTTAATATCACGGTTTAACGAATTTTTTCATTCCTCCTACCAGTCGGGTTTATCGCTCGCGCGGTCCGCCAACGTGGAAACACGAAATCTCGGGCTTTCAAGATCTCGATTTACGCTTCGCCCGCCACGCGTTCACGATTCGATGAGACTTTATGCATTTTCCGCGCTGGGAGACTCGTGCTTTGCGAAGGCGGATTAATTTGTTCGGTAAGGAACAAGGTTGGATGATTTTATTTTAATTATGCCCTGAAAAAACTAGACTGATCGGAAAACATGGCTGGATCGGGAAATCAGAGGAAATCCACTGAGTATTGTAAAATTATTTAGTTTCAACAGTTGGTATAATTTTCCTGTCAATATATTAATCCTTTGTAGTTTCCTGCCTTAAGCTTTCTAGGATTTAATTCCAGTATAATGATGGGAGCCTTGAAATGAGTTATTTCCTGGATTTACAATTCAATTTCCTAATACACCTCTTCTCAACCAACAAATTGTGGTCCCTACCTTTTAATTACTAACAAACCATTCACTCTAAAAAATCAACAAGTGTTACTTTTTCAAACCGCCTACGCTAACCATTCAATCACGATTCCTTTGTATCCGGCGCGATTGTAATCAAGAAATCGCAGCCAAGGGGAAACCCCGTGAAATATTCAACGACAAACAGTCGATAAACTCGATCATAGTACATTTCCACCGACTGATTAGGCGAGGGGGCGGTAGTATCTCGTCATCCGTCGAAAATATTAATTTCCGTAAGGGGCACAAGTGCTGCATGACGTTAAAAGAGTAATTTGCTAACCTTTTCAAACGGTTTTTCAATTTTTAAACGGTCGTGCATTGTCAAACCGACGGAAAATGAATTTCGCTAAAACGCGCCAGAAATGTAGCGCACAGGAGCCACTGTTCACGCGCGCACTAGTGTATACACCTTTTTTTTACTCCTCCATTCTCGACGAGCTCGATCGTATCGTCGACAATAACGTAATTTCCGTAGATCTAGAGGAAACGTTGGCGCAGAGAACGCTTCAATGCCGCGCGCCGCGGTGTGAGTTATTTACGCGATACGGTGATAGAACCGAGTGCAATATTCCGAGGAAATCTAAATTAATTGCGTTTTCTGCAATTTAATATCCCATATTGTTCGGCCAGTGGCCGTCTCCTGTTGCTTTACAACACGTCCCCTTTTCGATGACCGAACGAATGCAAATTATTGTTAATTAGTCAGCGTGTTTGCCGGTGAGAAAAGTGACTCAATGTGTTGGATAAAATGCCCATTATTGCTCATCGCCTCTTCACACGTTTGTAACCAGTGCTTTGTAAGCGAATATCAGAATAAATATTATTAGTTATTTTATTGTAACTTTGGCTCCTAATTTCATCCATAGGTGAGCGGATAACAGAACCATTTAAGGTGGTGTCGGCTTCTGTTCAATATTTACGAATTAGTGTGACGATTCTAGGTAACAAATAGTGAACTTCTGGAGTTCATCCTGGTTACTGTGTGTTTACCCTCAAAATGAAAGAGTTATGTAGACTTTTTGGAGTTGGAAATGGTTTGTGCTTGCGACAAAGTTTTGTGGAATGCTTTGCGACTTTATGAAGATTTAATGGTAGAACTGATATTTTTCTCAATTGGAGAGACCTTACAGTGACTGCTTAAGTGGGAATTCTGAAGATTTGTGGGAGTGCTGAGTTCACGATTCTATTGTTCCTTTAACTACTCGCGTAGAAGGTATACACTACTCTGTATACTTAATACATCCTTTCCAAACTTGTGATTCCAGTCACCTATGACACCTATGCTATATAACCACAAGCTTTAATTATTATTATACCTTTATCTTAATTATTAGATATATCTGCAGGTTAATACATAATATGCTACTTCGCAATACAGTAGGATCTAAAACAGTAACAATCACCCAGAATAAAACAGACTGCAAATAGTTGAAGCCCAGATAATCAAGTTTCTCCTCTATCTAGAATAAATCACAAATCATTGATCTCAACTGTAGACGAAAAAATAGTAGAACAAAGATGAAAATAATATTTCTTCTCTGAAGACCCCTGTCCATTTCCCCTTCGCGATTATTCGCGAATAGCTTATTGGTCAGGGACATTCAGTCCAATCCAATCGCCCGCAAGTCGCTTATCGGCGTCGATTATCGCAATTTTGCAACGCAATAGCGATTCTGAGTAAAAAGCACGAATTACACGTCCACGAAATCAATATACGTCGGGTTAATCTGCTGGGTCGCCCTCCTGGCCTGAACCCGTTAATCGACCCGTCAATTGCCCCTATATTAACAAGAATTTTTATGGCAGGTCGACCGAGCTGGCGCAATTAAAACTGGCTGAGCTGGAAAACGATAACTGCGATCAGCGTTCAATGCATCCTGCTGTGATTCGAAGGTTCAGAACGTCCGAGTGGGTGGCAGACGTCTGAGCAACGATGCCTTGAAAATGAATCTGACGTCACTGAAGTGAAGGTACTGCAAGCTCTACTGGCCAATAGCATTTCCTTTTACATAAAAATAACCCAAATGGTGGGCTCTTGGCTAATGGGGGTGGTATCAGGTGAAGGGAAGAGAGGCTGATTGATCTTGAACATGTTAAGATAACACTTACGTCTAGTGTTACTTAAACACACCACAGTATTTTAATTATGGAGTATTCTCTTTTTAAATCCACTCTGCCAACCCACTCTCTCGAAAATTCCACATCTTCTTTCTCATCTGGATTAAATTTAGTCAGGTCTAAATCTACTCTCTACAGAATAATTTTCATCTACTTGATAGTATCGTTCACCTGTCCAATGCAATTTTCCTAATGCAAAGTGAACTGAGTGACCTACGGATATCATATCCGTCATATTCGCAGCATCTAGTATAAATCAAATAAAGGTCAATAGAATTTGTATCGATGGAGCCAATATCTTCCCACGAAGAAATTTATAAGTCACCGTATCTCCGTCACATCATGGCATCCCCCTCGAATCAGCTTTACGATATTAATTTATCGTAAGGCGGTGGGCCGACGTGCAAGGGATCGGTCGCAGCATCCGGCCGCGACAGCGTGTCCCCGACAACGAAAAGATATCCGAAAATAATCGGATCAGCCTCGCTCCACGTTACGTAAATTGTCTCGGCCTTGGAGGCTCTACCGTATTAATCATTGAAGGGAGCCTCCGTGAAAGATTGAGCAGTCACTCCGTCGACCTCGAGAACCTACCCCTTCCTCTCTCCCCGCCCTTCACGACTCCCCTTCACGGTTTCTATCGGTTTCCCTCCTCGACCTCCTCTGACAGGCTCATTTTCGATCCCTTGTGTTTCCTCGAGTTCATCGGCTTCTCCTTTCGCCCGTGTATCCTTCCTCGTCCAATCGGCCGTATGATATGTTTAACGTTGAATGTAATTTGAAGGATAAGCCCGTGGCGCGCAGGCTGCTCTCTCCTTTGACGTTCAGAAATTATGATGTCGGGAAGTTCGAGATTGAAACTACTTTCCTGTGGAACAGCAGCGCCGCAGCTGTAGGGAACAACGCCGCGGCTCCCGGCCGTATTTTCTCCTCCAATCACCGTGTTCGAGTACCCTCCATTATCTGCGCTTCCGTCGATGTTTCCGCCGACGTTGATTTTTCCACTGAAACTTTAATCAACGTACTCTCCGCTACCTGGATCGTGTAATTATTCTCCGGGAAACGCTCGATGCACGATGTTTTATTCATCGAAGGCTAATCAATTTTGGCGTTCCTTGCCCGGCTCCCGTGTTGAGTGCTTTCTTAACCACGGGAAAACTTGTAACAAAATATCGGTATAAATACCGAGCGCTTGGCGAGACGGGAATCTCTGGGAGTTCGGTACTCTGGTATAATACTTACGGTGAAGAATAATCTGGGTTTTCATTTCTTTATTATTGTAGATAAGGTAAATGTTCCAATACCTGGACGCTTAAGATGTCAAATGTCCAAATAAGTGGACAACTCAAAAATGTATAATCTCTCGATACGTGAGTTATATTCCAGTATCTGAATATACTATTTTTTGTTTTATTTTTTTTTTTTATTTATGACCAGTCTTATGAGAGGTCTAGGTCTCTCTATGACGTAAATGAAATCAATCTTTGAGTAAACCACAGTGGAAGCAATAGCACAGAAAAAAGTAAAGTACAATAAGGAAGTTTTTATAAGGAACATAGAACTCTAACCCATGTCCTACCCAATAAAGCACGTATTCTCTTACTCCACAAATCAACCTTTTGTCTTTTCACTTGAAGCTACCTGTTGATAGACCCAAACTCCCATCATAAATCATATTCCCAGCTTCCATATTGCATCAATCCTTTCAAATCTCCTCATCCTACCTCCAGAAAAATTCCTGCAGAATCTGAGCTTCAGTGAAATAAAAATCCTCGAGGAGTAGCTCCGCCCAAGCAAAGATTACGAATTCTCGAGTCTCAGCAGCTAATATTCGCAGACTGTCGCCCTCTCTGCTATTTGCATCGTTTAACGATTCCAGCAGCGTCCACCATTCGAGTTTCTCGGTCGTCGCGGCGCGATTACGTTTGAAAAAGTATCGCTCCGGAAGACGTAATATCTGATAGAACGGTACACGTAAATGGTTTTAAGTGTCGGCACCTTTCCTCACGAGATCGGCGAGTTTAATTGCTCGTGGGGAGTGGCGTGCGCCGATTTCATTTCGCAGTTGATCGGTAGATCCAGGGAAGAGGGACTTCTTATTGGTGCATATGCACGGCATTGGGTTACTTTACTCGGTCATTACCGTATGCATCGCGCAGCCCGTTTCTCTCTGCTCAATATGCGCGAACGTGACTACATGGTCTAGCTGTAACGTAAATAGATTTCTACTGGCGAAATTCAATTGAAAAATAAATTGTACCCTACGATAATTTTATTTTGTTACTTTGTTATTTTGTTATATTTTCCTTTTAGATTTGGATTTGCTGCTAATGTCTTTACGGTGGCGAATTTTTTAATAAAACACTTTACTTATTCTCTGTTTTAAGTTTTTCAGTGTAACCTAAATGAAGATTGATTCGGCTCACATAGAGAGACCTAGACCTCTCGCAACACATGCTAAATGATAAGTGGAATTTTAATTTTCAAGGACTCAATTGAGTGATGTCACTCAGCTTGTAAATCAAAATGCCAAACTACATTCGCGCCGTTATAAGCAATTTATTAATTCATAACGTGTCAAGTGAATTACCCCAAGACCACGAAACATTGGATGAAGATGTCCTGACCCACATGCGGACATGTCAATCTTCACCCTCTACAAGTGCACGTTCCGACTCTAACGCGATTATAAGTCTCGCGTCGTTACATCTATCCAATATCGACATCGCCTTGAAGAACCTGTTACAGTTTACAAGCGTGCCCGCATAATCTCGACGCAGAGGCTGCGTTTACGTCATTTACAGAGTTAAGCGCGTCCGGTTGCTCACGATCCTATCTATCCTCCTAACTTTAACCGTTACGTCCACGTAAACCCGTATCGCGTCAGTAATAAACCGTGGATATCGAATGCCTGAGAGCCTTTAACACAGGCTGACCGAATCCTGACTTCGCCCTAGTAAGATTCTGCGTGCGATAAGATCCATTGGATCTCTCCAGCGGCTTTGGCGAATGTTCGAGGCTTCAGAGCTATCATTGTAACAGGATCTATAGCATTATCGACGAAGATGCTGTTTTTGAGTAGGTACACGATATTTGAACACATGGATTTTCGATTAACTTTCTAGGAATGTGAGTTATTTGATAGTATTGTAAGTCTGCTAGTGGTATGAGAAATTTTGGTAGAAATTTGGTAGAAATAGAAATGTAGATTCAAAATCCTTAATATTGAATTTCAAGTTAAGAGTTTTACTTGATATTGCATTAGATTGAATCTAAAGAAATTCTATATCAAAATAAGTTATTTAATAATATCAAATGTGAGAGTGTGACTGCCTTCCACACGGCGTTCTAAATAATGCCACTGAGACATGTGTAGCGGATTTCAAATCCTCAGCGCTTAAGATTACATCTGAAATAGAAAATTCCAGCTCCTCTGACAGACTCTGAAGTGTCCTAGAAATTTACCTGTTCAGATTAAAGGATCAGGCATCCCACTTTACAGCACTGCCGGACAAAAGCACAGGCTTTTAAGCAAAGAAATGCAGGCGTCTCTCACATATCAAATTCACCCTCAAACAGAAGCCCCTGACCCGCAACATATTACTGCTCAAAAGAAGTGTTTTGATATTTTCATAACACAGCGTTGTGTACCGCTATTTAGGATCCCAGTTTCTGGTAGGACGCGGAACGAGTCGTTGAAAGTAGTAATTCCTTCTGTAAACGTCCCGCGACACACAGAGGCGAGCTAATGAAAGCCAGGGAGGCGTGGAAAAAGGACAAAGCCGAGGGACAGGAAAAAGCTGTCGGCGAGTTTGTGGACATCGAAATAATTCCAGGGCTGGAATCACTGGACGGAGCGTCAGCTGGCGGCGCGAGCGCGCGCGCACAGTGACGTATCGCAGGCTGCTCGCTCTGTCACTGGCCAGTTTTTCCATTTGCGTCTCGAGACGGCGAAACAAGCCGGAATAACCGGCGCTGTTTGTAGACGTTTATGAAGGAACAATAAGAGAGGGAGCGCCTGACGAAAAGAGGCGGGGAATCGAAGCGAAAGAAAGTGGACGAGGAAAAGCACGAGGACCCGCTGTGACTGTTCCACCTTATAAATCTTTTGTATATTAAAAGTAATTGCTTTGAGGCACTCTACGTCGCCCAGTTAAGTTGCGCCGAGCGCGGCTTGTATGGCAAAGGCTTTTCACGGAAGACACACTTTTCGTGACCGGTACATTCGCCAAGTTGGACTAAATTGCAACGTGGGAGCGTCAGTGTACAAAAGAGATGGCTGCTGGTTGCTGCAATTATTTTTCAAATGTCAGACAAGTCATTTGGAGAGCAGGGTTCATCTAGAAGCAGGAATCAAATCCTATTAGTTGACCTCTAAGGTCTAAAGATTTATCATCTACTTAATATCTCGTCAATGTAGCATCTCGATAGATTCTTAATAAAGGTTCCAATTTGTGCAACACGAAGTTGCGGAAATCAGCTTGTTACGATTCATAGAATCTTCCAGTCCAGAAATCTGTACAAGCGATATTCAAAGTCTGATATCTCGTTGGCAAAATTTCAGCTGCGCACTTTATTCCAAGAAACTACTTTACCGAGAAGATGCGTTTCTTTTATTCTATTCTAAACAATCGACAATTCGAGTATTACAACACAGTCTACTATCTTCAAACTGTTCCGATTTACTATCAGACATACTCCATGAATCTTCTACAAATTTAGTACCTAAATCCATGAGCAATTTTTCAGATAGAGTTCAGTGAAATAAATCGGATAAGACACATTTGCCTCCATAAAACAAGCAGCTGATTGCAAGAAGATGAACGGGCGGTGTCTGGACGTTTATCGGAAGCGTAGGTTAACATTTCAACCGTCTCCGGTTTTATAGGATGTAATTTCGAATGGCCTCTATCGGTGCTATAGCCGGCAGGAACGTTAAATCCGGGACATCCCCTTATTACACGGCAGGGTACGTTGTTTTATTAGACGCTCATCGCGCCGAGGGTACCGTTAATTTAACCATGGCGGTTTTAATTTGTCGGGGAAGGCTTCTCTCCCTTCCGCGGCGTGAGTCATAAGTCGTGAACCGTGGATAATAGAATCCGAAACGAACCCGTTAAAACGCCTATGAACCGTTCCCCGCGGCCGTTTAGTCGGTGCTGATGAAAAAATTTCATTTTCAAATGTCTGCTAACCCCTTCGCCGCCTCAATAGGATCACCGTGACGGTATGAGACACCATATGGGTCCCCCATAATCCGTGTAAACGATCCACCTTCACGGGAATTTTCAACTAATTATTAGGCGAAAGTCGGTTCAATTTAGATAATCGCGTTTCAGACGGAATTAAACCATATTATGCAGATTTCGAGATTCAAGAGGAAAGAAATTATACTTCTGACACTTTTGTGTATTTCAATTCCCTGAGTAGGTATCAAATAGGCGTTGAATTTATAAATAATTGCTGTAAAAACTAGTCTGCGGGTTCGCCAGAGAGACTACACCTTGTTTGTTTAGTGCATAAACAAACAAATATTTATTCGCCGTGTTTGATTTTCTCGTCAAACATTTCAGTTCGATCAATGTATTTGGAGGCAATCAATGGAAGTGGATAGATATTCCTTGAATTCAGAACTACTAATTGCATTAAAATTATACAGACTCTAAAGGAACTGAAACTGTTAAAACTAAAAATGTACGTCGATCAATGATCAATAAGTGTGAGTTAAAGTTCACAGTAGTTACACCATCTCAGATTTCCTCGATTTATCGTGGCCCAAAGTGACCAGCGTTTCGAGTGGAGGAAAGAGTCCACGTGGACGAGGTTTTCATAGTTGGCGTAATTTCTCGTATCCTTTTCAGCAGCGTAATGAAAAAGAAAGTAACCGAGGGCATCGTGTCCCCTAACGGACACGTTGTCACTCCCGTTACGTTTCCAGGAGGAATGGCCGTCGTTACGTGGAAGGACGATAGGGCGAGAGCAGGAAGGCCAGAAGCCCTTCGTGATTTCCTATTAGCACAGATATTGCTTCACCAAGAACGAAAGTAATAATTTATCCGGGCACGGGCTCGTAGGGTTGCCGCCACTCTCTCTTTCTCTAGCTTTCCCTTTTCACTCTCTCTAACCCTCTCCATGCCTGTCGCCCCCATTCGTGCTCATCCCTTCACCCCTGCCTCTGCCGCCGATTCGCTGATCCGGTTGAAAACTGAGGAATAATGTTTCGACGAGACTGAGTACAATGTGATGTACGAATTAATTAGATTTCGTGTTATATGGTCTTGATAGAAACTTGTAACGAAGTAACAAGTTGATACAAGCTAATTGGAGTAAAGGGCTTGTAGCGGTGTATCGCTGGTAACTTGTTGTTGCTACTTCCCTTAGGCTCTTTATCTAACTCAAGAGTAATGTAAAATGTTTCATTCACGAAGCGGATTCTAGCTACGAAATTTTGAAGAACTTTTAAAAAGTTTTTATTACACTATTCTGATTGAATTCGTGTGTTGTCACTCATTATAATGTTCGAAGGTATAACATAGTAGTAGAGTGTCCCGGATCTCTTAATTCGTCGATGAGACATCTAAAGGCGCCACCAACGTCGGCCCCACTACTTTTACGACTTCGCAGTTCCCCGTTAATAATAAGCCAAAGAAATTTTCCAAGAAGTCCCAGCGTCCCCGGGTCTTCTCTCCTCGTCGAGTCTAGAATGAACGCAGGGTCGTCACTTCTCTCCCATTCTCTATTTCTCCTTCCCTCTCGTCTCTTCGCGACCCCACGCAACTTCTGTCCCCCTTGACTCGTATGTATCTTTTCTCCCCCCTGTTTCCCTCTCCGTCTCGCTCAAATGGGAGCTTGCGAACCGCCCCCGAGCTTAACCCACCGCCACGCGTCCGCCCGGTTCATTGTAGCGCGAAAATAAGTGAGTGTATGATGCACGGGCGAGGGGAAATTATACGGGCTGTAAGTGGAAAAGGAAAGGGGGTTGCCACGGACGGCCACGGGGTTGACTGCCTCGCCGCGAGAGAGACGCGAATTCGCTATTTCTCGAAGCTCTTTTGAGAACGGCCGCCGCGCCTAACTCCCCCGCTCTCCTCTCCCCTTTCCAGGTTTCTTTCTCTCTCGTAATTCCGCTCCTTCGCACCAGCCGTCCGCGCGCCTTCTTTTTCTCGATCTCGTCACGAGTTCCTCTCGCTATCGTCCCCCGACTCTCGTCGCGCGCTGGAAAAGGTCGGGGGCGGAGGGGCGAAGAAACGAGCGAGCTGACGAACGAACGGACGAACGGAGTTAATCCTTGGCGCGCGAAAAGCAAAAGGCGGACCGACGGCTCTTGAGTTTCACGGAGCTTTGGCGATTACGAGCAGCGAAAAGGGAGATCGTCCAGGGGGGAGCCTTTTGCAACCGACTGTTAAATATCCGACGGAGTTGGAACAGCGGAATAACTTTCGCGTGGTTGCGCAAAAGTGACGCGCGTCGCATGTGCACTCGCTCGCTGTTTAGACTTCTGTTCGACCAGGCAAATATGCACAGATCTGCCCACAGGGACGCTAATTAGGGGACGCTTCTTGTGCTCGAGAATCTGCCCAAAAAGGAAAATATGAGAGTAGTAAAAAATAATGATTTTTTTGTGGTCGTTGAAATCTCGAGAGCTTCAGAGTTTTATTTTGGGAATCTACAAACTCAGAAATTTGGGAAACTATAAGTATATCTGGAAATTCATCAATTCAAGAAAGCAGTGGATCGAAAATCTACACTGGATCCAAAAGTCTGTGGACGAAGAGTAATTATGGGCCCCAATTTGATAACCTCTAAGCGAGACGGCTCCAACCGAATACCTATCATAGGAACCCTAAGCGTATCGAAATACCTTGAAATATTTCAGAAAAATTAACACAAATTCCTGTTGAAAAACTGAACAGGAAGCGTCATATGTATCTTGGAAAGGAAGTAGTCTACTAAAGAAACGCCTCTACAGTTTCAACCCTTCCTCGTAAGCATTTGCAAAATCCTCGAAGACTCAGTGTCTGCGACACCGAGGGAAGTTCGCAATGAAACCTGCGAGGAGGCGAGAAGCGCGTAATTATCGTATCGTCGGCGTCGCGACAGTAGGTGCTCGAGTTCGCTGACGTCTTCTCGAACAGTTTAATAGAGTAACGATTAACGTCTGAAGGATATGTAAGAAAGTAAACTCTCGAGAGTGAATCGGAACGGGCGAGCCGAAGTTCCGGGCGTCTCTTGGTACTGCGAAGACATTATACTTTCGACGGGAGATAGACGACCCCCAACCCTGCGCTAGCGTTTCCCATTTTCTCGAAAACAGCGCGCGAGACGGAAACGAAGCTGGAATTAATTAACGTCTTCTTCGACGCGGAATCGAAGACGCAGCACCTCGAGCGTTTGCCAAAGGACGAAGGTGATGCGGAAAGTTGCTCGAACTCTCGGAGAGATTCGTGCGTGACAAACAGCGATTTCAAGTGTTTCCTGGAATAACAAGTCGTCTATGGGGCGGCTGACAGCGGGGTAGACATGGGGAGACGATGGTTGCCGCGGTAATTATTATTATTCAGTTTGTCAAACGGTCGGCTGGCAGACGTCGTCGTTTCGTGCCTTCTCGTGCACGCGTCCATGGATCTCCCGACGGCTGACTGCGCGAACCAAGATGTAAATCCCATTAGCGAACTTGATGCGACTTCCTGGCCTGAGTGTCTCCGTGTCGCTACCTCTATTGCGAGTAGAACGTCGACAACTACCGACCCGACGACGCCAATAGGGCTGACGTGATACGTGTATGCATGGACTAACAACGGATTGCGAGACTCGCTGCTGGCACATTTACTGCTATTAGATGTAGGGGAATAAATTATTCTGACCATGCAAGTGAAGATTGGTCAATTTTGCTTCACTTGCGATTTAACGATTCTTTATTCGAAATTGATTTGAGTCTCCTTCCTTAGTAATACGGTTATACAATAGAGTGAGAAACATATTTTTGCGTCTGACTCGCAATCGTTTATTCTACTGCTGCTGTTGCACCTGAGTTGATTAGCAACCGCTGTCAGTAGAATAAGTTTTTAAGTCGGACAGACCTAGACGTATCTTCTGAAACTAATAAGTAATTCAGTAGTACCTCGCAACATTTTCCAATTATCTAGAGAAACTATTTCCTCCACCATCCATACTACGATTTCTAAAATTACTAAACCGAAGTAAGTCACTAGATTGTCTAAAGCCGCAGGAGATAGAAGGCAGCGTCTCCCGTTACGTGTGCTGCCGTAAAGCGAGCAAACTCCCCATATGTTCTATGTACGGGAAGAAGGATTTGCATGTCGATACCTCGGCGCGAGAACAAATCCATACACATGAAGGAAGAAGAGGTCCTTAAATTTGTAATCACGGTGCACGGCGGAGTTGGCAGAGTCAGACTAGTCGCGAAGTCGAGACCGTGAACGCTGGCTTCCGCGTCTTTTGCCAGCGCAGAGGGCAAACATCCACCAACGCGATGTCGAATGTCCCGTATTTGCGGAGATACTCGGGCTTCCGGATTAATTTGCAAATTTAAATGCACGCGCACGCCCTCCACGCCACTGGATACAATTACCACTGTAACTTATCGTCGCCGTACGCGCCCCGAAATACGCTCCAGGACACTTCCTGCTGTGGAGAGAGCGTTTCATTTCAACAATCATGGCATCTTTAATGTTTAAGAACACCCTGTGATTTATTGATGATGTGGATTGGGGCCAGAAATTCGTTTCGACTAAGCGATGGTCTGGTTTCGGAAGGAATAGGTTAAAGTCTTTCTGAGGCTCAAGTATGTTTTAATCTTGTTCTCCAATTAACTACTGTTACTTAGCATATCAAGTATACTTATGCGTCTGATACGAAAATAATTACTCTACTCTCGCTGTTGCACTTAATCTCATTAGCATACGCCGCCAGTAGAATAAGTTCTGAAGTCAGACACATTTTAAACGTATCTTCTGCAACTAACAACTCCAAAACGAAGTCTCAAATGTAATTTTCCAATCACCAGGATGGAATATCCACTGTATCCAAGTACTTTCGAAGCTAGATAAAATACTAAAAAATACTAAAATAGTTTTCTGAACCAATCCAAATAAATGAATAATATAGAAATGTCCCTACAGAAGGCCAATACTAAACCCATTCTGTATCCGTATGACAGGCAAATCTCCATTTCCTGTAACGCTTCAAGATCCAAATGTGTCCCACAGTAAGGGTTTGCATCAAGTTTCCGTCAACAGGGAAACAGATAGCTCGCTGTACTCTCTGTCTGAGCGACTCCGCGGCTGCGTTCGCCTGGGAAGAAAATCGAGGCATGGTGCACGCGAATCGGCGGATAATGCTCAGTGCGCAAATTCTTTGGTAAATATTTGCGCGATGAGAGCAGCGACGGGGAACGGAGCGCACTAAACGCGCGGCGGAACACCGAGACGGGGGTAAACAACGCCGTCTCCGCGGCGAATTTCAATGTTACGTCTCCGTACGTACCGAAATTTTATCGGGCCATCAGCGAGTCTGGCGGATAGCCCAGCTCGCGGGAACACGCGCTCGCCCCGAAGATTACCACGGCGCGTGTAACGCAAGCGCAGCCTGCTACGGGCTCCGTCGGCGAAATTTCTTCGGCGCGCCGTTACGTAAATATTCATTAGATGGGAAAACTAGCGTCGAGTCGACGACGCCGACGCTGCGGGGCTCCCTTGGGGCAGAAGAATCCCTCTCTCGACCGAAGTCCTGCGAACGGAGGAACAGTGGAAGAGAGGACTTCGATGTCGCGTTTCAAAGGAGCTGGCGAAATAATCTCCTATGCATAGCTTCGTGGCCCTCTTTCGAACTAGTCGCTGTTAAATTCGGACGTCAGGGATGTTCTTCAGAGACGTACGAAACACGGTGAAGATCAAGGTGCGTCTGAATGTTGAACTTCTTTGTACGTGTCGCATGTCAGAAATCGAAGAGATGAAGTTCTTAAAAAGAGTGATTTAAATATTTATATTTATACATGAAACTCAGTACCCACTTAATTATTGCGTTAGACCCATATTAAATTATAAATGATTTGATAATAGAAAAGATTACCTTTCATTTGCTATTTACTCTCTACCCGCAGAAGCTACATTAAATCCTCCGTCTACACTTGAAATTTCTTCCAATTCGAATCATAGGTATATCTCGTACGAAGCTCCCAGTCGAACCTCAAATCCCAATACGTTAAAAAACCACATTCCCAATTTCAGGCCTTTAACTTCGCTTCCCCCAGAAGGGATGGTCGAACGAGTGGCGCGATAGTTGCTCGCCATGCCCTTTTCTTCGACTCCCCGCGGCCTCCCCTTCACCTCAGGCTTTCTGATTAGTCTATGCATTCTTGAAATCGCGTCGGCACGATCTCGCGAGCATGAAAGTTTAATCGTAGCCCGCGTCGCCCCAAAAGTAACCCGAAGCGGTTCCTTTTTCCGGTTCGCGAAACTTGGCCGAGTACGACCGCGATTCGAGGATTAAATTACCCCTTTCTAGGCGAGCTGGAGGGGGAAGGGCTGGGTTGTTTCGCTTGTCGTAAACGAAAACGAATGTTAAGAACGGCTTGTGCAAACTTGAGAGAGAGAGAGATAAGGATTATAACGTCTGAGCCGGTGTCGGTGCGCGAGCCGAGACGCAGATTTCTGGGAGCCGCGCGAGAGAAGACGAGGATTATGCGTTGAAGCATCTATTATGGATATTTTTAAAAGGGCTGCGTGAACTTTCAGATCATGCGCACTGACGGAGGGGAAGGGAATAAAAAAGTTTATGCGGACACGATTCCGAAGGTGCTTCCGTTTCGTTTTATCGCCGGGCTTTGTTGAATAAGTGATGACCGATGGATGGAGAGTGAGACGAGGGTTCCATTGCGCGATCCTTGCCCTCGACCAACTACTGGGGATCTTTGCATGCGGATATAAAATCGAGAGTAGTCTAGACCTCCCTCGACTTCGGTAAATAATCCAGAGGAGTTTTCGTTGGCTCACAGTAAAAGGGTCAAAGTGTGGTCGAAATGGAATATACGCGAGGATAATGGAGCCGTAATTCCTCCCCGCTGACTACAGTATACTATATTTCCGCGGAAATTTTGACTCTGAGCTTTTCGAGATGGGACCTTCCAACCTCGGGTGGTTGCCTGTGGTTGACTTTGATGTTAATCAGACTTTATAGGAATTAGAGTGTGGTTGAGCAACTTTTCGGCGAGATTTTTGCTAGCTAAGTTAGCTCATAAGCTGTTAAATTTTCAGAGGATCTCTGTTTGATAATTCCTCTGTAGGAAAATAAACGATGTAAGCCCCCTGATGCATGAGAACCTCTTCCCTCGCATTCTAACTTATAGCATCACCAATAGCAGAGCTCAAAAAAAAAGGCTAAAATTCGACGACTAGTCTGACCAAGGACCGACCTATTCTACTCACAGAAATTTAGCCACCGATTATCTCCAGTATCGGAATTCGCGGTAAAAAGGACAAAAGGAAATAGAATAACGAGCAATAACGATAGGTCGCGTTCCAGGAATGCTCAGAGTTAGCCAGATTCTGTACGCCAACTATAGGTAACCATACAAATACTCTCATCAGGCCAGACGCGGAAGCATCCCGCGCTGCGGATCCTTTCCTTCTTCAATTATCTCACGAACCATCGATGCCCCAAACGTTTCCACTAATTATATCCCCGTTCTGTCCAGCCAATAGTTCCTCGAATGGTCTACAGAGGAGTCCCCCAGAATGTGGATATCGTCTGGGGGGAGGCTCCGCCACCGGAAATAATATGACGAGACAGAACGGATGGGGGAGGACCAGCAGCCGTGGGGTGGAACGGAAAAGGTCAGGACGCGGGTGAACGCGCCTGGGGACAATTTGCCGAGAGAATTTCAAGAACGCAACACCTTGATCGGCGCGAAATGAAATAAGCCAACGAATATTAATTCGGCTACGCCCAAGGGGACCAGCAGACGCGGCCGTTCGATACAGATTATCTGACCTCCCTTTCGATAGGGTGCCTCCCGCGATTCCTGCGTTGCCAAGGAAAACGCAGCGGAGTTGATACATCTCTCCGAGATACATAGGCCGAGATATCTTGTCAGGACTCTTTCAGGAGCTTGGAACTGTTACCTTCAATATTTCAGATATAGTTTGATATAAGTGTACTATATTACTGACATACTTGAAGCAGGTAACAAGGAAGGTGAATAAATTAGTTTCATAATTGGTGCTGCTACTGTTCCATTAACGTGATACAATTTTGTTAAATTAGGTGCGTCACCCTAATTTTCCTAGCGATAGAGCAATTGAGGAACCTCAATTTTCCTAGCAATAGAGGAAGTAGATTGTCCCACGTTTTGTGTATAAGCTGGAGAAATGTTATTGCAAGATGTGTTAATCTTAGCACAGATTTTTCGAAGCAATGTGTGTGCGCAAACATTCGCACGGAACATACACAGGAGCGCAAGCTTGCCCATGTACGCAAACTTGAACAGCGCGCGTTGCGCATTTATAACGCGATGCTGAGGTCACGCCATCGCCTCCGAGATTCTGCTAGCTCTCGCATGCAACTTACGATCGTTACTAACGGAACATTATGTAAGCCGCGATAAGCGCATAATAGTTCATTCTAATCGTTATTTAAAACGACCCTTTCTATCGTACTTGTTAACTCCTCTGTAATCTCCCCAGTACATTGCTAATTGTATTAGGTCGGCATCGCTCGAAGTCGAACTTCATGGATTTACTTCCATGGGCAATAGTGGTGTTTTTTGCATGATCTTGCTTTTTCAGAATTTTATATTCTTTTATTTCCAGAAAATTTGAAGTCGTGAATACAAAGATAGTAAATGAATACAAAGATTGCATTTGTAAGAGAAGGCTTCTTGAACGGCTTGTATCATTTCTTAGAAATGGAAACTAAGTTGTCCACTCCCGCAATCGGAACTCTTCGGAAAATTATATTCAGAAAGTATCATGCTTTCTGTAGTTTGCGTTTCCAATTCTCACTGTTTGATATTTATCATTTTCTTGGTGGACTTATAACAGAGCAAACGAATCGGCGTATCCACCTTGCACTCGACATTGTTCTTAGAAAGTTGTCCGACTCGGCAAACTTCATTCGCATAAACGATTTTATTAAATTCCTGGTTCTTGGGATTCGCAAACACAGTTATATTGAAAAGTCAGTTTCTACAGTTATAGAAACAAACGATTGAGAAGATGAGGCTCGAGAAGCCGAGCGACGAGACTGCATCATTTACGAGTTGAATATTTATGGAAGGGACGAAACTGAGGCGGACATTTTCGACTTAACAACTCGTTAATAAGTTTTCCGTTAAACACGGAACGCGAAACTTTCGCTACAATTAATCGGCTTGTCTCTGAACGTAGCAAACAATGGAGAAAACTCTGTTTTTATTAGGAAGAAGATAATCAACCGTGGAAAATCGAGTTAGATAAGTACAAATTTTTCTCCTAATTTTATAATTAACTCTTCCGAAGAGTTTGAACTATTTTCTTTTAAAAAGTGATTAAAGACATGTTAAAATTCGTCTAATAGATATTCTACAATTAGTTCTCAGAATTTCCTCACGACGCTCGCCCTCATTTCAGAGACACAACATTTAAGATCGTACTTTAACTTCATTTTCAAGAGCGACAATCTTGATAACTGGGATAGAAAAATATGAATTTTCCGTATTTGGCTTGCAACTCCACAACCTTATCAATAATTTAGAGAAAATTCGATTTGACGTTGCTTCCTGCTTACGAAATCTTCTTGCAATTTATCAGAAAGTCGTGAAACGATGACGGTGTTTCAGAAGCTGCGGGTAATCGCAGAAACTGAATCAGCCGAGTTTTCTCGGCGAACTACCCTCTAATATCCGGCACTGGGGCCGAAGCAATATCAGAAACCGTTGCGCGATAGCAATACCATTACGTAAGGTGTTCGCAGGTACATGCGTATTGCGATTCGTTCGCCGACAGGGCCCGCGTGTGGGTGTATGCAGATACGGTAAGCTTCGAATTTATTTTCTCCGCGAAATCAGCTTGCTATCTCGATAGAAAATAGATATTGTGGCGGAATTGGTTTCAGCCTGGGACGGCCTGGCAACTCTACCATATCAACTGTAATTTTAGTTGCGCTCGAGCTCGGCCATCCATGGAAACAAGAACAGAATTCCATTTTAAAAATTTAGGCTTTAGTATTTGTATGGGAAAAACACGATTGTTGAATATTCGTTTTGAAATCGAATTTCCTATTTGATAGATCATCAAACCAAAGTTAATGGAATATCCCTGGAATGTTAAATAAATTGAAATAGGTGTTCAATTTTTTCTCCAAAAATCTATCAACTTTGGTGAGTAATATTTTTGAAAATCCTGTTAAAAATTTCTGGAAGTCATAACCACAAAAAATGAAAAACTCTATGTTACTTTGTCAATCATGTTTCCCCTTCCATTATTCGGTCTACTTAATTTTCGCAATATGGCGGGGGGTAACCTCGTAACTGCGCCAACTTCCGATAGGAAATAAACTCGCGGCTCGAAGAAGTTTAATAAGACAGGGCGATTTAATGCGCGGTCGCAACAAGTTCGCCAGCAGCGTTTCACGGCTCCCATTCGCCTTTGAATCGTGTTCAGTCCGCCTGTACACGACACCGATGCTTCAACGGAAGTTACGTTCAAGGGTTAATGCGTTATTCACCGAAGGCTGAATGGGTGACCTTACCGCGCGCTCAGTCATTTCCCAGCCTCCACTTCCGGCATTCACGCGATGCTCGAGCCTTTAAAATTTTCTCTCAGCAAAAATCGGTCGTTAAAAGAAAGAAAAGTCGGTAAAGGAGGCTTCAAGAATCGCGCGACGGACGCCACACTTCCGTTTCTCTTCCACTCTGAAGTTCCTACAATTTTTTACCGAGACTTCCCTCATTGTTGAATAAATACCCGATCCAGCTTTTGCCTTTGTCCGTGTTCCCCTCCCCTAATGTCAAATTAATTACACGACAAACAATTTCTTGCCGCCTCCAAGACCGTTGTCTCGCACTTTCTTCTTGCCCCGACAACAGCTCCGTCCCACCGTCAAGTTTACTTTACCCGTTAAATACGGCAGAAGTTGTGGAAACGCAGGGTATTGCGGTTCTTTAAATGCATTTCAGTAATGTTATTCTGGGAGAGAATTTTTGCAAATGGTGCAAGCTTATTTTAAAAGCATCTATCTACCTATTAATTTATTTATGTATTTATCTAGTCGAAATAGAACCTTAGGTTCGAGCGGAACTATTCATAGTGAGTCATGTAACATCCTCATTTCTAGCTGCATATGTCCTCCCACGCGTGTGAGACTACCAGGGAAGGTGTTGTTGCTTAAATCAAATGTACATTGTAGTTACAGTGATCTCACATGTTTGTCACGTGCCAAAAGCTCACAACTCTATGCACGAAGGTATCAGGTTTCAAAACATGCAGGAGTGTGGATCAATACTTTGGCCTCCATGCTCCCATGCCTCGATCTCAAAATACTCCACTGCCGAAAGTCAAGATGTCAGTGTCTACTTACATATACAAGACATTGCAGGAACATTTTCACCCTTGAATAATCATATCTACTGAAATTCCAGTTACATTTCAACACTGCAGAAACCACATACGAATGGTCTAAATACAATGCCATAATAGTATAGAGCTACGAATAGATTGGTTAAGGCATCGCGTAACCACGCAAAAAAGAAAGTTCGACCACGCAAATCGAAACTTTCTTCCTCTCATCCTACCCTGACATTCCCTTGAGTATTCGAAAAGTCATCGAAATGGATTACTTTGAGATTCTCCACGAATTCCCCTTAATTGCCAATATCTTTTAATTACGGCTAAGGCGTTACTCGGGAATCCCAAATCGTAACTCGTCAGGTCGATTAAACGACGCCATGCTGGATCTCGCAACTCAGTATTACCGAGCAAAAAAGGAAGAATCTGCTCCCGTCGCAGAAATTGAATCTCACTTTTAACAGCAAGATGGAGACTACTTAAGCGTCTGCTTCGTTCGCTGGATTTTGATTGTAAACTATCCTGTCCCCTGGTTCAGCTGTTCTTCCCCCCGTCCTCTGATCCCATTCTACAAGCCGAAGATCCTCCAGTCCCACAGGCAGCGGTTCGACCACAGATATTATTGGAAAAATATATCGCGACGGTGTAAAAGCCGGCAGAAGCCTATAAGCTGAAAATTGCTTTCGGCTCGGGCAGCGGCGATATTTTCCGGCGGAAGTCGAGGCTCGATCCCCACGCGTAAATTCGATAATCGCCGCGCGTAAACGGCGCTTAACGCGCGTACCCGCGTTAATCGTGTCTCGATATTTCCCAAGCGGCGACGGGACGCGTTTCGTTAATTGTAATCATCTAATTAGACCATCTTCGCAGCCGCCCTCCCGGAATTGGGTATGATAAAGCCAATTAAAAAATTTTAATTTTCGCGTGCTGGGAAAATGTAATGAAATTCTTCCGTCGTTCGTTTTCCTTTTTCGCCCGCCCTTTCGCGTTTCCCACCTACTCGCGCGGTTCCTCTCTCCTATTTTTGCCTCCACTCTCCCCGTTTTTTTTTGTTACTGAAATGCACTCTGCACATTCTACTCTAATTAAATTTAATCTTACCTCTGAAACCGTTTCCGTTATTCGCGGCCCGCGGATTCGTACAACCGTGCCTCGGCAACGGGGATTTTATCGTTAATTTCGTATCCCGTGTAGCTGCGCGAAGTGGCCCGTTGCTCGTGACTCTTATCGCTCAAATGGTACGGTGAGATATTGGTTATGTGAGCAGTAGGCATATTTTCGCGAATGTGATTCACTCATCTGTTACTGAAGCCTTAAGCAAGCAAGCAACTGAAAGGAGAGAATAGAATTTGGAGCTTTATTCCTGTACATTTGACGAATAGGAGTCATAGTGTGTGTAGACGATAGGTGGTAGAAATTTTAAGGTGACGTAAAGAAGACAATCGCACGAGTCGAATGTGTTTAACTAGACTTATTCTACTGTCAACATTACGACAGACCTGGCTAATCTACGTCAGTAGTACAATAAGTCTGAGGTCAGACGTCCTCAGATGATTTAGATGTCCTTGCTAAACTGTCGAAGAAGGAATGTCTCCATTACTAGATAATACAAAAATTAATAATTCCTTATCACAAAATATTTCAAGCCGATTCTCTTATAGATCAATTTTTCTTAATACCACCATAATTTACTATATCCTTTGGACTTGGACTAGTGTTAACACAGATATTAAGATAAACCTTTTCACTTGCCTGAAATTCAAGAGTTCCCACACACCACATTGACCCGTCTTTCTCAGTTAACGCGTTAAGGAAGCCGCAGAGTTCGGTGATCAATCGTTCCTCCGACCAAGCCGCAACTAGGTCCCGCAAATCCCCGAAAGCACGAGGGAAAGTTCGCGTGGCAGTCGAAGTATTCAAAAAGAAGCTCGAGCAGTTTCTTTATCAGCGATCCGATAGCGAAGCGTCGACATTCCGCGAGCGCGGCGTCCACGGCATCGCTGGAGAGCCCGAGCATGGTCGTGGAATGGTTTATGCCAGCGACGAAATCGAAGTTTCGTAATACCTGGCACGGCGTGTCGCAGCGCGAGGACAGCGCGGCACCAGCCGATCTCGTGGACGTCTTATAAATTTCCCAGCCGTGGCGATAAGTATTTCAGGTCTACAGTCGGCTACGTTGGCGCTATTGTTGTCCCGATGATAAGATCTCGCGCTAAATCCAAGCCTCGCTCGCTTCCACGGGGACAGTTTGAGTTATGCCGCTTGGTACCACAATGAGGGAACACCGAAGCCGCTTTGGGGAGGGTTGGTCGCCGCGACGGACAGAAACAACGCTGACGCGGGGGGTGAAAAAGCAAGAGGGTGCAAACGAACCGGACTGAAAGGACAGGGAAAGAGAGGAGAAGGGCAATATGGAGGATTTATGGGAGGCGACGCATCACGCGAGGAAGGGCTGTTAGGGATAACGAAATGCAGTCGTCTTGTCTGTGAGATAGGCTTCGAAGCGTTAGTTTGGAAGGTGGATTGTACATATTTGACGGTGAGATGTGTTGATTTAAGGAAGAGTTTTGGTTCAGAGATATTTTTTAGTATTTTCTTTAATTTGAGATCTTTGAGTCTTCTGAAACAAGTTTCTCTTTGCGAGCTTATTACAGGTGTCTTTCTAGGCTTACATTTCACTGAAGATTGAAAGGTTTTGGTGTTGCCTAGTGTTTTCATTTAGTAAGAATGTTGAGTATGATTGTATATTATTTGAGACTAGTATAATCATAAGTTGCATTTCATAAGTTCCTTTTTGAGAAAATGTTAGATACACATTGAAGGTTCCACTTGACTTCAGAAGGTTCTTGACAAGGTAGTTCTCGAATAGGGGTAGGGTTTCATCGTTTAAGCAGAAGAGTAACTTTGGGGTCGCCGCATGGCGGTGTCGTTAACGATGGAACTAGCGTTGCATGCCAAGTCTGCGTTTCCCTAATAAATAGTAATTAGCGGTCTGGTAATTAATATAGACCAAACTGCGCGCGCGTACGAGCGCTAAGCGACCTAACCCCGTCTAAATCCGTCCTAGTCTTCTCTAGTTCTATTGATTCCTACCTGGTGTCTTCTTTCACCTCTTCTCTTTTCCTTGAAATAAAATCTTTAGAGTCATAAGAACAAACCACCAACCTACGAGAATAAGCAATATTTTACTGAAATGACCGCGTGAGTACACATTACCACACGCTCTGTGCAAAAAAGAAAGTAATTTGACCCAAATTCACTCGTCCGATACTCTCCAACATTTCTCTCGTGGCCGAGTCTCTCAAGAACCTCGAGCGTTTCAAAGCTCTCAAGACTCTCGAGGCTCTCCGAACTTCCAACAATTTAAAATCCATCAAGGCCCTTAAATCCTGCGAAATTTTTTAAAAATTCGAGTAGCATCCGCGGCGATTATCCCGTAACTTTCCAGCTCCGAGGAAAATGGCTGGTGGAATGGCCGTTGGAGAGGCAGAACCCCGTCGTCCATCGCTCAACAACGTCCCCGCGATTATATTAATCAAATTTCTGTCCACTTTGTTGTCGGCGGCCAGGCATTAGGAAGGGAACTTCCGTCCGGGGCCAGAAGAAGGCAAACATTCGTCGGCCTTCCACCCTCGGAGTTGCGGGTAAACAACTCGCCTCGGATCGAATTCATCCTCGCCGGCGACACGGGAGGCACTCACGCGCAGAGAAACTCCCGAGTCGGAACTCGAAACGATTAAGGCCGCCCTTTGAAACGCCGAACGAAGGGGTGGGAAGTTGCGAAGGACCGCTCGAAATAATGTAGTGCGGGGCGCGCCACTCGCCGAACCTAATAACTGCGGTTGCTGGATCTGACGATATTTATGTTCGAGCAGAGAAGGAACCGGCTGTATAGGGATCCTCAAACGCACTAACGTTATACTGTGTTAAACGAGTTTAGACCCCCTTTATGATATTTTTTTATTGAGATAGAAACCAGGCGAAATTTTTCTTTGATTAGGTGGGGTTGTTTTAGAATTTTTCTATGATAATATCATAGGGAGGATTACAGGAGAATACTAAAATACATTTTAAGGGTGATATTAGATAGAAGAATTTTAATTTCAAAGTGTAAGTTATACGAGTTCAATAATAGTAGGTTGGTATCGAAATTGTTTGATGGTCTTATATATTATTGACCTCTACTACTTCTTCTTATAGTTTCGAATACTACATAAGCTCTTAGTCGCAAAAATTTGAATCACAAAGACTGTATCTTTCTAGAAAAAGGAAGAATAAATCTGCACACTTTTGCAGACCTACCAGGATCATTTCACGCGAATTATCCCGTGGTCATACTTCGTGGTTCCAGCGAGCGTTCCGCGGAACGAAATTCACCGCACCCCCGAGGGTGTCTACGCAGAAACGGATATTATCATCTGGGGTACTTAAGCGTTACGTATTTTTGCATAACTGGAAATTAGAAATAATTATTGTGGCACCTTCGGGAATGGCGGCGGCGCAATATAACCCTACCCTCGCGAACTGCAAGCTTCTCGAGCGCATCTTCGCGGGGATTTATTCTGAAAATAGGAGAACGCGGTCTGTGCTGCTGCTATTTTCTCGCATTCTCTATTTCCTTTTCTCATGCTCGTTAGATATGCAACTCCTTGGTAAAAAGTTGTGCACCTTGTCGTTATGATAGAAGAGCCTACGATCAACACAGTAGAAATTAATCTCTTCATATTCTCTGCTTAGTTTGTTTCATGGACTTTTTACGGTTGGTGGATCACTTGTAACAAGCATTGAAAACGAAAGATTACACTCATTGCATTTAGATACAGAGACGAAGAGGCTTAATCCGCAGTGATAAATTATAGCAGCTTTAACTAACTGTAAAATGTGCAGCACTCGATTCCCGCCCGTTATCTCTGTTTATCGCTGTCCGTTGCACAGATCACCGATTTAAACGAATTTTTGTAACTGTTTCGTTTTACACGAAAATGATTAAACGAAATTTACGGAATTCTACGCGGGACGTGGCCATAGAGAACGTTCAATTACACTCGCGCCATCAGATACCACAAAAAGTGTATAAATGTTTATAGAAGCATACACCGTTTAATTCAATGCGATTGCTTCCGGTAGCTCTACGAGGGAACACGAAACGATTGGGTGACTCTGTATTTTCCTAGGATCACTGGAATTTTACGGGCAGCGTTTCGGCCGCCGTGTCGTTGCCCGATGCATGGTTCACTATGTTTACACGCGAATTTATAGTAATGCATTCTCGATAAGCCGTATCGCTTTAACGGACCGCGAAGCTTCATTGAATGCGGCGGTCCCTTCTGCCGTGAAAAATCAATACTGTTATTGCCGACCTTATTCCAACTTTTGTGGCTCCTAATGAAAGCATAAAATAGAATTCCCTCGTATCCCATGTAGATTCGATGAAATGTAAAACATGGATATTGCAGGGAAATGCATTTTGCCCCGTCTTACGCCGTTGGGAGAATATGTGAGCCGAGAATCTATTATTCCAGCGGAGATACGTTCTTATCAAAGCTTTCAAGGCCTATCAAAACTTTTCAGATCTAGAGGACACGGACCTCTTCAGGGATGAATTCATAAAAGTTAGAAAAATATTATTTAATTCCCTTCTGATGTGAGATATGTAATATCAATCACAGAATGGACTGTGTTATTTCGTTATTATAAAATTCGATAACGAATATGGATGTTTTTATAAAATTGAAGGGATACTACATGTAATTTAATTCTTAGCATATCAACATGGAGGCTCTTCTATTTATAATATTATTTCCCTAATTAGATTAAATTCAAATTTTCAAATATTTAAACTACAACATTGAATTCAAAAAATTTCGGAACATATGTATACCTCGAGCTCAACAAGCTTCTGCGCCTCGATACTCCATAAACAGTGCATTAAAATCGCGAGTGACCACGCGAACAGAAAGACAGCCATTAGCCAGTCGCGTTAAGTCTATCGATAAAGCGTGAACAACGCATACCAGCGTAATGGCGATGGTCGAAAAATCGCGCAGCGCCCCATGTTTTTCAGGGGATAATACTGTGCATTACGAGGCAGTAACTAACGGACCAGTCGGACGGCGAATATATACGACTGACAATTCTTGCGTGGACAATAAAGCAACCCCCATCGGCCCTCGAACCGAAGTTTGCCACTTGTACGCGCGTCCAACCCCCTTCATGCCGCCCTGCGTCGCGTTCCCCCCACCCTTCACCCACCAACTGGGCGACCCCAACGCGAGTAATCAGGTTCGCTCGGTGTATATCAAATTATACGCATGGGATAATTTTTACTGTTTTTTACGACCGCGTCCAGCCGCGTCGCGATGCGACAGTACGTTGAAATCCTTTTCACGGGAGGCGCGCGCATATCGGATGTCAACGAGCACTTCCCGACGGCAACAAAAGCCCCACCATCGGTGCATCGCGATTTTGCTGGTCCCAGTTAAACGCCGTTTATTGCGCGTTCAACGCAACAACTCGCACGGGGTGAGCCATATTTAACCCTAACGGTCGAAATGCGAATGACAAATGGATCTCGATTTGGGGTGCCGCCTGCGGGGGTCCACAGAAAGAATTTTCGGAGCTTTTCGCGTCGAAATCCTGGGGGCTGTCAGCAGAGTGAATGCATTCATGGGAATATTGATTGTTATGGGGATGTTAAAGGAACACTTTCTTTGGAATTAGATTGAAAGTCTGGAGTCTGAAAGCTCGTTTACGTTTAAGTTAAGGCTGCATTACATGTTAATTAATTTCAGCACACGGAACTACGTTTGTACAACTCCGATACATTGTTTCATTGTTCCGCTAACCCAGGTTAAACTTTGCTCAAGCCTATCCCAAGTCCTCCGAGAACATTCCAACTTTTATTACCCGTGTAATGAGTAAATGTACTCGTGAAGTTCAATAGAGAAAACGACCCACATTTCAGGCCTTCTGGAACAGTCCTGAACTTTCGACGGAAACAAACTTCGCGCAGAAATCTACGCACAGCACGGCAATTAACATTTCGAGTCGAATCCACTGTAAAGTTTCCTCACCCCCAAGTATATCACGAACGACAGGGTGCCATCGGTTGTCGCAACTGACTCGACGTTATCGGGTCAGTGCGATCTGGGCCGAAAACACGCGGCAACTCGAAAATATCGTCTCCAGGCAGCGTGGATGATTAATGACTGCCGATAACCACGCTTGTTAATACCGCGTCCCTATTATCGTAGAAGTGTTTATAGCATTGGCAAACGCGAATCGAACGCGGCAGTATGTAAATCGCGCGTATAACACGGCGTACACGAGGTCGTCCGCGAGTGGACGAGCGATTCGGGGAAGGGTGGTGTTACGAGCCGTGGTACAAACGATGTTTAGTCGCCGAGGCAATATACTAATGGTATGTACATAGAAATATAGAGAAACGAATACACACCGAGTATATTTACAATGAATTAACGCGGGCGTTAATGCAAAATCCCTCCCCGACTATACTCGCCATTAGTTTAAACAGATTTCCAACGTTCGCAGACTCGCATCTACATAACCTGAAGCGCAGTATGCGGCAAAATTAAACACTCGTCGCTGAAAACTGAATTACATTACCTGCGGCGCTATTCCAACGATCCTCTACTATGGATTTTCCAGCACCCCTTTGCACGCTTATTTGGGTGGACGGAGGATGATTGTGTTACCGATGGGCAATGATCCGAAGTTCTTTTTTATCATAGTTTCATGAGCTTTTTGCGATTAGTAGTGTAGGCAGAAAGTCGCAGCTTTTGCAGCTTCTGTATAGGAGTAGTATCTTTCATACAATTCTAAAAAATTAAGTTATTGCAAATACTATGACTCTATTGTGCAAGCTAGGGGTTGAAATTATTCCATTCTTATTGAATTTTTCATAGTACAATACAAAAATATAATCCATTTTGTAAAGCAAATCTGGAAAGTACCCTACTAGAGAATTATTTCCAAACATAAGATCCGTAATTAATTAGGTACACAGTATTAAAGGAGCTTACTAAAATAGGATCAGCTTAGGATTACGTTATGAATACCATCGTCTCGCAATAAATTAACCATTCAAAGGGTTGAAATCTTTCTAATCATTCATTCAGCGTCCCGACCAATCCGGAAGCAAAGCACCTGATCTCGGGCGTTCCGTTGTTCTCCCGTTCGCGGGGATAGCGAATTAAATAGTAATCAGTTTTAATAAATTCTGCCTCCCCCTCTGGCACCGCGGGGGAGACGGGTCGCTCGACTTCCTCTCTCTCACTCGGCTCGCCCGAGATTTTATCTTTCTCAAAGTTTCATAACTGGCGGCTGCATTGGTAATGTATCTTCGGGGGATTCAATAAAGCACGAAGGGCTGTGGAAATAATGAGGGACGCCGGCGACGCGTGCACCTCGTCAGCCGTTCCCTAATTAATTCCGAGCAATCGCATAGAGGCCCGATCTGATGCGTCAGCGATCGTCATGCGTGGATACATCCAAAAGGGGTGTTCATCATGAGACATTACACCGATACAAGTTTCTTAACACGTTCACAGTCCAGTAAAAGGGTACCAATTTTCTTCTATACCATATATAGAAAGTTGATACAAGGGTCACAGTATTATTGAAAATATCAAATGAAAGAAAGTAAAGAAAATGTACCAATATTGATCCCATATAAATATAGTATATTGCTTCATCGGAAATTCAGTAAAAATTTAATAAAACTCGTGTAAAATCACAGTTTACATTTCCCTGTCCCACATGTGAGTCATGGAACCGTGATCGTGTTAATCTACCATATTATTTTCTAACTGGGTTTGAACACGTTGATCCCTCGAAGCGAGAAAGCTGAAAATTCCAGCGTTTTTGGGTGGAAAGAAACATGTGACTCACCCGAATATTTCTCCGTCTGCATCTGCTCGGTTGACACGGCGAAGTTTCCTGTGGCATTCGGTGGGCAGCCGTTACGATTCTGCTGTGTGCGCAGGGTATGCGTCGCGTGCAGAGACGGACCACGCGGTGGCACTTCCGGTGGCGCTGGCTCTGGCGGCGAATCTCTACCGGTGTCTACAAAGATACAGATATTTATGCATTTGGTTTTGCTCTGAAAATCTGGATGCTGAATTTCTATGCGTGCACACGTCTAAAGAATTGTGTGTAACACAATTATTTTATGTTTTTTATGTGGCTTGATTTTAATAAAATTGTGTAGATATACTGGTTAAGCCAGTATATCTTCTAGTGTTATATTTTTAAAGATTTGTTTCTGTTTGCATTTTGTTATTACCTTTGAATGTGTTTACATATATGTCTAAAGAATAAATATTTATATAAAAAGAGCAAAGTGTACAGAAAGTTACGTAGCGAAAGTGGCTACACATTTCTTTTCAATGTAATTAAATTTCATTTTCATCTAAACAATCATGCCTGGTTGATCAATTCTCTGAAGCCCATCCTACTTCCACAACACGTTCAGCTAATTTTCCAAGAAGCAGCGAAGTAACGAGAAATCCCGCGACATATTTAGCGTTCCATTAATCAACAGCTTCGAAGGTAATCGGGCATAAGATTAAAAGTAGACACCTCAATAATGTATATCGCGGTAAACTTGTCCATCAGCGCTTGGAACGTCACGCGAAGTGCAAGTTAACGAGGAGCAGCACGATGTGATGCATCATCGAGGCGCGCGGTACAAAACGTTTATTTCACGGCGGAATGATTCCCGTATCGGCGCAATTATATTAAAGTCCATTCTCTCTCTATCTCGTTCCGTGTCCCCACCCCTTATCCACAGCGGCGTCCGCGTAATACCCGATTATCGTCCGGCGGAAATGCGAGCAATTAAGCGGCATCAATAACTAACCATCTCCTAATTACGTTTTATGCGCGCGCCCGCGAAGGATCTATTTTGCCCAGCCACTGTGTTCGATTAGTCGTTGCGCACGGAGAAAAGAAAGAGAGAGAAACACCGGCCGGAGGGTGGAGCCTTGTAATCGAGGTATTAACCGCATTATTATAATGGCCATCTCATTATCCAAAAGTGCACATCAAAAGCTGCGATAGCTGCGTCACGCAAAATGCAAATGCAACGGTGTTTCCCTGCTGCAGATGGTACCCTTGTGTGCGTGAGAGTTTGTGTACGTTGCTAATGTGCTTGGCTGCAGGACTTTTTTATAGAGGAGTAGCAGGGCGGTTATCGAATTCAGCATCTTTTTTTCGACGAGTTAGCAGTGATAGAATCACCAAAGATACTTCTGATATTGAATTAATCTTTTTAGGGACAACCGATGTCTATCTCTGTGATTGGATTTTTTAGAGAAATATCTTTTTTATTACGCAAACGTTCACTACGCTATGCCTCGACAAGGGAAATGGAAATATTGTTGTATAACTGATACTAAATTTGTCCCCAAAGATATTAACTCTCGTTAGCTGTATTATCGCCTGATGAAACACAAACAAACTAAATGCATCATGCATAGAAGCTAGCCTCCACCTTGCCAAGCATTCAAAAATCCCATCGCTATAAAAATAAACTCCTATTGCAACGTTAAAACCGCAGCGGCAACTGTAAAAATTTTTCATTTCCGGCCAGTCCACGATGTTCCTCCCCTTGGGGGTTCGCGTTGCCCAGGCGTTCCCTAGTCGGCTTGCTTATAAAGTTATTCAAACTCGTAAGAAACTCTTCCCGACGAATAATTAGAGTTCCCTAAACATAAAGGGCACAAAAGAAGGGCTGGCAGGCACGCTGGAAGCTGCACAACCGACTGAGAGGCTCGGCTCGCGAAGGTGCACCACCGTTACATGCACATCGACTGAAAAATAACCAGCACGATGTAATCGTTTAAGTGAATCTATGAAAGAAACGCTGAGAAGCTGAGTGGTGCGATTTTGCGAGGGCGAGTTTTAAAAAAATAAGAAGAGACGGAGTTTCGTTATTCGTTTCACTGGGGAAAGTTTCTTCTCGCGAAGGAATATTATATCGCATCTACAGGAACACAACGCAGGACGATTGCACAGGATGGTCTATCGAAACTTGTCAACCTGCAACCGTAGCATTAGGGTTGTTGCTCATGAAATTTGTTCGCTGCTACAAATCCTGCGAATGTGGCGTATAGATAAGATTGTATACTTCAAGGGTAATTTGTCTCTCCACTCCCTCGCATGTCATAATCTTTTTAGTTCCTGTGTTCACGCGCCACCTCTGTCGTTTCTGTCTCCACTGCTCCTCCGTCACTTCATTCTCAACTCCGTCTTCCTTTCTTCTGAAGAGATAAGGGAAAGGTCACGGGAATGTGTAAGGGGGAGTGAGAGGAGGGCAAGAAGGGAGAACGTGGTGGACGGTGGAGAGTGGGAGATGGTAAGTGGAGAGTGGAGAGAAAAGAACGGAAAGGATAGAGAGACGAGAGGAAAGAGGAAAAAGGAGAGGAGAGGAGAGAAAGGGAAGGGAGAGCACAGATGAAAAAGAGAAAGCAGGAGAGAGTAGAGGGGAGTGAGTGGAGAGAGGAGAGAGGAGAGAAGAGTAACACCCAACGTAGGGGTGGAAAGCAGGTACCATACATAGTACCTAATAAGGAACACGGGAGATCCGTCTTTGACGAAGTCAGTGACTGATCTGAAGAATAGATAGTCTGAGGCTTGTATTTATAATCTTTCGGAAGAATATGGCAATGATGTCGTTTTGTCTGATTGGCTGATTAAATTCATTAAACGCACTGAATCGGGGTGCTCAAGCGTAGCTTAAGACAGATTGATATATCCGGTAAAATAATAACTGTAGTAACAATTCTAATTACATATAATGTTAATAACAGTGTTAACTATCATTTAAACCAACTTGTTAATAACTATTATTTTCGATTATCGAATTTTAGGATAATTCGTTCAACTTTGACGTAATTTCTCACTCCAAATGGATTGCGTTTTGTTCTTAATTACTTGCCAAATATATATTTCGCTACAAAATTAACAAAGTGTATACAATTTAGTCTGAAATTGCTTTGGCTCAAATAAACGAATTTCAAAATATTTTCACTTCCAATTGTTAACTGAATTATTGAACAAGAAGTTGTGGGCTACTCCGCGGTTCAATAATTAATTTCAGCACGAATTAATCGCACTTGCCCAGGCAGAATTCCCAATTTGTAAACGTAGTTCATATATCTTGGGCGTAAGAACAGGCACGAACATAACGGAAACCGCTTGTAATAAGGGACGATGACGCGGCGAATCGATAGTGTGTTAAACATATATATATAATTGGGGCAATGTGTAACCATTAGAGGGTTGTTAATGTTACAGAGCACATTATTGTAAATCAAGGTTAACTGCAATACGGTGGTTTATTGCGCTTTCGCGAAGCTTGTGTAACTTGGTTGCGGCAACTCCAACGCCAGATAATGGAATTTCGGTCTTCGGCCATCTGGATTAAAATCTATTAACTTGGCGATCGTGACTTGTTTGCTTTAATGTGTATCTCAACAGATTACAGTTATATACATATTTGACAATAAACAAGAGAGCTCGGAAACCTAGTCGCTACTTAATAATTTTCCCATCTTTCACAAAATTTTCCAATTTTCAACCCTTCAGCATTGCGCAGTAAAAATTGAAGAAAGTGAAGATCTAAGGATGAAACGAATAACGCCAGCTCTAGTGGCTCGAATGTATTTCATCCTACTCTTGTTTCTTTCCCCAACATTTCCAGAACACCCCTCACTTCTTCAGAACGCAGACACTGCAAAGGAAAATTCAAGAAACAGAATAACATTATTCGGTATAAGACGACGCGTGGCTCTATCTGTAAATGTCTAATGCAGCTCTCGTGAATAATGGAATCCTTAATTTTGCCAAACGCAGTATCCCATTGCGCAAACTAAGAACACATCCACGAAAAGCAGCACAACCAGCAGAGCGGCACAGTCACACGCAATTTACATACCTGTGAAGTAAATAGGCCTGGGCAGACCTGTGCGTCAAGGAATGTGCAGAGAGAAAAGTGCATTAGTGCGGCGAGGTTGGCTTGGTGCACGTGTGAAAATTGGTACGTGCTGTTACGTTAAAGCTACAGCTTCGCCAGTGGTGAACAGAACGTGGCGTAACGTGCGCGAAAGATGATGGGATGGAGAAGAAAGAACGGGTGCAAAAATAAAATGAATGATGTTGAATGACACGGTGCTCGCTCCGTCACGTTAAACGATAACGACGATGTAAGCGTGGCCCAGATCACGGAAGAGAATCATCCGCCCGGTAATTAGACCTTTCAAACTCGCTTTCCCCGTTGACAGGCTGAAAACTTTGCTCATTAACACCGTGGCTCGTTTCGTTTTTCATTAAAATTCCCCCAGCGCGATAATTGAGACCGAAGCGCAACACGTCCGCGTCCCAAGCGGCGCGGAACGATGACGTCGATGACGAATAACGCGGAATCATGGCGTGGACGGCTGTGATCAGGTTTAGCCAATGAATCTGGTGCAGATCACGCCAGAGCATGGAACGAGATTTTCTGGTCGAGAAGGAGATTTAGTTTTAATATGTTGGAGATTACGATGAATCGGAAAATGTGAAAATCGTTTTATTTCTGGTGTTCATAACGACTGTTATTTTATATTACAGCGGATGGAATGATAGTAACTTCAATATAATAATATCGTAGTTCAATATGTATCTGTTTTATATCAAAGAATTTCATCTTGATCAGTTGTATCACAGAAACTGGCAAAGACTCATTAGAAATTGATCGTTGCACTCGGAGATTTTTTGTGAGAGGGAAGTGACACATAAATTAATGAACAGTAGAAATACTTCATCAGAATCGATCGATCGATTATGATTACGTAAGAATTGGATGGAAGTCTTGTTAACGGTGAAAATTACGAACAAACGAAAGACCAACTTCCGTTTCAGCCCGCTGCAGCTCGGCAGGCTCGATATTGTCCGTAATAAGCGGTAATAATTGCTTAATTAAACCGGGCTGTGAAACGCGCAATGCGTTCCTGTCAGCGACAGCCGCGTCCGTCGCGTATCTTGGATAACTTTACCGTCGAAATGTACATTCGTTGCAGTTATTGAACAATTCGCCAGCATTGTTCGAGTGTTGGGAACACCTGTAACGCTCAATTACAAAGTCGATATTCCCTCGGTCGGCGACGAACGAGAAAAACGTCTGCTCGGCGTCGTTCACCTTTCTGAATCACAGATGAGTTATTTTCACGGTTCTTCGCGTCCTATGGCCATTTATTGCGAGAACCAGCATTTTCCTTTTTATTCGATTTCCTTCTCTACGACCTGGACATCGACGTGATCGCGATGAATTAGTGCTTGGAGGAAATTTATATCCCTGAAACGCTCCTCCTTTTTTCGAATCTGTTGTCACGGATTCCTTCCTCTTACAGCATCGGCGTTCTTGGGAAATCCCTTTAAATCCTTTTCTAACTGAATTTCAAGAAAGGAATTTTTTTGTACGAACTTTTTAGTAGTCTACGATGGAAGCATTGCATATTTCAAGCGGAACATCTGAGTTCATTTCGACGAAGGAAACTTTAATTTAAATTTTGAAAGAGCGAGGGATAGGATCCAGAATTTGTAAAATTCTCGGAGTTATATTTCGCTCTCAATAATCCAACTTGTTATACTTAAGGAATTTACTTGATTATTGCAGACTTTCTGAAGATTTTCGATTTTTTTCTGTCGCTGTTTTATTAAAGCACGCTGTTTTGCGTTGCGATTGATATTTACTGGACCGATTTTATTCGATTACTGTTTATACCAGAAGCAAATGGCGCACAGTACCAGCATTGACCCATCAACGTCAACGCTGTTTCACAGCATATCGTAATTCTCTGTCGTTCAATCTTCGCCTTCGAATATTTAATGCGCGCTGAAACATTCTCGAAAACATATTGCACAGAGCGGGCACCGTCGCCCGCATGTACGCGTTCAAAATCGATTGTTAAACCGACGTCATGCGACATCAGTGCCCACGGTTCAAATCACGTCTGACGGATTACTGATTATAATCGAACGATGTGTCGAATGGGCATCAATTTTCTTCCACGAGCCGGCAAAACCATCCCCCTTTCAAACATCCCCCTGAACGTTATTCAAATAAAGCGAAAAAGAGTAGCAACGCAATTAAACAAATTGTAGTTAAGAACGTTAATGCCGGTACATTCGGTAAATTCAACTGACGTCCCAGCCACGTATTCATCAAAGTAATTCCATCTGGCGCATCTCCATCCCGTTTCAACCGAAACAATGCAAATTGGCACCGTCGAGATCGTTTAAACGAATTTTCGCCGGATGTAGCCAGGGGTTGCGTCGACTGCCGTGATTTCGCGTTATTTATTTACACGCTTAATCAGATGCGAGCCCGATAGGACACTGACAAAGTGGGAGTTTAGTCAATCGCAGACAAAAGGGGTCGACGTCGGCGTTATCCCTCATCCCCGTGGCCGGCGCTCGGATAGAGTTAGTCAGACACGGTGCAAGGGGTATGCAAGGTGGCCGACAGCGACTTGATGCGGTTAGCGATTCGCGCTGGTAATTCGATTTGATGGTCTAATGCCTCCGTCACGCTGGGACGGTACATATTCATGTAAATACGAATTATTTCCCGGAATAGGACCCCGTCTCGGCGCGGTTGCAACGTTCGTTGACCACCATGCCACCGCTCGAGATTGATTCCTTTTGAGTTCTACGCTGCTAGAAATTTATTCCCCGCTCGTTCTGAAGGATTATGGTAATATATCTTTTAGGGGAATATACTGAGAATTTATGCGCGTTACGCTTATTCTTTCCAGTGGATTTTTGCAACGAGACGTGGCTCTGAAAGTAGTTCACTTTGAAGTTTTTCCTTTCCTACTGAATTATAACTTTGGGACTTATCGCTTTATGGATTATTAATATTCGATTATTTTTAAATGCGTTATTTAAATGTGTTTAGTCACAAAATGTCTGAGTGACAAATTATATATCTGGCAGCTTTTAATTGCCGTCTAAAGGAAAGACAGTTCTGAAGTGTAAATCCTCATACCTTTCAAGAGTTGAAGATAAGAGATTATGATCTTTACGATCTCTAAAATAGTTCTGAAGTAGTATTAACGTTTATGGTCAGCCACTGGTTCGATACCTTGGTAACAGGAAATTCTCTGCTTGACTTTTACAAAATATATAATTAACTTCCATATCAGGGTAGAGTCTACCCCTGGGTAGTAGATTTTCGGGCGAAAGCGGAAGAAGCGCAACGTTAACGATAATGGCGAACACGGACTATTGGCATAGTTTTCAAGCAGCTCTTAAAGTTATTCTCATTTCGAGAAACCTGGCAGCGATCCAGACGTCCCTTGAATTGCTATCTTTTTACATGTAGGCAGTACTGAAAAAGAAAATAACCCGGAAAAATATTTTCCTTAGTCCGAAAAATCAATACTCTTCTCCCCTCTGTTTTTCATTTTCGATCGGTATCTTGATTTATATAGCTTTTTCCAGCGGTCGTATTTTGCGCTGAATCGCCGCTCAGGGGATCGGATGACCCGTCCTTCCCGCAGATACGGCTGTTACCTGCATTATTTGCAATTTAAATAATCCGACGGATCGGTGATTAATCGTCCGGTTCGACAACATTTTTTCCTGCTCCTCGAATAAGCTAATATCGCGGCCGTTTGGATTTACATTCGGCCAGCTCGACTGCAGGGGCTCTGGCTGCACCTAAATTTTCTAGGGCAATCGCGCTAATCGATACCATATTTGTTGGCTCGTGGGTTTGCTTCAGGAAATTAAATTTCGCGATCGGGAGGCTTGGCAGCACATGTTCTTTGATTCACTGCCTTAATTGTCTTCCTCTTATTTTATTTCACCTTGCAGCGGAACGATAGATAATGGGTGGCTGCACGAGAAATCGAACTGGAATAGAGACAAATGAAAGCATTTGAAATTTTTAGTATCTCCTGGGCTAGTTGTTTGGAATCAACCTGTGATCTATGCTCACCTCCCTTGGTATTGGTTTTCGCTGTTGGTTGTTGGCAAACTGTATTCACTTTAACAGCGGAACTAGCAACAACTATAGTATATCTGTTGATAATCTAGTTTTCCGGAATCGGTACGCCGTAGTGTCCCAGAAAAACTGGGTCATAGACACTGTGTACGAGGATCCATTTTTAACATGGAACTGAAATACCATCCAAAGCGCGGTACATTTTGATACCGTAACTGGATCGCTTTCAGCGCGAGGATATTTTACGCGCGACTGGCGTCATCTTGCAAGCCGTAATTCGAGTCTGAATCTTCACCGCTATATTGCCCGCCGGAATGTCCCTGCGGTCTAATGGAGGCATCTCGTGGCATCTATTAGCAAATGGTTCCCAACGGCCAGGGCCCGGCCACGTTAACCCCGTGCTAGCCACCGCCAGAAAGACGATTGATATTACATTAGATCGCCATAGTCTAATATAGGCCAGCCGAAAACCGCGTTATTGAATTGCTCGGTCACTCGGGGATGGCACAATTGTCGACAACGCAAACTTCCTTCAAGTGCGAATTCAGCGATGGTATACATGACATATAAACGAACCTCTTGTCTATGATTTATCCTCCTCTGAGAAAACAAAGTGAAGCATGCAATTTATAACGGAGATTCTATTACATTCTAGCTAATTAATGCATCGCAAATCCAATTTAGTTTAAGGGCACTTTTCGCGTGCTCACTCGACTGAACCCTTTAAATAAATACTGAAAGCTTTTCCTTCCCGTTTTATTCCCCTTGCTACTGCTCTTTCAGTAAAAATCTCCGCCTCAAAGTCTCTGATTCAAGGAACCCTCATGCGCTTCAAGTACCATTCAACGTAGAATGGCTGCACGAAAAAAGTGGGGCAAGTTTGCGACACGCGTCGATCCGAACGGAACGAGCTAGGCTTTACGATCGCCCTTCGCGTGCAGGGCGCCGTGCCGTTCGCCCTGGACGTTAAATTGATTTTACGATTTCTCATTTCACGGTCCGAGAATGAATTCAAGCGCGCGGGCAAAGCTGAGGCCCGCGGGAATCAGAGTGGCGCCCTCTAACCAGAGGCGACTCGCGCCTCAGAGGATGCCGACGTCGCTTACGTGTCACGGATATATCAATGTCGAGAAGTTCGATCCACCGATCCGCTTTAACGGCATCCCCCTCAGCCTGAGGGCGAGACTCAGCCACGTATCCGTTCTAGGAGCATCCTGCTTATGTACCAGGTTCTATGTACGTGGCTGAGAAACGCTACATAGGCGGCGGGTCTTAATCCGCGTCGCTAATTTCCACGGAATCTACGCGTAATGCGATCACACTCCAGCAGGCAGAGGCAATGGCTGCTCCAGCGAATTCCTCGACGCAACGATCCGTGCAGGCGTGGCGGACCTCTCGATCTTTGCCACCAGACCCTTCTGCTCTCTTCCTTCTACGCTTCGCGGGAATTTAAATGGCTGGTTAGACGAAATTCATTAATAATGTGACAGTTTTCAGTCTGGACCTTTTTCTATTAGAGTGCTTCTTCGAAATACGGTGATTTCCAGGAATATAACTACTCTGTTATACTGTAGTTTCTCGTATCCCATTTATTTTTCTCAGGTCGCCATAGTCCTTAATATCTGAAAAAGGTTTTGCCATCTCACCGCAGGCTTAAAAAGTATTTAACGTCTTCTGACCTTCTTGCTACATTTCAGCATTTAATTTCAATATACTCTACCAAGAGACTCTACAGCATCATTACCCCTCGATGTTTCTGTAATACCCCCAGCGTCCCTATTCTCTCCACTTTTGGAGCCGTTCGGCAATATCGACGACCAGCTAATTGGTAGCCGAATCCAACATCAACGAAACACCCGACAAACGAGATCGGGTGAAATTTCGTTTAAAAGTTAAGCAGCTCCGGCAGCGACGTCGAAGCTGGTGCCCGTCCATGGAACTCGAGAAGCCGCAAAGCTACTTTCTCATCTCCGTGGTAATGCTAAAACTGCGTTACGCGGCGCACCGAGGAACCTGGTGGACGTCGTCCGCGGCGAGCTCCGGGCCTAAATACCCTCGACATTCCAAACAATATAGCCGGCCAGCTAACTTCCGGACTGACCTACGTCCTAACTAGCCCGGCCTCGCTACCAACTGCTAACTCGGTTACCCTCGGTGCCCCTACGCCGTGGCTCCCTGCCTTTGTTCCGCCTCTCCTTTTCCGGTTCGTTCCTCGCGCTCGCTCGCGGACTACCCCCTTTCCACCCTCTTTGTTCGCCCACTCCCTCCTCTTCCCCACTTGTTAGGGTCCGAAGAGGAAACAGAGCGGCGTCGTCTCCTTTGCCAAACTCCTGTTACCAGTTACATCCACGACGGCGTGGCTCGCTGGATTCGACAACAATGAACTTAACTCTCGAAACCGCGAGTCCCTTGGTTATTTAATGAGCCGACGCATAAGGTAGTTTGCCGATTACGGCGCTGTTAGCTGGCCAGGACGGTGGCTGGCGTGTGGAACGTTCGCGTACGCTTAAGAACCTTCGCCCATGGCCGTTTCTCGAAGCGTCGCAATTACGACGCTCGGAAGCTACCGAGCCGCGGCTGTGTGAGCCAAGACGCGCTTCCTAGAAATTCGGATTTAATTGTCCTGCGTTTAGCGCGCGCGCCGCAGCGAATGTCGGTTAGGAATGGAGGGAATTCTTCGCTGGTTGCTCGGGGAGGCTTCCTTGCGGAGGATGCGATGCCTTTGACTTGGGTCTCGCGGTTCGCAGGCGTTTGGGTACTGAGCTTTAGCGTTTGGGAGAAGCTGGTACAGCGCAGTGGTAAATGTGTTGGAAGTGCTGTTGAAATATTGACCTTCTTGCCTGTTTTTCTTGTGTATTTCAGTGGTTCGTGGAGTCAGGAGAATTTTACTTATCTAACTCAGGAAAAAGTCATGTATTGCGATTAAATGATTAGAGATGAGTTGACTAGCTTTCTGAAGCTCCAGAGGTTATCTGCTTTAGCAAAAAGCTATTCTCTGTCTTAAAGTTCTGGAAATCAAGACTTCAGTCATATTTCTCAAGGCCTGGGTCTCATCTGATTCCATAAGAGGCTCTTCCGTATCTCAAAATTCTCAACAACAGCATTACGATCCTTCAGACTCAAAACTTTCTTCAATAAAAAATAGAATTGATCAATTTTAGAATTGACTCGATAGTGTTCATCTATAAGTTTCAGTATTCTCCCCAAAAAGCAACATAGAGAAGGAAACAATGGCAGCAGGAAATCGCAGATCTTTGTAACAGTGTAGCAACGTAGGGGTGACTATTAATATTAAGCTTTTAACGAGGAACACGTTTACACGAAACCTGATTTAACTCCGGGCAGGGGCTCGATACCCGCCCGGTAATCCTGTTAGTCCGGTAATCGTATTTGAGGCACGGATCGTTAACTTATCGCTCCGCGGGAAATTTTACGTCGCGATTCCCCGTTGCGCTCACGGGCAATCGATGAATTTATCCGAGGGTTTCCGCTGTATCGGGATACGTTTCCAGCCCAGCGAGCTCATTGTTTTATCGGGTAATTACCGCCGCCGAAAATCGCGGAAAATTCGACGCGCGCCGGAGCGTGGAAATGCATGGACGATGAGAAAACAAAATACGAGCGGCGGTGATGATGAGCCAGAAAGTCTGGATGAAAGGCGAAGAGAATGGGGCGAAAAATGGAAAGCCAAGGGAGAGCTGGATAGAGACTTACCGTTGGTGAGATGCATGCGCGAGTGCTCGTCAGGGAAGACGGTTTCAGAGCGGTCGCTCGCTGTCGAGCTACTGCTCAAAGCGCTCGCGTGACCTCGCCGTGGTCTTCGCCCTAAGGTCCCGCCGCCTGTGCTCGTCTTTTTCGAGGGCGCCGCGTATACCGTCTCGCCTGTAATATACCAGAAACTTTGAAATATTTTCTAGGTGGATTAAAATGCTTGTTAGAGGAGGCTAAATGTTGCCAGTGATTGAAAGAGATCAAATCTAGAAGAGTAATTCATTAATGTTTCTTGAAAAGAAACTTTAGAAGATAAAGTAGGCTTCGAACATAGGATAGTTCAATTGAATGGAATTGAAAGGGTAGCTTTTTCAATGGGAAGGTAAAACACTTTTTCGAGGGTCTCTAAGATTATATCTGGTTGTAATTATTTTTAAATAAAATCGCTGAAAAAGACTCAGATAGTGACAAGTTACTTAATTATAAGAAAGAGGTCGCGATTTGAAAGCAGTTAGGGAATCCTGATCTACACTTTTTGAATGTGACCAAACTACATTATATTCCACAGCTGGTCAAAACTCGTAACAAAAAGACACTCCAAATGTTAAAATTACAAATTTCAACGAGAAGCTTAAAAAAATACTGCTCGTTCATTGACCCTGGCACACCATCATCAGTCAATCGAACATGCCCTCAGTCGATATCCAATATCGTTCCCTTCGAAATCAAAAATTCATAGGGAAAACCGTTCCTGCTGCAGTTTCAACACGTTTCCCCTCGAAGAGTCACAGTGTTCTCTATTCTCTCGCGATTTCTGCTATAATATCAACCACCGTCGATTCGGTGAACGATTAATATTTACAGGAGCCAGAGACACGGAAGCATAAATATTATTCCGAAGCCAGGGAGACAGTTTCTGTTGCACTAATCAACTGGGTAACTCGTAACGCGAGCACGCACAGCAGCGGGACTCGTCTTGCAGCGTTTACGAGTATCATCTTGCATGCTATCGAACGGGTTTCCCCTCCAGCGCTAATTAACTGCGTACCGTTCCCGTTGCGAGATCTCTCCGACGATATGCTCCCGTTGTAATGATGGCGCCGAGAGTTGGTGCTCTCTAGAGGGAACGGTGATGCCTGTCGATGATTTGGTGTCAAGGTTGGCGGTGGCGTTGGGAACGGGGTTGTCGGGTTGTCTGTGGTCGCGGCGCCCTCCGTGTCCGACCCTGTGCGATACGATCGGTCCCCGACACCTGAAAAATGCAAATGTTCATTCTGTTAATATTTTCAATACATGAAGTTAAATTATTGCTTATTAACGCGTGTACCATTATGGACACTCTTGATAGGGTATAGGTAGGTAATTCATAAAAAATTAGTAAAACAGCGCTCTATGATTAAATTTGAAGGTAGTGGACGGTCGACATTGATAACGTGACTCGACGGAACAGCGCCGCGATATCCGTCTTGTTAATTGCCAGATAATTGCCCCCGTTTGGAAGAACACGCGATCTAATTCACTATTAAACTTCCTCCCGCTGACAAAGGACAAAGGGGCTGGAGACGATGGCGGATGGAGGTGGCGGGGATCGGGGTTAGTATAGAAGAGACGAGGGGATTGAATCTTGTCGGTAATTAATGAGGAAAGTTTTACAAATAGCCGAAGGCAGAGTCACTAAACGCCTTAACGGACCGTGAATTCCATCCGCAAGCAAAATATCTCGCGAAAGTTAGTTTTTAATTGATAATTATCTTTCGCGGTATAAACGGTAATCAGGGGGCTTGTTCAGTTTCTCTGTACCTTCTGATTGCTTGCTATTCTTCAGTGGACTATAGACGCAGCAACAAAAAAGTGATGCTAATGAAATGAGAATTCTATAAAAATGTAGATGTATATACAGTGTTATTATTTGCATTTCGTGTATTTTTTGAGGGGAAAATTAATCTGTTTAGAGTTCCAATACTTAGCTGTAGCAGCAAGTAGGTCTGTACGTACATATTTACATAGCACAAAGCATAGAGAGGCATTAAATAAGAACAGACAATGTTGACAATAAGTAGAAGTAGACCTTGCGTTACAGACACTAGACGTTATTAGTTTCCGTGTGAAGTCTCCCACAACGCTTTGATCTTCCCTACACGTCGGACTTCGTTTTTCTAAGATACTCACGACAAAGTAGCAGTGAGTGATTCTCTTGTTTACGACAAAGAAGACAAAGAAGATAGGAATAGACCTCCACTACTTTAGCCTACAATGAAGCTTGAGCAGCAATATTATACACTCATGAAGAGCCAATAGATCCAACATGCAAACTAAACAAGTCTATCTCCACAACAAATAAAAATAGCTTTCCATAGTATACAATATTTATTCCCTATAAGCCAAAAATCCAATACAAACTACAAGCTCATAACACGTGGAGACAGAAAACTGCAGAATGATTCCAGGAAACGTGGACAGTGAAAAATTCCTAGCGATAAGATACTGTATAACCTTTTTGGTTCGCAGCAATCCACCACCCACGCTTCAAGGACTTGCCAGCTACTTTAGCGGCCACTCTGTACTAGTCTGTTCCAGAACGCCACGGGAGCCAGCGTTCCTCCGCGAAAACAGCGTCGCGACAACGGGATAGACTTCCCCCCTTGTAACATCAAAGATCGGAAATGCTTTCAGCGGGGGTCACATGTGCGAGAGTAAGGAATCTGCCGAAGAAGCCTGGCCACGATATAAAGAGAGATACGGGCAAGATGGGCAGCCTGATAGTCGAGACGTCTGAGAGAGCGAGTGGCCGAGGGCACGGCGCACCGACGCTGATATTGCTCGCATTAAACTTTCATATTCAATCTTGCCACCCACCGCTGGGCTCTTTCCCCTCGTCCCTGCCCTTAGCCGGAAGGTCGTGCCGCCGAGAGCAAGCTCGGCCTGGCTTCAACCCCACATGTAATTGTGTTATGCCCTCTTCTCTCCCTCCGAGCTCTCCTTCGCGTGCTCCTACGAGCTTTCCTCTCTTCTTCTCGCTCCACCCGCCCCCTCCTGCTTCAGACTTCCCTGTGTACCTTCCTTACGCTTCGTGCCCGCAATTTCGTGCCACGTTTCTATGGATTGAATTTTGTAATTCGTGGTACGGGACCTTGGAGAAGACTGACTTATGCTTCGTTACAAGAAGGTATATTCATATGGGTTAAGTCTGGGGCAAAGCTATGTCTAGGGAAGGCGCAGAATTGTTGTCAGATTCATTTTCAGGTACATTTTAGGTAGATTTAATGCAATCGTTCCTACAAATTGTCCGGCTCATAATTATCTGAAGGCCACACTGGTGTGGATAGCTCACTTTATTGAGTAAGGTGAAGTCTTATAGATACTAGATAGTGAAATGTGTCTTACTTAGTTTATTCTACTGGCATCGCTGCGTCTGACGTGGCTAACGCACGTCTGCATTAGAAAAAGACTTTAGAGTCAGACACACTCCACAGGTATTTCAAATGTATTTTAAAACTCGGACACGAAGATGCAATTTGGTCGGACATTTCCATCTTGTTCTGGCATATAGAATCACCCCTACATGTTTGACATCTGTTATCAAAGACTATATATAATATATAGGCAGTAGAATAGTTACACTGACATATTCTTCATAGTCATATGAAAAGTGCCTACTATCCTTAAGCGCTCCATTATCTGGTCGGCAGTGTGCAACTGATTGCTAGTGTTCTCACGCTTCTGGAACAAATGACAGGATAATTTGACAGGGCGCTAACGGGTAGCTTTGTAACTTCACCTTTCCTACCTTGGCGATTCTTTATGATGTCGCGCATTGTAACGTTGGCAGTAAGCGAAGCGAGCGCACGACTGATAGCAAAATCGATAGTCCGCGAGGCATTCGGTCGCGCCGGCTGCAGACAGAAAAATAATAGTGTTCTGTCCGGTATTCACTGCGTGATCAGCTATAGAATCACTTTGATTCCGCTGCGCCAGCACCACGGAGAGTTTATTGTGCGCTCCGCTGTTGATTGGAAATATTGGTTCGTTGTTTACCTTTATACGGGGCACCGAGTGTCTCAGAACAATGTCCTCGGCACAGCGCGCTGTTTCACAAGACCATCACCAGCGCACAGTGCTTGCCTTTTGTTCGCCCCCGAACAATCTTGCAAGTACCTGTCGAAATCTGTCAATTACGCCGCCGTATTTACGTACACGCGCGTGTCCACACTCGCGCTGATCGAAACAAATAACGCTCGACGCTTGCTCGTATCGGAGCTCGATTTATCGTCATATTTCCAGAAATTCCTTTTTTCACCGTCGTCGCACCCTCGTGTCCGGGCCTGCATCGAGCCCGATGAAATATGACCGATCCATTTGTCTTCGACCTACTCTTCGATGGAGCATAATGTGTCGCACGAAACTACTAGAGCCACTTGCACGAGTGGCTTTATTATACCCTAATACATTTATTGATTTTCTGGTTCATTAGATGAAATAAAAATTTAAGATACCACCATTTTATATCTATACTGAACAGTAGAAGACCACATTCTTTGATGGAGACTACTCAGTATGAGTTAGGAAAATATGTCCTTGTCTTAATATCTACTACTTGTTTCCCTACACTTTCATTGAGCTGTACTACTGAAATCGCAATAGGAACGAAACATAAATGGCCATTAGATGTTACTTATTCCTTCAACAAATTCTTCTAGAAGTGCACTAAATAAACTAGTAGCGACATAAAGACGCCACGATGGGGGATAACTTCTGGCCTCCAGCAACCCCTCTACTTTGTCCCAAACTATAATCCCCAAAGAGCCACCACAATCTTTATACTCTAGAATCCGCTACAAATCACGGACAACCTGTTCCCTCAATCCCCCTTTCTCGATGCTTTCAGAGGCCACAGGCTTCAACCGGAAATCATACTCCCCAGAACAATCGGAAGGATTGATCCCGGGAGCGATCGCAAAGGGGGGTGGTGGGGTGGGGCGGCGCTGTTGTTCGCGTCAGTCGCGTCTTTGACCGTGCGAGTTCCTTCAGCTCGACGGGAATTCCTTTCGCAGGCTGGTGAGCGCGCAAACGGGCTGACACGAGGAGAACTGTCGCAGCCTCTGTGCCACGCCGGGGGTGGATTTTGTTTGTAGGGGATCGTTGCCATGGCAGCGGGCCGCTGCGCTCGCTCGGCCATCGAATGCACCTTGGACCGGCACAGCTCGCCACGGTTGCCTTCTACGGCCGACCGAGCTTGCGGAAAAGTTCGCCGCCGGCGCTTTCGCGAGCCTCCCCCCGTTAATTCCGCCGCCGTAGGACACGGTCGCGTGCAACTTCCTCAGCGTGGCCGCATCAATTTCGCCGGGAATTTCGCTGGTAACCGCGATGCAAATGCAGACACTCTCCCCGAGGATTTCGCTTGCGATGGGATGGGACGCGTTTGTCTTAAATTTCCGACGAATCGAACGCTCCGCGCTTGAATTTTCATTCGTGGGGCGAGCCGTGTCTTCGAGCTTTGTAGCCTTTGGAAGTGTGACTTTTCAGGGTATAACTTTCAAGTGAATTCGAAGGCGGGGAATATTTGAATTTTAGGGGTTGAGGCGATGAGAAGGACGAAGGGAGAAAATTGTTTGGGTGATTGAACAGCTTTCCTTTTTCTTATATTTTTCGAGAGTTTATTGTAAGCTTGAGGTTCTGGAGTGGCATAAATGTAGGAAGAAGATTGAAGAATAAGCTTCCGTCTGACTCTATTAGCAATATGAGATGCAATATAGAAGATAAATATTGATAGAGCTAAGCAGGGGGGTCTAATCTCTTCCCAATCTACGAAATTTGCTCCATCGAATGAATTCCCTCAATTACTCGCGAATAGTGTTACACACGAGGAAACCCTGTTCGATCTGGTAACTTGACGATTAATTTCGAGCGCTGGTAACTTTATGCGTTTCGGTTAACGAAGGGCATTTGACGAGGGTCGTGCTGAAATATGACTATCGGAAGATAGATGGGGGTTAAAATAAATTGCTTATATCCCCCAGATTTGTTCAACGGTTTAATAACCTATATAATCTTTTACAATGAATAAAACATATCCCAAAAGCAGAGTAGTTAAAAAATGTTAACAAGAAACAGCCAAATAAAGAGCTAAAATATTTTTTCATCCAAGTACCTACCATCGAAGAATCATATTCAGGGAACAATTATTTATTGTTTTAGAAGCAGTAAACTGGTCATCGAATATGCCATAGCCTCCTCCGATGACAAATATGGGTCCACCGAAATTTGAATACCATCGGCGCGTTCGAGTCTAGCCCTTCCCTCCCGACAGTCCCTAAATCAATATGAAGCTTTCACCGAGCGACGTAGGGGAGCCATCGGGAAGAGGACATGTCCACAGGAAGGGGCTCATCGGGAACCGGCGTTTCGAAATTTAATATAGAAGGGAGGGAGCTAAGATTCGCCGTGATGCCTCGCAAAATTGTTTGCGTGAAAGATCGAATTCGATTTCGAAACGAAACCCCTCCGAACATCTGCGTGGGATTTTTGGGGAAAATTAAGGAACCCTAAACCAATAAAAATATATAGCGATAATAATGAATCCTACGTAACCGTCGCGAGTTATTCTTGATTGATTCACAATATCGTGCAGTGCAATATTTTATCACATAATAAATGTTTAGTTATTCCATATTCTTATACGTTTAATTAAATCTATCCGTTTGAATTTCTTTCCTTTTCAGCTCCTAATCGATCTATCAGGAAACATGGAGCACCTAGAAACGTGCGACGAAGCGGGAGGGAAGCACAAAGGGCGGCCAGGAAAATAGTCGTAAGGGCTTGTAGCGACACAATGTGTCTTTTCGCTAACTGTCATATGCATAGGGAACAACGGGGGCCGTCTGCGCGGTGGCTGCTATCGAAAAGCAATTTCCCAGACGTCAAATGGAATGGAATCGAGTCGGGGAAAGAAAGTTCGGTGACGTTTTCGTCGGTAACCCCCCGGCCCGTGGCTCGAGATCACTTTCACGGCGTGAGAGTGAGACTTCAAAAAAAACGAGGAACGAGGGGGAAGGTGAGAGAAGTCGGGGTGGGGGATAAGGGGGTGGGAAGATGGGAAGAAATGGCGGAGGAGAAGCCGTATCTTCAACAGGTGCAAAGTGTCGTCCGTTGAAAGGGCCACTACTCGTTTCGCCTCCCACCCTTTACCACGTTCCTCTTCTTTCCGCTTCTTAAACCGCAAGCTCTTTGATAAAAGGCCTGAAGCATCTTTGGGGAAAACCGGGAGCGTCCCAACACCCAGTAATAATAAGTCGATGCTCCATTCGGGAATGTAATATATCTTCTAATCAGTCTGAGCGTTGCCATGGCGTCTTTTTCCCCCAGTGAAATTGTGTGTATATAGCTTGGCTTGTATAACGCTAAAAACGAAATATTCTCCTCATTTAGTTTTAAAGAGGAAGTATCCCAGTTCAGAGCTTTATGGTTTTGAAGGAATTATGGGGTTGTGCATGACATCCTTTTGTACAGGTACCTGTTCAGTCATGTTGCTCAGAGATCCCCATGTTTCTGTTCCTGTTGTACCGTACTTTCCTTTTACTGTTGACCATAAAAAAGCTACTCCAGTCCCATATAGCAGGTTCTTGTATTCTCTCAGTTATTAAATTTTTAACTATAGGTTGTATAAGGCACTCCAAAATATGTGGACATTATTTTGGGGATATATCGAGAATGAAAAAGTAATTAGAATTATTTATATAAATAATGGTCTTTAAAATCAGCTAAATGCGCCAGCTATTCCATAAAAATTTCAGTACCGAGCTAAAGGAAGAAATTCAGCAAAATTCATCTATGAAGCAATTACCTGCGTTGTTTATAGCACTATTAATTCTTCAAAATTGTCGCAGCTCTTTCTAAAACGTGCAGCCGCGTCTCCAAGTTGTCAAAGAGCTTTCACGGAGAAACGATGTTTCAACGGCGCTCAACGAGCCGTCCTCCGTTTCGAGTGTCGCTGCGCACCGTCTACTTGACCCGCGAAAGATAACAAAAGAGAGTGGAAAGCGAGCAGCCACTTTTTAGGGTGCTTTCGCAGCTCGCAAGGGGGTAAACCAACGGTGACGAAAATTAAACGTCGGATCAGAAACGTGGACGCTGTCGCTGACATCGCGCACACGGAAGAGGGAAGAGAGCGGACGAATTACCATTTCGAGCCCCTAGGGGGAGGTCATGCCTTGCTGTGATTTCGTTCCATGCGCTCGCAATAAAGGAGATCACGGTTGCTTCGTGCCACTAACTCAAAAATCGCATTTTTCGACTTTTATTCCTTCTTTACTGGAACTCTAAACTTCTCTATAATAACAACCTCTAAAAAGTTAAAAAAACACAGAATAGTAGATTTTTCATATCGTTTCATTGTAGCTTTTTAATTTGCAATCAAAGAGTTTCTAATCTTTTTACGAAATGAGTGGTACGAGAACTACCAGTCATATTTCCGTGTTCAATCTCAGCCTACAGATCAATCTCGTCGCTAAATCTATAAAACTTCGCGATATTGTATAAGACAAACTGTTTTGTCTCCCAGGAATAACAACGTCGAGGAGCTGCATTCGATTATATTTGTCCGTGCCTTTAATTTTCTCCCCCTTTCCAGCTCGCTTAAGCGAGCCGTGTTTCCCATCGCCGCTTCGTCTTGAAACGGTGCGTGTTTTCCACGAGGAATCGACAGTAACGGAGAATATCAAATAAGAAACGTAGGAAAACTTGCATGCGATCGAAGAGAAACTTCCTTAGGTGGCTGACCAACGGTATGTTTCCAGCTATCGCGATCGCTCGAGCCCAGCTACATATCAATAAGTAATTCATACGACTCGATGATGAAAAAAGTTCTGCCAGCTTTCGTGAAATATGTATTACAACGCGGATGTAACAACCGTTCATTACGGTGGAAAATATCACGGTTCGTTGCTAGAGGAGTTGGTATTTCCGACGGAAAATACGGAACGCTGAAATTTCAATTTTTCCTTCCCTTCGTCTCTGCATCTCCATTCGTTCTCACCTGAATGGAGCGCATTAAAATATTTTCTAGCTGTTTGGCTGAAAATCGGAATAATTCAGGGAACGAGACGCGCGAATCGTCGATTTCGCGACGTCCAGCGAAATCGTTCGAGAGTAATCGCGCTCGTTCCTGGACGTAGCCGATGAGGGACGATTATGCAATCGCCTGGTGACGTAAAACTAATTTAAAACGTTAATGTCTCGACACGGTTGTCGGCTGAAAAGGGAACGTAAACAGACGCCGATGACTTAATAGAAAATCGAGCGACGCAGTCGAGGGAACACGCAGAATTGGATGCCAAACGCAGCTTCCGTAGACACTGCGCTGCGTCTTCGAGCTGTTTCGACACAGTGGACAACACCATTGTGTTGCACTTTATATTTACTCTTTAGTTGCGGCACAGTCTGAAAGGCTGTTGACATCTGTCGTGGTTTGACATTAACGATAGTAATAGAAATCAAGAAGCTAGAATTTTATTGGATATTCGACGACAGGTGGGAGAGAAATTAAACGGGAGCTTTAAATAATAAAAACTGTATAGACTCATCCCTTAATTTGCTACCGCCTGCTGTAGAACACTTTATCCAGAGCTGGAGGGAAACAATTTCTGAATAATCCTAAACCATTCCTCCTCCAGCTAAAGCAATCCTCTGATTGTGGAATGACGTTCCTAATATCAATTGTTTTCCTAGTCACACCATTTAACAAGTGAAAGAAACAAGTCTTAACCGAGTCGCCTCGCGAGGAGAACAGACGATGTCGCTTAACGCAATTAAAATAGTAATAGTATTTTAGGGTCCCTTCTGGAAAGGAGATTTAATGCTAGTTTCCGGACACGAAACAATCTCAGCTATGCGGCTGGTAATGTATCAAATAGATTAGAAGATCTAAACCTGCGGCATTACGGTCCCGGAAACGGCGCCCTCGTAACGTATTTCAACGGGTTATCGTTCGCGGCGGAACACAGCCGCGCGGTGCCGAGATGTGCATTGTTAAACAGCGAACTCGGTAAATTCATTATAACGCAACTACTTCGGGCAAACTCTCCGCTCTCAGTCCGCTCCCAGGGATTGATTTTACCGCTTTACTTCGGAATCAGCCCTGTTGGTGAACTTAACGAAATCTTCCACGCCGTTTCGAGCTTGAACTGAGAGCTAGTTCGCTGGGTATCGTTTAATAAGTGATCCAGCGGAACGTATGTGTCCCACTTTCTTCGTGTAACAGTAAGTTGCCACTTAATCTGGTAGTAGAAGATTGCTTTGGCTTGTAATCGACTTAGGGGTGCATGTTTTTAATATTATTGGTCTGAGGTTCGATTGAAGAACTTCATGAAAAAGGTAACTTTTAACGAGGAAAATATTACAGTTAATAGCTTGAGGTATTTTGCTAGTATTAGTTATCGCTAGTATTACGATAATCCAAATGCGAACGACGATGAAAGTCTCGAGTACAGTTTCAGCTCCAAGTGACTTCAGACATAAGTCTGAAGTAGTAAAAGATTGACATGTAAGTCTCGGGAAGTGTGAAGTGCGAAGTTCAAGCAGTTTAGTACAGGAGTTCGAAAAGTCATGTTTCAAAAGTCACGATGCTCTGTCCGATAGTTCTAGTAATCTTCTGCAGTATTTTAGCTAGAAAAAATGAATGTGTTTTACGTCTGTTACGCTGCAAATAACTTTGTTTGAAATATCTGCTAATGAAGTGACTATAGCGGGAGAAACTTCAAAGCACAAACTTCAATATTTAATATTTGACAAATAATTGAATGTTCTGAGCAAAATGAAATTCATTTGAAAGAGGAAATTACTTGAAAGTTGGACGAATTAATATAAAGCCTCATAATACCGAATAATAATCATTAATCATTAGCAGTAATCCATAAGCAAAATTATTATTAATAACACATGTAGTTAAAATTACCAATAAAATCACTGCAATATTACATGCATCAATCTTTCATGAGCAAGTCCTCAATACCTCGATTTTATAGAGTTGGACTAATCAATCAGATCTTTCTTTATCTTGTTCTCTTAGATAATTATAAATATAACCCTGGGAAGGACTTGGAGCTCACTCGTTCCCTGCCCCCTGACCTTTTTGATCCCCTTCCTCACGACAGAATTGTTCTCCTGATCCCTGTCTCAGTACATTGTTCTAGTCTGACACGATACTGGGACATATCACTGAATGCCAGCGACCACAATATCCAAGCTCACTTTTCTCCTTTCATCAAATTTCTCAAAAAATCCAATTCACTATTGAAAGTCTCTCAAAACTATGCTCCCGTCAAATGGCAGACGTTGTTCATAAATCCGCGAGGCCTGTCAGAATACAAACGGCGAAGACAGGCTATCCATTCGTTTCGCGGCTGCGAGGGCCTACGCAGGGTAACTCGTGCGCGAGCTCACTTAATAATGCAGATAGGGAATACTCGTGGTCCCGGCCAGCGCCGCGTGTAAGTCATGATTAATATTTCAGGTGTCGACCGCGGAAAAGCAGGGGGTTAGCGTAGCGCTTTCGAGGGGTTGCCGGGGGGTGGTCGAAGCGCTAGGACCCCGACGGTAAGACTGACCATCACGCTGAAGAGCGAGGGAGGCCAAGGTTTCGTTGTCCGGTACGTTGTTAATTATTCGCAAAGGAAATTAATGCGCCTCTGGCCATAATTTATATCGGCCGTGAAATGAATGGTTCGCAGACGGAACTATTCACGCCTCGTGTCTCGTAAGCGAAAGGATCACGTTTTCTTTACTGATGTTTCAGTGATTCTTCGTGATGGGTACTCTTCGTGTTATCAAACGGAAATTATGTCAGGACAATTAGAGTTTCGGTTTTACACGACTTCCAAGTGTGAACACGCGATGACTTCTTGAACTGGTGGGAAGAATAGCAGACGCTTATAATTAGTAATGTAATAGGTTGCATTTCTTAAAGAATAGGGATATCCATAAAGAAAGTTTCGAGATTAATTTTAGAATCAAACACTTTGTTTCAAAAAATTTAAAATAGCAGACAAACAAGTAAACACTAGAAATAGAGGCCTTCAGCTTTTTATTTCTAGCTATCGTGCTCGTTCATAGAGAACGAGGAATGAAACGCATAAAGAAGATGGAAAGTCAACAAAATGGCCAATAATTCATAGATTTTCAAGAGCGACAACAGCAAAGTTGGAATTGAAACTTTGCTTAAACGAATTTTTCCAAAAATGAATGGATAGGATCTTCTAGGAAACTCTTAAACCACTTCATTATCACATAAATGGATTTACTCACGCGAAGCTCCTCATATTCCTTCAATTATCGCACTTAACAACGCACGAGATGAGATTCTATGAAAATTACGCGGCAGGCTGGTGATTATTTCAGCGAAATCAGTATTTTTTGCAACCTTCTTTCAGCCACACTCCCACGACGAACTCTCCCTTCATACGCTGTTACGTAACTTTTTAATGAGTTCATTGACAATTCTCTGTCACTCGAGGCTCGGACTTCAAATAGTCCGCTCATGCTTCTTTCATTTCTTTCCCTTTTCCCGTTCGGTCAAAGTAATCCCAGACGCGTCGGTGATGTTTAAGCCAGGACTTTGTGAAGACCGTCTCGTAACCAAGAAGAACCATTTTCTTTCTAATTGAATTTTTGAAAATTACGAGGGCTGGGTCTAAAAAGATGAGCTTGTATTGAATACGCTTGTCACACATTCCCTTTCTCTAGAGAAATTTTAGCTAACTTTCTGGCATGTGCGATACACATCGACAGTCAAATTTTCTCTTCGATAGCATCCCTTATAGAATTCAAAACCTCGATCCCTCTTCTTTATTATATAGATCGTAGTCCAGTCCAGATTAGTTATTTTTAAGTTCAATTCTACTGAAAATTAATTTAGCGAATTCACTGAATATTATTGCAATGATATTCTAAGAACTTTGTTTTTAGAAATGCTCTACAATAGCCCCCACAATATCGTCAAGTCTCTAGTTCAACAGCCATAGTCATTGTTCTCTTATTCTACTCAGCGCAAACCAAAGAACACGCAATAATTGAGAGAATTCAGTCTCGAGACGATGGAAGTTCAGCTTCTTATTAACTCGAGCGCAGTTTCTCTCTCCTGGTCTGTAAACGGAAAGACAATGATACGTCGTTTCGTTAATTCGCTCGACTAACCTCCCCCGATACATTTCGTGAGTCGATAACGAGGCAGCCACCGTCATCGTGCTAGTTCTTCGCGAAAATCACGCTAGGCTGCAGCAAAAATAACACTTCCGCGCCGGTATTCCCAAAGGCGCGCATAGAAACATGAAGGTTCGTTAAACACAACGTGATTTATTGGTTTTTCGTCTGGATTTGCCACAGTGCAGCGTGAGGACTCTCTGGAGTGTTCTTGTTCCAGAAAACGCAGCTCTGTTTCCTTTCGCCTCGTTCTCAGCCGCGAAACGATATCGACGGGATTATGACGTAAATACTCGAGTTCAGTGACAGCTTCTCGGGGCATTTTCGCTCGTTAAACCAAATCATTCGCTCACTATCCTTATAATAGAATAATAACCTTTCCTCTCGAAGGAGTGCTGAGCAACTATTAATTTTCAGACACTTGTGAGGTTATTAATACCTCATGTGATTAAGAAAGCAGCTAAATATGGCTATAAATGAGTCTGGAGGATTTCGGTCTAATGATAGACGGTAAGGGAAAGACAAATTAGAATCACACGTCACTTCATGGAGTTTGGAATACATTTTGAGTATATTGGTGCTCAGAGTGCCGCAGTACTCCATTCTCTGGAAATATTACATCGCATTGCGTTGTTTCGTCTCCATTGTTGATAGCACCGTCGCGTCATATCGAACAGCGATCATGGTGTAACTTTGGGTATTAGTTGGACTTCTATCCCTTATCATTCACGAGACAGTTTGTCACTTACATCTGAATCTACTGCTATGATCACGTACACCCTTCCCAGTCACCAGTTTGACGATCGAACTTGGACGCGGTTGCTAACGCCCGTAATACTGTGCGTGAGAGTTATTTGAGGTTGAATTCGAGATCATACCAAGGGACGAGTAAACGACTTTCATTCAACATAACTAACTTCTTTATATTCCCTACAAAAACTGCAGAGGAGTATTAAAAAATATTAATATAAAAATTTGTGTAAAAACCTCGGAAGCCACTATTGCTTCCCGTCTCTAGTGGTCACCAAGGTATTAAATCCCTCTAACAGGGAAACGAAGTTACGCCGTCTAGGTACAACCCCTTCGCCTTGAATTCGAAGCACTAGAGGCAGCAGCCGCAGATGATGGCAAACTGCTAATAGGAGGCAAGTTTTAAATGCGTGTAACGTAATAACGCGTGCATTAGGCGACTACTATGGCGTCGTCGGGCGTCTGCGGCGGCGACAACGATAGCAGACCCATTCTCCGTAAGGGGGTAGTTTGCCTGACAACTCGATTACACGATACCGGCTGGCTGAGTGGCAAGTGGTGATATATGGCGCGCGTACACAGCGCGCCGGCCTCTGCCTCTGAAGTCACTTAAAATAATGAGAAACCCGGCCAGGGTATCGGGTGCCACGCTCGTTTTCGCGTTTCCTTCTTTTTGTTTCCCCCCTTATTGGTCGTGGTCGTCGACGGTGTAGTATCGACGCCATCCCAGCCTCTGCGACGTTGTTCCTCGCCAATCACTCCCGAGTCATCTAGCCGCGCCAAGTAATTACGCTGCTGCGGTTGGTTTTTAATCTTAATAAAAGAACCTACGATAGCACGGGGCCGAAGCGAAGTATCGCCCTGTAACGAATTCACGCTCGTGGACCGTGTAATGGTCGTCGATGCTTCGACCCTTTTATGCTGGCCTTTCGTCGACAGGACGTGGGACGACCCTGATGGAATAATTAGGGACCTGGACTTGAAACTTGATTTGTTACCAAGGATGAAAGTCAGGGTTTTTAATATGGTAAATAGTATAAGGATAACTAGGGTATTCTTCCTTTTGTTAGAACTTGTCTTCAATATAGTATTGCTCCTTAAGTTTAGTTGTACATGGAGATTCAACTTACCACATTTTTAGAGCCCATATTAAAGAGACGATCTGTCAACAGATCAATTCTTTTCGCTCTACTTCTATTATTGTACTGATGGGTGTATAGTTGAATACAGAATAACGAAACGGATTCCCTTCTTTCTTCTCAAGATACTCGTTTATCAGATTACAATGCGTAAGGCTTTGATTCCCATGAACAGAAAAATCCACACCGAGGACACTCTTCGACTTGAATTCGATAGCCACGGGAAACGGTTTAATTACTTGTCAGCAATAATAAGCCCGGGGGAATGTCATCGTCCCCTTTTGGTTCGAGGGGCCAACGTTTCCTCGTTAGGGTAACTTTACCCGCGGCGTGTTTGTTTTGCCGATGAGAAGCCGCATCCACGTAAAACGAGAATGATATTTACGGCGGAGGTCGCTGCTACAGAGAGCCGAAACGAGGTGCTTTATGATCAAGCTGCGTCTCAGCGGGAGAAAGGGAAGGGCTGGGAAAGGAGAGACGCGTATCCAGTTCGTAATTTGTGCGTACCACCAGCAATTTTGTTCTTGCGCGATGCCTGTTGCTTTAAAACGTTCACAGGATATTCGAGAGATTTCTGTACTCTGACGATCAATCTGATTGGCAGTTCGATCGTGAAAAATTGGAAATCTCCAACGTGCAAAACTTTTATGACAGGAAGTCTTTTTATTACTTTGGAATGATTCAATATCGTATTTCTTGTAGAACCGATTTAGGCTTCAGAAGTCGTCCACAAAATCTTCGAGCTATACTACTGGCAGTGTAGAATCTCACCCCTGTCGCTGTTCGATATTAACGGTGCACATTATCCACCGACGCAGACGTTTTATTTCCACTTGACCACCTATATATTCTCCTAAACTGCCCTGCAACTGCCAGCGCTTCGTAGGCAATCCTGTTAGCTGTTGCAAGCAATAACAATCGTTGAGTCGTTCTGTCTCTACCGATTGTCGATCAGGGAATGTATTGCACCCTTAAATGATCTGGACGTCCACGTGGGCTACAATATTTATCACATGAATTAACCCATGGCATTGATAACGTAGGATTTCTAATAACAACAAAGTAATGTAATTGTATTATACTACGGCTTAGAAGAATATGGCTAGGTAATTAATTTCAGATTTGTGTGAGCTTTTAGGTAGGATGCTTCGACGTACTTTTTCTAAAGTATTGGAAAGCAGAGACCATAAATTAGGCCATATTTAAAGCTTTTGGAAATTAGTTGCTATACTATATATCCTTATAAGTATGATCCTTTTGAGCTGGCCATAATATTCAAGAAAAACCTATACACAATTCATTTTTGATGTCTGACTTTTAATGTTCAGTTCTACTATCAGCTTCATACCTTAATGCTTTAACGACCTCACTGTATTTCTTCCAGCCAGCACAGGTACTGGCACAGTATGCTAGCTCGTGTTGCGGTGGCGCCTGGTGCGCGCTATAGAGGAGCTAAACCGTGCCGCTGGGGTTGTTCGTGTACCCGGTGTGCTTATGGTTATGTAGGCCTACCTCGTGCACCGTTCATCCGCTATCTACGTCATGCGAATATTACCGAGGGCCTTTGAGCCGTACTCCCGCATACCGCCAACTATTTGCAACGTTACGTCGCAAATTGGTGAGCGCGCGAGGTTGCTACGGTGACTTTGTGCGCGAGATTCCTTGGAAAATCTCCTGGGTCGGACCCTCAGATCTCTTGAAAATCTCCTGCCTGTCGTTCACGGCAGTGGAAGCTTCAAACACCCGTAGAGATTGAACTTTATCCCAGCGTGAAGTTAATTCAAATACTTGCAACTTTATTTCAACCCTTAGCGGGTAGGACGAGGTCATTAAAAAGAGAACAAGATTCGTTTGGAATGAGAAGTTACTCGAAAGTCAGAATGACGTAGACTTCTTTAAATAGAAGTTGAGATATTTTCACAAGACCCAGACCTTTCCTTCGGCCCTGGAACTTTATATACATATATACATCAGAAACCAATCTGTGATCTCTGTCGCGAGTAGATAGCAATGTGCAGATAAACACGATAGGGATAGACTTTCAATGAAAATTCCCCGCACTACCCTATCGACAGCTACGTAGGCAACTGATACACATTTGCCGATAAGATTTATCAGAGTTTTCTTGTTAGATGGCGGAATCCCCCCCCGACAGAAATTCGATCAGGTGCATTTTAATGAACCGTTCTCTGGCCGGCAATAGAGTGATTTAAATGGATCGACCGTCTGTAACACAATTATTCAAGAGATCGGTCGAGGAGAGCCTCCCCGTAATTTGACGTTCAAAGCGATTCCCAGACACGTGAATTTCGATCGTGCGCGATCAGACGTCCTTAAATTATTCATCCCTCTTGAGAGCGGCCAGCTCGCCTCTCCCCAAGCCTCGACGAAAGAATAAGTGGAAAAGGCGAACCGCTTCCTTTCGCTCGAAAACTTTTGTATTATCTTCTAATGACGTTGTCCCTTTGCTCGTGAACTTTAGTTGGTCGTCTCTGACTTTTATACACGGGGAATCTCTTTCGATGTGAACGTCCTAAATGCTTCCTACGTCTCTTCTTATTTAAAAAAAAAAAAAGAAAAGAAAAGAAAAGCGCCTTCCATATTAGGCTTAGACGCTATTTCAAGAAAAAGTCCTTCTGAGGGGATGATGCTACTTCAAGGGGGAAACTTCTGATATCTTCGTTGACATGAAATGACGTTTAAGGGAGGTTTGAAGTAGTATACGTGTACCGAAGTTATATGTTCTTAAAAAGCAAGGTAAAAGTTCCTGTGAAATCCCTGAGAAACATTCAGTAATATAACGAACTGAAATTGTTGAATTATCTACTATTAAACAAATTAAAAGCTCCGAGAGTTCATATATAACCCCTTTCGATTTGGGTCAGGAGGTTCTCTCGGTCGAACCGCTTTCACGCGTAAAAATAATAGAACCTGGAAGATTATGTAAAATAATGAAAACTCGGACGGGAACTCGGTCGCATTTAGAAGAGTGAACGACGGCCAGAGATACTTTAGCGATCGTGAATGAAGACAGTCGCAGGAACTCGAGTTTTCCGTCCCATTTCTGGAGTATTTTCGACTTACGCTGCGTTATAGAGCTCTGGGAGACGGGCTGGGAACGTTCTCGCGAATCTCGGAGAGCGATGTTAAGCCGAGAATAAATTTTTAATGGGCCCACCGAGGTTCCGGCTTTATGAAATACTGCCGCGATACATGCGAACGATCGAGACGGAGAATTAAACTGCCCGATAACGAAACGCAAAGCGTTATCGACCAGCAACGGCACGCTGGAAAACCGAATACCCTTCGAACATTTTAGAAATGGCCGAACCACGAATTTATTTATAGAGGATATTAAAATTTTGATCATAGTTCATGGTTGATGAATGCGAGTCGAAGTATTTTTCTTAGGTTCAGACTCAGCTCTTAAAAATGCTGAAAAAGGATAAAATCTTCTTACAGCTTTTGAATCTAAAGTCAATTTAACAAGTACCATAATTTATGTGACTAATTTGTTTTATAAAAATTCTATTGGGTTGAAATGTATTAAGGCTAAATAGGAGGAAGAACTTTTTTCTTTCTCGCGATAATAACTAGAAGAAAAGATACATATTAGTGAAGAAGCTTGAAATAAAAATTCTGAATTCGAAGAATTTTTCTGTGCTCCTTCCGAATATTTAAAGACAGGAAACAGAAGAAACTTGAATATCCAGTACACACAATGCCCCTTATTATCGTCGCAAGCGTTCGACAAAACACCGAAGGAAATACGAACGCTTTTCCCGCAAACACGTTTACTCCATCAATATTTGCTTCAGCGAATCGCTTCAACGTCACTCGACCGAGCGTCGAGCGCAACGCACGCAAGAGCAGCGGCCGGTAATTAACGCACCAAGTTCCACCGCGATTCGCCATTGTACCTATACCTGACCGCGTCAAATTAATAGTTCGCGGCGTCTATGCAAACGCGACGCGGAAAATCAACACTTACAATGCCGTGCGCGCGGGAAGCTATACATTATCCAGCGCGTTATCGCCGCCAGCGGCGCTGCCTCGCGGAGGTCAATATTTTCCATACGAAGAGCGGCGAGGCGTGATGTGGCAAACCGTTCCTGGTGTAATGAGCTGACAATGTGATGTCCGAAGTGAGCTCGGAGACAGGACCCCTCGACTGGACGTCAATATATTGATGACTCTGCGAACGGAGATTAAGAGAGACGCCATCTATGCATAGGGTGGTACTGAAATAAATCCTCCCACCTTGGCAACAGTTTCTAGTATTTCTAAAGACGAAGAAAAGTCACGTGAACGTAGGTTCGGAAACGCTTCCTGAAATATAAACACAGTTTACGTTCATCGAAATATTTCATGGGTGCACAGGCTGTCTGACCAGAGACGTCTGAAACGTGACGGAGTGATTCTACTTGGAAAAATAGGATGAAAATTAAGAATGATGGAATAGTGCCTCAGAGTTGTTAATTATTGAAGATACATTTAAAGTTTGGGTGAAATGTGTCTAACTTGAGGCTTACTTTACTGCTGGCCAACTGTAGCCAGGTCAGACGCAGCGGTGCTAATAGAATAAGTCAAGTCAGACATATTTCACGCGCAGTTTAGGTGCACTTTCAACATTTAATAACTCGCGAACGATGCCTCAAGCACAATTTCTTCATTCTTGCTTTTTGTCTTATTATAGCTTATAGAGTTTCCTTAACAGTTTTGAAACCTCTCATCGACATGTATATCCATGAAATATTTCAATGACTTTCTGACTAATACATATTTATACGACCTTTCTCAATCCTTAGAAACAATAGAATATCCGATCAGGTAGGATCACCTATTTTGTTGTCACCCCATACATCGAGGGCCTTGGGATGGCCACACGTGGTCATCACCAACAGAATCTGCCTGTAACGCAGTGACGGAACGTTATTAAAGCTTTACTATGGCCCTTCAACCAACCAGGAGATCGTAAAAGGTATTCCGATCCGTGATATAAGACGTGGCAGCGCGACAATGCAGGGTTTTACGAACACTGCTGCCATCGTAACAGGACTGCCAATCGACGGTAACGCGATACGCCACTTACGCCTTAACGGAACGTAACGGCGATACCTAATAAAATGTCGCTGGATTATTTTTCACTGGTGGCACTGAAGAGAGCCCCTGAATCGACGTTACCATTAACGCAACATAATCCGCGGGGCTGGACATCGCTCGTTCAGGGGAGCCGACCGTGAAAGAACCCACAGAGAAGAGCACCATCAATGGTACTCCCCCTCGAATAGATTCTCGGCTCGCGTTGCGCGGTCCGAAATCGATGCCGTTTCAACGATCCACCGTTCATCAATTATCGCTGCTGCGCTCGAGATAGACGGACTGAACCGAGGGTTAATTAACCGCGCGATTTTAAGGCGGCGCGCCGTCTGCGGCGTGGGAATTGAGTGTTCCTAGGGCTTGCAAGAAGCGTTCCGTGTGAGTTTAGAAACGCGTCGAATCGATCCTCGCAGCCGAATGGGGTGGTTGATCGAGACTGTAGGTGGCCAAGTGATCCCTGACAGCTATAGTCAGACTGTATTCAATGAGTTGCTCAAGGTTATATAAAGCAGTCTTTCTAGAAGGAGAAAGTCAGAAACTTTAGACATTCTGTCTGTTAACCTGTAAACGTACATCTAGATAGTAAATGTTCCTCAAGAAGACCCTCCTTTCTAGATAAGAAGCTTGATCAGAGATTACCAAATGAGTACACTGAACCGATTCTTCGATGACCTTGAGAAACCACATGCCTTCGAGTAGACTATACCTTGAAGCTCGTGTCGTTTCGCGCCCGATATGTCGTGTCTTTCTCGATACGCTCGAAGTGTGGTTACGTGACACTGTGCCGCTGCGAGTCGAGTCTAGTCGAGCAACGGTGGTCGGGGACGGGGAAAGGGGACTGTATGCGAGAGGAAATGGGAGAATAGGGATGAAAATGGGGGACGTGGATGTGGGATCGAGGGTGAGCTGGCCAGATCCAGGCCTGGAGGGAGCGGTAATCGGCAGCAAGTGAATTGGAACAAATGCAGACAGACGTGAGGTGGGCTGCTGGCTCGCTTGATACCACAACCAAGAAATATAGTATAAACCGAGCGCTGGTATTAATTGAGTTCGCCCCCTTCCGCCTATGTACCTGCCTCTACTTCCCCCCTGGCCCCAAGCTGCCATTTTCCTCGTCTATTTTGTCCGGCTTCAAGACGAATCGATGAAACGCTGGAAATGGGAAGTGCAGGCCCCAAGATCCACCGAGAACCTCTGGGGGCTGCCCACACTACACTCAACGTTTGCTAGTCTCGAAGCTCAGAGAATGTCCTGAAAACTAAATGCACTACCTTCTTCGCTGTTAGAAACTGATGTACAAGGTTTGAGATGAGTTAGTTGGTAAGTACCTAGAAGGGATGCTTATCTACAATTAGGAACCAATGAATTTGGTCCTAGGTACCATGGAGTAAGGACGCTTCTCCACTCCAACTGTACAATGAGATTTCGTGTTATAACTTCTAGAACTGAGTACAAGCTCAACTACTTCCACATGTGTTTGCCTAATAAGGCAACTCTGAAGTCCTCAAAGTGTCCCAAAGGTAACACAGAACCCACAGGAATCGTCAATTTCTAAATGCACAACAAATTATTTCACATTCTTTAGTGTCAGATGAATGGAATCCCTCTAAAGCTCAAGAACTATGGAATTCTTCATTTCAATCAATTTTTCTATTCACCTTCACGTGCACAAACTAACGCGACACTCTCCCAGCAAAGTCACGGGTATGTAGATTTAATCAGGATCATCGACCGTATCCGAGGTCAAATAATGGTTGTCGAAACGCGGCAGGCCTGATACTAAGCTATTATTTGCGCAAGTAGTAATCCAAATAAGCCGTCAATGGTAACGCAGTTATGCGGCGTGCGATATTTATACGGGTAGCCGCGAACGAGTCGTATAATCGATACAGGGGGATGGGCGACGCGATTATTCGCAGACCCACAGCGTCGCGCTCGTGGAAATATTATTTTTAAGGCTTTGTTTACTCGAGCGCGTCGCGACGCCAAGAAAGAAGGCGTCCGAGCCCTCTCCCGTCCGCAATCTGGATTCCACCGCCGAACTTAATATCCGGCCGCGCTCGTAGACGACGCGAGGAAGTAAAACTAATTTCGTAAATCCTTTAATCTACGCGTTTGCCGGCGAGTCGAAGGAGGATTAAGAGGGTGGCGGGTTGAATGGGCGAACCACGAGAGCGTTTGATGGAATATGATGAACGAGCCACCCTGAACTTTATTATTGGCCAGGGGAGATATCGAAGTCGGCAGAAACAAAAAGGAAAGTTGCCAACAGCTCGTGTATCGTTAAATCGTTCAACGTTACGTCGATGGACAGAGTTCTCTCGAGAATACGCGACTATTTCTTCTTGTTTGTTACGCGCGGTGACTGAGGGCCGTGATGCCACAGCAGCAATTTAATTGTCGTAATTCCAAGTGCGCGAGTTCCTCATTAAGTCGCTCGTTAAAGTTCGCTCGACCAGGGCTGATGGCCGATCGAAGGGCCATCCAATCAGGGCTTCGCCTTAGAAATCGAATCGTTACATTAATTCGTTTTGCCAGAGCAGGGCAAGGCTAGGCGGACTGCCAGCGAAGCTTCTACTTAACGAAGTTAATCATTGCGTTGGCATGCACTTACAGGGAACCACTGTTTCGTAGACATTTATCATTACGACAGATGACACCTACGAAATTGTGTTTACGCTTCTGCTGATCAAGATGCAAACAAATCTCTCCTTAACACCATCTAATCCCCACTTTGTAAGAAATCAAACCAATAAGCTGTTCCACCCTGGAATACATCATTCCTCAGCCCCGCAACAAATTACCATTTCACCCTCCCAGACGCGATAGCCGACTTCTATCAAGCCGTATTCTTTCCCCTGGAAACATGATTTAATCTAGCGCGGAAAGTTTCCCTCGTACGTCTAGCGCAAGGTAACAGGCTCTCGATCAAGGCATCGAACATCAATTATATCATCACTCACTTCCATACTGCTGCGCCAACAGCGAGGCGAAGACCTGACCAGGGCTGCGGGCACCTCTGGCACCGGACGAAGCGGACGTTGCACCGACAGCGTGACGAGAGTTTTCTTCGTCATCGCTGCTTGACTGGGCACTGGGTCCGTAGCCGCGCCTCTCACGCCATTCCAGGGACCGTTGACGGCGCAGTCCACGGTTCCCGTTTCCGTGACCACGGCCCAGCGTGCCCTCGCCGTCCATCACTGTAGCATCTGTCACAGAAACGAACAATTTGATTACAGGTGGGCTGGAAAAGGAGTAACTTGAAAGATCTTCTTGGAGAAGCAGCTTGGCAAAATACTTCTGTGTTTGAATATAGAAGTAGGGGGTCTTTGGCTACAAATGAGGCGAGTTTAAAGGGTGATTATACAGGTTGAGGAATTTCAAGAGTGGAGATCAGAATTAGTATTTCTTGAGAATTAATGGTTCACTGAGAACTAAAATTGGAGTGACCATAAAAGTACAGGTTACCTCTTTGAGAGGAAAAACGAATCAGCTAATACCGAAAATGATATAGCGAAACCGAAGTTACGATCGATGACCATTGTGAAGAGCGAACGCAAATTAAATTCGTGAATATTTGGTACTGGTGGGATCCGAATGCTACATTGAGACAATGACCGACATTTAAAATAAATGACAGTTTCATAAAAGTGATCGTTATAATTCGTTTATTTGGGATGTAATTATTGCTAGGAAATATCCTGGTGAACTGACGTGCTCTTTAAATAATATGGAAACGTCGACTGTGATTCGTCAAAAAATAATTGGAATGACATCAAGCTTTCACGAGTGACATACGAATTATATTCTCCATCGAATCGACATGAAGCGTCGTGTTATAAAAATTCACAATAATTAGCAGAGAAGATAACGGTATCATTTCTTCTATGGGAATTAAATTTTCGGAAATGACTGCTACTTCCTTACAATGTATTGTTATTATTCAATAAATGCTGTTTTAGGGGGCGTACTTTGTTTATAAAAAAGACTAGACAATACCTGTGGGGTGAACGAAACCCGATAACGCTGCAACATCAAACAACGACGGCTCATTAAGCATTCACGGCCGGCGATGAGAGTCATTGGAGGTCGAATGAAAGCGAATTGCGCGGCCGACACTCACCGATATCGAATGCGGATAATTCGCGTATCGACGCTGCCAGACGTGTTTACGTCTAGACCACAGTCTCTCTTTGGGTGTATCACTAGGAATTTCGATCTATGAAAGAGATAATGGATATTCATGGATTTATCTAAATATCGGTTTTCAGTCAACGGATGTGAACGATTATTTACTTCTATAATCCAAAATTTCACTTCTAAGCGAACCTAATCACCCACTACATCCATACCATATAAACTATCAAGTCTGTCTCTTAGATAGTACTCGATTGTCATTGTATTTTTCGGGTCCAGGTAAAGTCGTTCATACGAGAGAAACATACTCTGCTCCAGCAAGTACGATCTACAACGTGAAATAAATACAAGAATTTTGATAACTCGAAAATTTGAAAACTTCTCTATTAGTGGAGACCTCTGTATTAGAATTTCAATACAATGAAGCAGTTTTATAGCTCTATTAATATTTGCCATGGAACATGCCGAGTTCAGAGTATTCGATTACTCGACTCCGAAGTCATCAGAGAGGACGGAGTCTCCTAAGATCGATAACATCTTGAGCCTATACGGGATCGGATAATCGAGTGGCGGATACCTCTCGAAATTCCCATGGAGACGTCCTCGCAGTGAGTAGCTCTCCGTTGATTGCGGGGACAGCTGATTGATGCTCGGGGATACGATCCAAACGACCGATCGACCACCTTAAGATCACTTCCTGCTCCTTGGACTATGAAATTTCGGGTCGAGATCGCCACTAAGAACAGACCAACCACGCCTCCTCAACAACGACCACCAGAGTAGTGTTCGGATCACCCTCTGTTAGAACCATTCAACAGTTCAATTTATATTAGGTGGTAGTTGCTTTAATTACTTACGAAAGCTTTTCCCAGAACCTCCAAGAATATTAATAAAGCTCAAAACGTACATGCACCTCAAACACCCAAATTGAAATCGAGTCATCACTTTTTATCAAACACAAAATTCTTTAACGAAAGCAAAAACGGTTTACCATCACGATCCAGTGACCTCTCTGATATGTTACGTGCCCCAGAAACGGTCGTTTCAATTTCAAGCACTGAGAGAGCGAATAAATATTCAGGGCGATGGAAGGTTCGTTTAAAAATACTCGAACCGCATCGAACGACATTAGCGGCGCAGCCGAGGGAACGTTGCAACGTTGAAATTAAGAGCAACCGAATTTCCCATTTGGTGGAGCTTTATCAAAACGCAGGGCAGGGCAATACTCGCTGAAACGATTTATGTTTGACGAGCGTCACGATCCAACGCGAACGCAATGAAATTCGTGGCGATATAGGCCGCTGTGTCGATGTTGACCGTTAATAAATTTCAATGCGCGGGATAGTCGACGAGGGATAAGCGGTCTCTGGAAACGTGCCCTTATGCATCGCCGGGCACCTCCAAGAGCCACTTTTCTCACTTGCCTCAATGGCGGCTAACAGGTCGCATCCTCTACGGACGAGAGGGTGCTCTACGATGTTTTGTTTCGTCGGGGCTCTTCAGCGCCTCCTTCGTTCGCGTGCAAGCAAGTCGAGGACGTGGGAGACTTGTCAAACCGTAAGTGAATCGGGAAACTCGGGGCACAGACGAGTTAACGAAGAACTTGCTGTCCCACTCGAACCCTTGAGAACCAGGGCTACTAAATTAAGGTTTGGTATTTATTTCTTACGAGGAATTGCAAGACATTTTATGAATATTGTTGTACTGCGTAAAATGGTAACTTTGGGTACAATTTCTCTACCCTAGGTTCGGTACAGTAGAACCTCCCATACTCGAACCCTTAATAACTGAATACTCCATTATTCGAAGATTCTGTTCTGTTACATCTGTTAATGGCAAGAATTTATAATAAAATTGTATTAACTATTACTGCTAAATAAAATTCGAACCAAGTCAGATATTGATTTTTCTAGCAACTCGCAGATGTAAGGGACGAATTGCGCATCAGAAACGAGATGATTATATCGCGAATAGGATGGTTTATGGCACACCGTTTACGATCACGTACCGACCCCTATTGTTCGTTTCACGTATTAAGAACAGCATCCACCCTTTTAATAGAACAGTTCTATAAGAACCTATAAACGCGGAGTACCGAACCGTAGGGTACTCTTATTGCTATAACTTCTAACACGTGGCATTAACGGCCGATAATATGACAGTCTTGTACAATATAAAAACTTTCACGTGGAAGAAAGGCCGTCGCAAGGTAGTGACTATACGGCACGGTGCTTGACATTACCGTGCATTCTTCCACGACGTAAAACGCTAGGCCTTATAAAAGAGGACTACCCTGTTCCTTTATGAAAAGGCTGTCGTGACACCCCTTTAACTACTATTATAATATTTTCTAAGGAAACTTCGCTTGTAAGAGCAACTATGCCATCGATTCTCTTGAATAATATTTTCTTACATAAAACATACTTAAATACGTTCCTTCTATGTATTTTCCTTCATTGATTACACGAAAATATTGGGATAGCCATATTCAGAGGTAAATATCGCATTAATTAGTAAGTTGACCTTCTATGACCCTCGACGACCTCAGCGAATAGAACTTCAGAGAGAAATATCTGTGGCTGTAAGGCGAATCAACATTGATCACGTAATTTTATTTTCTAGATATTGATGTTTTAAGTTCTATGACTTATGTTGCCTCACAGCCACGGATATAGCAGATTCTTTAGGTAATATCGGCTTCAAATCCACTTCCGACACATTTGTTGATAGCAACGATATATTCTCCGTTTATAATTTCATAACAAAATGTCGCTTGTACAGCTACAGTTCCATCAAGTTAATTTTCCGAGAGAAAGGTACAACATTAGAACGAGTCCTTTTGTAGCCACCAGCCATTTTTATCCAGGAAATTAGAGTCATCGCGAGGTTGTTTGCTCGACGAGGCAACGGCGTCATATTTCACGCACGAGCGAAACTCGAGAATCGTAATTGAACGCGAAGAGGCGAGTCAGGCCGACAAAGGGGACTCGTCGGACACAAGCGACGTCAAGGAGAGCATGGGGCATCAGGGAAAAAGTTATTCTTATTATTGAGGTGGGTCACACGTGTATATTATTGCCAAGAAGTTGGCCCTACCAGTGGCGCAGCAAAGAGCCAGCCGGGAACGTGGAACTTTTCCGATACTTCCCTAACGACGAGCCTCGCGACCCTCTCATAAGACAACCGAATGCAACGTCGACGATCTTCGTTTTTCTCATTTCTGTCGATTGCCCGCGACAACGGTCCGACGAGATTGTTCTTCACGGTCCTGTGCATTTATCGTAAGCTTAAGCTTGGCGGCTTCGTCGACAGGAAATGAAATATTGTGTGTTTTCAGCGTCGTGGTCGCCAGAAATTGTTCTTCTATTATCCGGCTAGCGAATCCGTTATTGTGACCCGCGAGATTAAAGGGCAGTGATACACCCTTTTTTCTATTATCAGTTCGATGGATACAGAACTATACACATAGTTACTTCGTTAGTTGGAAGATTTAACTACAGTAATGAGCCCTCCCCAAGTGTAACGTGTACTTTCTGTGGAGTGAAATATCCAAATTTACCAATTTATAAATTTTCAAATTTCCAAAATTTCAAAATTTCAAATATTCAAATTTTCATTTTTTTAAATTTTTAAATTTTCAAATTTTCAAACTTTCAAATTTTTAAATTTTCAAATGTTCAAATTTAAAAATTTTCAAATCTTCAAATCAAAATCAAGTTAAGCAGAAGGTCATTAATTAGTTAAAATATCATAACGACTAACTCAATGAAGCTCTAATTTACTCAATGAAGATTCTTCTATTTCTCTACTTCTACCATGATCTGATTATTGCATAAATCATATCATCTGAAACGATTAAAACCTAATTCCTACCCTGACTATGAGTGGCCATAAGGCAAAGAGTTAAAATGCAAACGTGTGGACTTTCTGAAAAGACGAAAAAGCGGAATATTAAGCGGACGTGGGATTCCATCGCGTCTCCGCGACGCTCTCAGCTCCGTAAACATAAATCAGTCTGCCGGAGTCGTACGTAGCCTCTTAAAAAGGGGTTAAAAAGCCCCGATGGTAGGTACTCAAGCACGGCCACGCAGACATCGTCCCACAGTCAGGTGTGTACACGTTGAAACCGCGAAAAGTCCTCCTGTAATGTCCCGCGCGAGGGAGTGTGCCGGCACTCCGACTTTCAGTCCACGAATTCAGTCTTAGAGGAAGCCGTACTGTAAAAAGCTTTAAGAGTTTCTCGGTGTTCGCGCGAATTGAGTGGGATTTGCATGGCACGCCGTGGCGGGAATTCCGCCGTGAGAAATGTGGACCGAGTTCTTAAACGGCACCTAATGAAGCCGACAACCTCTGCGGAGACATTGTTCAACCTTTCCGCGAACGGCTCGTTCGCGGCGAGTGAGGGACCTAAGAAGGGCATCTGAATGCATGAAACATAGACGCCTCGCTCTACTGTATAGCCAGATACGGCCCGGGAGAGCGAGACGGGGGTTTGCATATTCATCGACGTTGCGGGGATCCCTCGCGTCCTCGTCAACCGAACGCCACAGTTTGGATCTTAAACGCCAGACACTGCTCCGCCCCCGTCTCGCCTCGATATCGCCACGCAGGATAATTATGTCTGTCTGTAATCTCGCCTCGACGTTCTCGAAGCACCTGATACCCATCCTTCGCCCCTGGTAAATTGTCCCCGTCACCTTCGATGACGATCCTTCCCGTGAAAATTTGAATACCCGCTAATTAGGGGGCGAGCGTCAACCTCGCCTCTGCCTCTTCGCCGCCTCGTTCTGTGTTACGTATACCATTAAATTTTGCTTTGTACGCGATACGTGGATGCCGCGATCACGTTATGCATATGCCGCGGCACGCGGCGCGAGCGGAATACGCTCGCGGAGAATACGTGACACCGCGGGCTAATGGCGGCGGCCGTTGTGAACGGCGATCGCTACGCGCCCATCGAACCAATAACGCGTAATGGCTTTCGATTGTGCGTTCGCGAGGGCATTCCGCGGGATCGAACGACGAAACTTCGTTGGATGGTGGATCAGATTCCTCCGAAGGAATCTTGGAGAAGTGTTCCACGCTACTTTTGATGAAATTTCGATAGCCTAAGTGTTCTTGGTTGTTCAGTATGATGGTTAAGTAGAAATACCCATTATGTGGCCAGACATAAGTAGTTCTTGCTGTGAATACGTATGGGATTGTGTTTTACAGCGATGGGAAGCGTGTTAGCACTAAATCGACATCTCTTATAGTGAAAGTGATATACTACTGAGTTTTGTTGTATAGGATGATTCAGAAGCAAGGGTCCAAGAGAAAAGTGTGTCTCAGAAGAGAAGTAAATAAACTCAGAAGTAAGCTGCTATTCGACCCCTATTTCTTTTAAGACTCAGTCTTAAATAAGATACCAAAGAAATTCATGCGGTTACAATGTTTATTTTATAAATATTCTTCTATTTCAGGAGGCTATGTATCTACCTTATGTTAATCAGGAGTAATGAATAAAATGATTTCCTATCAATAATACATATTCATCCAGGTTCATACGAAGGATTCCGTGATGTGGTCCTTTACGCTGAATCTCGTCTCGAATTCAGCGACGCGATCAGGTGGCAGCGCGAGATGAAGAAAATTACGCGGGGAGGCGCGGGACAGGCGGTATTTTGCGGCGCAGAATGTCAATTAAACGGCGTGGCCGATTAACCATAACCGAAACCTCGACAAAGGCCAGAGCGTGTGCACCGTTTCGCACTCCGGCAGGTTCATCACACGATAATTTATATGGTAATTCCAGGGATGTAATAAGTCCCCCTTGGCAAACTCTGGCTACCACTACACGCGATCCAGCCGCGTACAGCCGCGTCCTAGGCTGACCTCGACGTTCCATCGGGAGAGAGGACGGTCTGCCGTGTACACATCATTACTAAAAGCGGTCATCGATTCATCGGGGCTTCGACCAGCAGCCACTCGCGCCTCCAAACGATCCGTTCTGGTTCTGCTCTCTTGTAGTGGACCCTCTATAGGGAAGCTACCTAGGCTAGATATGTGCGCAGGCGTCCATTGTCAAATTTTCCCAGCCAGCCTCGATTCTACGCGTTGGATTTAATTAACACCGTCTCGTTAACTTTCGTCGTGGGCCCTCCGTGCTCCGATCGCTGGACAAAGGTGAATTTAAACGTCGAGCCGTGTCCTTTGGCTCTCTGATTAGTTCTGGCCATTCTCGTTAGAGTGTCGCACGTACTTAAACAGAGGGATCCTTTGGAACTCGATTAGTTTCGAGTATCCTGGCACGGTAAGGAGTACCACGTGGACAAAGGCACGTTTGATCCCTTTAACGTTCTCTACTTGTCAAGTTCTTTTTTACAATTTATTCGGTTAAATATCATTGAAAAGTCTGCTAATAATTATTTAAAAAATAGTCTTAGCCATAATCTAATTCGCGAAAGTAATTTATAATTAGTAAACCTGTTCTTAGAATGCGGTAAAGAAAAAACTCCCCCTTTTTCATGAATATCCTTTAAAGAATACGCTTCTTTAATGATAGTGTTTCAGCATCCCATAATAAGATTTTCTTTCGTGAAGTTTAAAGTTCCAAGCTATCTTGAATAACTTAATAGCATGCAGGGACTCTTGAACAAAACGATCCTCCACGGCCACGACACGAAGTAGATATATTCTAAAAGTGACTGCAAGCGAGGGCGCTGTTGATTCACGCGTACGAGAGGGGGAGGATATTAAAAGCAGCGATAATCGATGAGGATGGATGAGGCTATAGCGTTACGGTGAAACGATTTATTCATAAAACTTATTTGCGAAATCGAAAAACTGCGGCGCATCGACGATGGGAAAATTACATTCAGAGTCTAGAATATTTGGGCATTTTTAAACTGTTTACATCCAATACATAAATAAGTTACTTACGCTTTTATGTACCAATGCCAATTCAAAATACAAGGAACTGAATAGCAGTAGTTAAAGTTATATTCCGTTCGAATAATGGCGAGTAAACAGAACCAGCGTGATCATTTCAATCATTACTGCGGCGACCTCACCAATTAAACTACGGAAATGAACGACGGAGGACGCTCAAAGCCGCTTGACTGCGTCTCGAACGGCGGCGTCGCGTCTAGAGACTCTATCGGTGGAAAGGTACGCGAATCGATCGAACGGTAACAAAACGAAAGTAGAGAAGGGGAAGAAAATTACCGTTTAATTGATTACAAAGAAGAATTTCCACATTCGCCCGTCTACGGAGGTCAAAGCACCCAGCCGATTGAAGGCAAACGGGACCATCGCTAGACCTTCCAGAATCTAGACTCGTTTGAGATCAGAGGAGCATGGACTCGACTCCAGTGATTGCGAGGTCGATTGTCAGCGTCTACTCGTAACTCTGTGAGAACAGTTCTCCGTTCTGCTCGTGAGATTTCTAATTGTTCCCGATGATTATTTGCTCGATTTTGTTCGACTGTGGAGACTGGGTTCGTTAGGGCTAACGTTCCTTTCCAGGAAAAAAGAGTTTCCTTTTAGACTTTTTTGCTTAAGCGAATGACATTTCCAGTGTCTGACGTATAATGGTCCTAATGCGATCGGGGGGATCTATTCATGAAATATGATGAGCCGAAAGTCGTGTTCTTGAAGAACTCAGATGATCCATGAGGTATGTTCATCATTTTTTATGAATACTAAACCTTTTCAACTTATAATACCTATGGAGTTAAACAAACAGAAAAATACTCTTCTGTTTTTGGCAAAGGTCCTACGATTAAAACATCATCAATATTATTATAGCCTTGCTATTGACCTTGCAATTGCGAAATAGTGAAAAGAAGCGTCAGTATATTGTCTGTCTAATAATGGAACTATCACTGGATTTCGTTTACTGACTTTCTCAAGCAACGCTGTTAACCCAATCGATCGGGGCAGCCTAGGGGAGACATTGTGCGAAAAGCGAAGCCAAGACGGAGAGCTTTTAATTTCATGACACGAACGGTGACGCCATCGAGTCGTTTCTTTCCCCCTTTTATAGCATCCAGCTTCATGAACATTTTCACCGATGTTTTTTTCCAATAAAGAAAAGCGATATTTCGCTGTGCTCTCACGGGGCACCCCAATTTGGTCGGTAATCCAGAGGAACACGATAAATTTCCCGGGACTTCGTAAACACGATAAACGTCCGTGACGTTTCTTCTTCATCGAGTCGGGCTTAAAGTCCGATTTCGCTTTCGATCGAGTTACCTTAAACGCGATGAAAACTGTTTAGGAGCATTCTTGAAACGTGAAAGGCTCTCGTAGCATTTTGTATCGGATTCATTGCTTCATCGTAATACCAAACGATCGAGGACGCAGTATTCAAGGTATCGGAAAAGTATTTTCCCCGTTTCCCTTTTCTGGCCTTTATGCGCTGACATACTTCGCTTTATTCTTTTATTCGGATAGATTGCTTCACGTTTATTTAAGTCGCAGCAATCAATCACCATTACCTATCCTCTTGAGTACGACTAAACTTTAGTTATATACTTCAGTATTTGAAGTTGCAGTTCCTGAGATTTTTTTATAAACCCTCGAGCATTAATGTAATATTTCTGTAGCAACAGTTTACGTGGGTCAAGAGCTTTGATTAAGTAAATTCTTTACTTAATAATTTGAAATTTAAACGGTAAATAATAGCTGTGGATTCTGACGTTGACTGTAGCAACGAAACAGGCCTTATTATCACGGGAAAATGAATTCTCGGGACAGAGGCAAAAGCATTCAGTCAACAGTGTTCGAAGTGAAAGGTCGAGGAGCCGCGGGGCGCAAGCAGATTTCAACCGAGTCACTCTAAAATTTACATAATGAAAAATCTTTCCTTCGTTTATGAAAGAAGAAGCGTTTAATTAAAAGGTTTCATGCTACGACAGAAAAATATTTCTTTTACGTTTGTTGACGCAGTACGGGGTCCGTCTCGAATTTTCGTTGGATAGGAAACGACCGAGGAAAAATAGCGATGGCGAAGAAGCCCTGGAGCGTTACAAGCGGCGACTGCTAAATGGAAAAGTGCCATCAAACGAGGTGAACCTTGAAATGGGTAATGAAGTTGACAGTCGCTTTGACATTTTAGTCGATCAAAAATAGTTGTACTTCTCCAGTAAATCTTTCCGTGTGTACCATTCACCGATTTCAATGCACGGCAGATAAAAGGATTTAATGAATCGATCACAAAAGCCATTGACAAGTGGAATAAATGTTCGACTTAATTTGATCGAATATACGAGCTGTCAATGTAACGAGTAATCCCCAAAGTTCGTTTGATTTCTCTAATTATGTCAAGAGCATTTCGTTGATCGCTCATTCAATTATTAACCCACGTAACTTCAGTACACTATACAAACATTGAACAATACCGTTGACCGTGAATTCGCTTGTATAGAATATTGAATCGAAATAGAAGCGACCCGACAACCTTATCAATCGAAGGAATATAGTTATTTAAGGGCACACAAGGCGGGATCGCAGGAGGAAACAGTCAGAAATCGAGACTTTTGAGGCAGTCGTTCTGGAATCCCCTTGAAAACAATATCTTCGTAACGTAGAGCCAGCCTTGGAAATTGGATTGTCCTTCAAAAGTCCCGAGGGTGTTCTAAGCTAGAGCGCGCGATGATTCAGTCGATGGGACGCCCGTAAAATGTGCTGGAAACTTCTTCTTCCCTAGCGAATGTACTCGAGATACTAAACGAGATGAAATTTCGAAAGGCAGTGTCGTAATAATTGAGACTGTGCAAGAGCCTCGCACCAACGATTGGTAACTTAAACACACTTTACCTTTCTTCCTATAATAAGTTTTCAATGCTTCTTAACAGTATCAATAAATATTCTTAATCCTATCCTCTAACCAAAAAAAAAAAATGTATTGTGTAGTAAAGAAGTGAGAAATGAAACAATTATAATTGAACCAGAATTTACTGGAATACTCCTATGTTCGGAATACGTCAATATTTAAAAGCTAGAAAAATATAAGAGGATACTATAACATGTCGGAATTTACGACGCAGGAATAAACAGAAGCTACAGTCAGACGGTCCAAGTTAAAACGAACAGTTTAGAGGCAGACAAACCATCTGCGCGAGGATGACTCTCCGAGGCGTGAAACTTCCTATGAGTTTGCTGTTTTGAAAACCGTTCAAATTAAGGACAGCTTTATTAATGTATAAGTTATGCACACAGTGGACTCAAATATAAGAAAAAGAGTCTTTTTAAAGAAGGGCTTCAGACACCCTTCGTACACTTCAAAACTCACAGTCCCCCAATTCACGCCCGGCTGAATTTACACCTAACTGAATGTTGTTATTTACACTTCCAGATGAACTTTCTTAATAAATGATACTTGCCCAGCGACGCGAATAAGAAGGCTTGAATTTCTCCGTCCACGGGACATCTTTCAGATCGTATAATTCCAGCGTCGAGACAGCGAGAAAAACCGACCGTTTGAGGTCCCTTTCCTTCCCATTGTAACGTTCGTTAGAGCTATCGCGAAAAGTAGGTGTTCGCAACAAAGCCACGGTACTTTCCTTCTTTGCCGCGGAGGGTGAATGTAAAGCGGAATGAACGTTAAGTAAAGTCCCTCGGTAGCTCAACGTTTTACGCGCAATGCGCGGTATAAAGCCTCTTATGCCGGAAGTAAATTGTAAGTCCCTCATAGCCGACTGGTCAACGCCGTAAGCGCTTTCGTTCGGCCTCAGCCCCGCGGCAAAAACAGCTTGGGAACGTAAGGAGATTAGAGTCGTTATTGCGTGCAGACCGTGGCGTGGGGGGACAAAAGTGGAAGTCCCATGCGAAAGTCGCGACCCACCCCCGCGGAGCCGACGTTCAGCTGTGGCCGTAGTTCCGCGCTTCGCGAGCTCGGTAAAGTGACGGAAAGCCGGCTACAAAAGAATCAGTGCCGCGACGTATTAAAGTACAACTTATATAATGGCCGCAGTGACGCCGAGTTTCCCTGGGAAAACCGTGCAATCCACGGCAGATAAGGGGATGGAGCGATTCTCGAGCTCCGGAGTCTCGTTTTCATTTCCCCCGAGGCGAAACGCGCTTCTCGCGAACACTACTCAACGGGATGCTCCGTTATTATTTTCACGGTAATTGATGGCGTTCAAGTCCGTTTAATGCGGTGAAATCGCTCACATTACAGCGTACAAAGGGTGATATTGTTTTCGACGTGGTTAGTCTAAGTCTTGATACAAGGATTTTCAGAAATTTTAGTGGAACTGCACTCGAGTACAAATCAATGGAGAGTACAAAGAATACAAATGTACTTAAGTACACCCGTACCCAAGTACTGAAGTATACATATCCAAAGTTATTATTGATAGTATGGTCTAAGTAGAAAAATACAATTTGTTTCGTAAGTATTAAATAAATCACTCGAACTAATTAAATATAGTGAAAGTAATTTCATAAATACTTACAGTGACGCGTCAGACTAGTGGTCAGAATCTGCTTGTTAGAGTCCGCGTGTTCGGCAGAGCTGAAACCAAAAAAGGAAAGCTTGAAACACATTATCGAGTAGTTCCCCTGAATCAGAAGCAAACAGTTTCGACTAGGACTGTATCAAGTTTGAGTTACATCTACCCCAGTTTCGAGCACCTAACTACATCACCCCAAGTTACTGCGACCACGTATAAGTCTGAGGCACATAACTCTTAAGCAGTTGTAGTCCAAGCCACTGACGCTTGGACATTATAGTCCAAGGCACATATACGTCACGTCTGAGCCAGGTTTCACTTAGATAAGAAGATTCACGGACAAAAGCAACGACTGGACGTTCATGGCGCGTTAGATTTACACCGCGCGGAAAGTCGCCCTTAAATTTCTGCCGTGGTATGATAAATATACGTTGACCGGGTATCGTGCGCCGGATATCCAGCCAGCGTATCTGGCTACGGTTAGCTAACGCGACCAGTGCGCTTCGAGCGCGCTTAATGAAGAATTAAAGTCGGCTCTGCGTCCCTATTACGACGACTACGATACACGGGCAAGTGGGCTAGACCGTGTGGATTCCGAGGCTCCGCGAACGGTGCATGTTTGATGCCGGAAGTGCTTCGAGGCTCGGGGCCTACCATCCTCTGGCTGCGGTTTCCGCAACCTCCGTAGGGTCATTAGCCGACCATTCATTATGCAAGTGCGAGGCAGTATTGCGTCAATATGAGGCAGGGAGGGGGCGGCAGATTGTTGGCCCAATCGATAACAATGCGCCGTGTTTACCGGCCGGATAATCAACAAACGCAGCTTCTGCTACCTTGCCTCCGAAGACCAAGCAAGTGGGAATTACGGTTTGCCCCGTGCCGAACGATATTGCGTCCCGGAAGTGTTGCCCACCTCCTCGCCCCCTCGCGCGACGCTCTCTGTGCGTTCGTCAACCCCATTCGTTCTGTCTGTATTCGCTAGGATGACGGCGTGGATAACGAAAGCTTGACGGAGTGTCTGTTCCAGAACTGATACACGGTTTTTCGATTTTACATGCTTCACTTAGGTCAACCTCCAGAGGCGTCTAATAATTCGGGGTTACTAGGAATAGGAAGTTCGGTCTACAGACACTCTGAACAAATTTTGCAAATACTTTAGTTACTGCTTGCATAAAATGCAGATACACTCACCTGAATATTTAAAAAAAAAATCCTTATTAATAGACTTGCAGTAGCCTTCAGCCTTCACATCTCACTTCTACAGTACAGTATAGTCTCTAACTAGTTACCCTACTCATGTTCAAGACACACAACCTTCACTAAAGTATTCCACAAGCACCAAGCTCCGGTTGGGGTTGTATTCGCAGGGTCACCGGTCAAGGCACCAGAATTCGATATTCGAGAGTTGGTTGGTGGACGAGACACAGCCACCCCGGAAGTATGAAACACCGAGATGAAAGGGGGCCCGGGCGATATTCCGAAACAGGAGGAAGCTTGAAAAGAGGGTCTGAGGGAGGGTAAGAGTGTGGCCGGGGCAGACCCGTCGGCCCCTTTGATCTAAGTTTCTGGAAATGCAGGCCGAAGGGACAACGTGCGTAGCTACCGCCCAGGAAGTTGCCAGTAATTTGCTTAGTTGAATTAGATTGTGAATTTTGCACCGCAGTGTTTGAGCCATCGTTCGTCTGCGACTTCGCCAGCCCCTGCTCTGCCCTCCCCCATCTCAGCCACCTGCCCCCCGGTTGCCTCGTCGTCGACCTTATAATTACTGTTCCATCTTCAGAGAGAAGTTTGCCAATTCGTTGCCCCGGCTGAAATCCGCGCGCTTTGATCCGGCAGGACGCGGGGGCCAAGATACGCGCCGCGGCGCCAAGCGGAATCGGGCGCGATTATGTTGAGGCGCGCGCGGCGTGATTTCCGTCGCTTTGATCTGGCTGTCTGCTAAACGGAAAAGATGATCTCGAGTGGAGACGCCGCGCTGTCGGGAATAAAATTAATCTGACATCAATGGGACGGCGCGCCGGTGGCGTGCACGCCGACGAAAGGGCTCAGACAACCTGGGTGCTCGGATTATTTCACGGTTGATAGTTGGGAATATCTAGGAACTTCCAACCGAGGATTAGATCTCGCTTCCCTCTGACGCGCTTTTTACTTTAATCGCTTTGCGCTGCGGGTGTTCACAGGCTGGAACTTGTTTCTTCAGCTTGCAAGTACCTTTGGTGGCTGGTACTTGTATTATATAAATGCTGGGGAAATGAAGGGGGATGAAAGGGTTTGATACTACATACCGTTCTGAATAATATTAGCCCTTCAGGGATGATGTATTTGTAGCTACAGAAGAGCTGTACAAAGTGAAACGCAAATGAATTAGAACCACTTTCATCTAATAATTAAAGAATTTTTACTAAACAATAACGCGACACTAAAAGTGTTATATTATATACCATGATCTCTCCTCATTTTCCTGTTCTCTCGAAGTGATTTACGAATTCCTTAACTGTAATATAATTATAATAAAGACCGATCTTACGAAATTAATCTAAATATGTAAATATCCATTACGTTCAACATACATAGTCATAAACGTGTTGTTACTGCGCATACCTATGATAGTAGAGTCACGCGACATTTATCGCAGACGACTGAGCTCCGTGCCCAGAATCGCGCTAAAATCGCGCCTTTAACGCGTTCGTCAACGCGGAGGGATCGCGTCGTTGGAAAAAAAGAGGGAAAGAGAAAGGCTCGTCCCAGCCGTCGACCCAAATTCCATCATCGTCGAATTCCTGAACGGCTAGGGGTTCGTGATTCGCGTGCGGATCGCGATACGGGCAGACGCGTAGCTGTAGGTACATAGGGGCAGGGAGGGGGGTAAATATGTAGAGGCGGTATCATGCAAGAGGTGCACGCACGGCAGTCGAATATAATCCCGTGGAAACGGTGTTCCGTATGCACGAACACCCGTTAGGGTGAGCGTGTGTGGAGCAGCGGCTGCCTACCGCCGCTGTGAATCCTATACGGCAGGCTTCAGGCACGAATGGGGGATCAATGTTTTATCGATATTGCAGCAGACGCGGCACTGATACGTCTCGAGTCGTCAGCCGCATATATAGCGCGTGCTTTCTGCCGTTTGCAAGAGGATTTATGGATTAGCGTTTGTTTATCGTCGCCCTTGCCTGCGTTTTCTCTGCGCGCCGATTTTTCTGTGAGGACGATTCGCGTGGCCCAGCGCACAGCGGGGCAATAACAATCGACGCGCAGGAAAACACGGTCAAATGTCTGTTGCCGCGCTGATCTCTCGGCACAGGGTGTTACAAAGCATCGAGTTGAAGCGAAGAGTAGGGGTATTGGATATAGAATAAAATTTGGAAATTTTGAGCGATTCTAATTTGATGAGCAGAGATTCCAAACTGGTGCACGAGGTATTGGGATGTTCTTGTCAGGAATTCATGTGGGTATAGTGTATCACCCAAAGTAGGTGAACATGGACCGTGTTGTTAACATCAGCGAAACACGATCCACGGGTAATAAGGGCTCTCAGTTGAACTCAGTGGAAGCTAAAGTATTTAAACGGTGAACCAGAAATGACTATAGGATTATCCTGCAATTACCCTTCTTCCCTTTTTCGTTTTTTCTTTCCTCCAAATACTGCACACAAGCCACTTATCATTGAACAACGTATCGCATTACGTATCATTGCCTAGGATTGCCAGCAAACTCGAAAGCTAAGTGCAATTTCGTTTCCCGTTCTCTGTACAAAGGTGTACACCGAAGGCGAAGCTCTTTCCATCGTGTAGGTAGAAAGATTCCTCTCTTCAACGATTAAGGACGAGGTATAGACGAAATAGCAGCCGCCTCAGGTCGTACGAGGGCATTATGTATGAACGCGTAGCAAGGATCTGCAGTGTCGACGTCAGAGCGAACTAGAGAGAGGGAGAGATAGAGAGGAATGAGCTGCGAGAGAAAGAAACGCGTAGGACATAGGGGATGGAGGGGCAAAGAGGGTGTAGGGGAAAGAAAGCACAGAGGTTGCCGCCGTCAGGAAACTTTTGTTTAAAATTGGAATTCCTTTGCGGCTCGTTGGGACTAGGAATGCAGATAGGGCGGAGGCGACGAAAACCGTGAGAGTGGATGAGAGAGGCGGAAGAGAGGCTAGAGAGGCGGGCGGGAACACGAGACGAGGGCACCCGGAAAAAGGCAACTGTACGATATTGTTTCATCATAAAGGGAAGCTTCTTACCCGCGAGGGAATACTTTTTGACAAGAACCGCGGGCAAAAATTTCGAACGCGTGTCGACGCCGCGCAGCTGCCACCGGGAGGGAATGAATCGAGGAGATGCTTCCACTCCGCCTTGCTTAAACTTGTAACACGTTCGCCCTGGGAACGAGAATCGTTGTCAGTCAACGAGTTTTCGTGTCCCGAATATAGGAGGTCCCTGAATCGTGCCGTCGATGAAGATGACTGATTTACAGGGAAGAAAAATACACCCCTCGAAATTTCTAATTGGAGAAGTTCAGAATTGGGTAAAATGTAGGCACCTCAAATTACTATGATATTAAATAAACTTGTATCTGATTAGAGATCTTACATATATTTTTACCTGTCATGAGTAAAAGACACATTAAATACTTTTTTTAAATATTCTATAGCATTTTGCCTGACAAGTGTAACCTATTTTATACATAAAATGTATTAATCTATTTTATAAGTCTAATTGGAAACGCCCTTTATAATACTAACTCTCATTGCAATAAAACATTCCAACATTTTCACCACCTAAACTAAAATGTTTCTCTTATCAAACCCTCGTGGAAGGTGTCAATAATAATCGCTAGAATATCGTTCCTACGAGCAAACGTAACACAGTTATTAGCTGGTACGAGGGATTACAAGCCAGCGAGCGACAGGAAACGTCAGTGAATTCCACCAAGCCACTGTGTTCTTCGGCGAGACAAGATCTACATTCCGGCGCTGGTTTCCGATAAACACACACGCTCGCATCATTCGGCGAACCATGCCAGCCGCTTAATTAATTTGCAGGTATCTTACTGGCGGTCGGGAATCATGTTACAGGGTACGTATGTCGCCACAGCTAAACGCATTAATCCGTAATTATCGAAATTACAGGACCACGAGGCAGCCAACTGAAGCCTTATCTCGACCGTCTCCAGGGTTCTCCGTCGCGCCATTCTGCGGCCTACTGCGGATACTTAGATAAGTGTCCCATCTCGCTAATTATTCGAACGGAGCCCCTTTCTCTCCAGCTTGACACTTCTCGCCCTTGGAAGTTCGGGAAACAGATTAACCGACCTGGTGACTGGGTTTTAAGAAATTGAAACGCGATCGAAGCGGAGGCCTAATCCGGCCCGATTAACGGGGAGGTTAATTGGGGATTTCCTGGTGATACGAAAAATTTATTCGAAGCTTAAGACCAAGGGAAGAAGGGGGAGGAGAGACAACGACGAGTTAATGAAATTGAGAGAGAAAGTGGGTGACGGCTGCACGAGTTGGAATAATGAAATTGCTTCCACTTTCTAAGCAAGTATTTATGAGGTTCTCGGTACAAGTTTAGTAAACGATAAATGACACAAAATGAAGTGTAACAGCGTTCCTTGTCTGGCGTTCAAATGGAATTGAATTCTACCTTAACGAAGAATTTAATTGTACCTCTTGTGTACGTTGAAGTTTCAGACGCAGAACATTTCCAGCAGCTATATCGGTCCTCGTGAAATATTGCACGCTTCGACCGAGTACCGCGTTTCATTACCACCGTGAAATAATTCTTAAAACGGGAAAAGGGAGGCGGCGAAGGGTAGGAAGAAACGGGAGGGAGCCACGGGAGAGGGACATAAAAGGGAAAGAGGATGAACGTTCGAGGAATAGCGGCGGAAAGGAAACGAGAGGCAGACACGATCGAAGCTTTCTACGGAAAATGGCATCGGGCGGAGGAAGCGTCTTTAATTTGTAGAGGGAGCGTCGAGTGAACGGCCCCCGGAATCTCTCGCATCGGGGATTGATCGCCCGGAACTATGAAATATCGCCGCGGCCGATGACGTATTTCATTTCACCCGTCACTCGTTCCACCCATTTTTTCTCTTTTTTAAGACAGCCATCACGAATATCGACCACCTTTCAATCGACCTACAGATGTCCGAAGAAAAATACCCGCTCGTATTTCAACAACTTGTGTCGGTCGATCAACGATTGGCGACTGCGTGTAGCAGCTCGCGCGAAAGCGCAAATAAACAAATGGGGAACGTAATGGGAATTGCGTTCGCAGTAAATGCTGTAACGCAAATCCTAAAGGCAGGCAGTAGCCTGTTGCGCGTAGGGTAATATACACGGAACTATTTGAACCAACTGGAATTATTTACAAACCGATTTAGCTTGATATTTTACTCACAGATCACAGCATGCGCAAGTATAAAGATCAATTTAGTGTAGAATGCAGTAGATACCGAAATTTATTAGCAAAGAAGCTAAAAGAATAGCAAACTTCAAATTTCTGAAGAAGTAATGACCAAGTAGAGGGGGCCAGTAATCAATGCTGCTATAGATATTTAGTGAACTTTAACTCGTGACCTACACTCGCCTTGAATTATGTTTCCACTAGAAATGGGTTTAATATTTCTCAGCAATGTATCATACAATATAGGGAAATTTTGTACTACAACTTGATCTAGTAAAATCGCGTTAGTATAATTAAATAAGTGACTTGGTCATGTCTTCAAGAGTTAATTCTTATCATCAGCTTTGCCCCGTTAACCATATATCTTTCCGTACTTTTACCCTGATGAGCTCTGAACAGGGTGTGGCTGACTCTGTCAAGGAAATTTACTGGCGATTCTGGCGACCAGCAATTAGAGAGAGTAGGTGCGCATAAAGTTTCTTCGACTCGGTAATGGAAGCGGGGAAGGCTTTACGATCGCCGCTTATCCGAGAGAATACCGAAGGTTAGAGGAACTGTCTTAATTTGAAACGTTCGAGCTTCATTTACGACAAATTTCAATTCGAACAAGGGAAACGAGGCTCATTTAATCGCGCGATAAACTGCGCTCGCGCTAATTGTGCGCGCAAAAACTCGCAGCGGAACCAGAAGTCGACCGCTCCAAGTCTGAACCTTCCTCGGCATCTCGAACACCCCACATTCTAATTAGACTTATCTCTGACGTAGATACAACTCCCACCCTACGACTAAAAACTATACCCTGATGTTTCTTCACCCATCTCCCAATATTTAATCAGAGCAACAAATACACGAACTTCTATGGAAGCATCCCAAGTTTACCGGTGAACACAAACTCCAGCATCCGCCCCCGCAAGAAGCTCCAAAACGCTGCTCAGCGTTGATGCAACGCCATCTGTGCGTCATTAACGCGTGAGCGGTCTGCAGCATATCTATTTTCGGTTCATCAAGAATAAATGCTCCGCCAGCCGCGGTTCGTCTCGCACCGCTGATGAAGAAGAGAGAGACAGGCGCGAGGGCGGGGGTGAGAATCGATTACACGACCTCGTCCCAGATCATTCGGGCAATTAAAGCGAGGATCGGCTCGCTAGTCGCGTGCATTATTTGTACGCTAATGCTCGGCTCGATTGGAACGATCAGGCTGCCGAGCCGACAATAATAACCGGCTCGGGGTCTGCTCGGGGCAGATTACGCGGAGAGGCACGCGAACGCGCGCGTGCAGACACCACGTACGGGGTGGGTCTTGACGTAGCGGGAGAGAGAGTTGTTCAGCCGGGGCAACGAAGCCAAGGGTTTGGCTGCTGCCGGCGTCACAACTCATCCTAATTACATCTACCCTCGTTTCCGGATTCGGGAGCGTTCCCTTCAAGAAGGGTACACTGCCACTTAATTAGTATTGCCGACCGGACTTCGCCAGCGCGCGTACCTCCGACGCTGCAATTGAGACGTTTAACTATATTTCCGCCTCCGAGGACTATTACCCTCTTGATTTACGACGCGCCACCGCGCCGTTTCTTACTCGCGCTGACCCCACCCACGACCAAGGGCTAATCGCGACGCGGGACAATCGCGACGTTTTAATCTGCTCGATTAAAGGACTAACTGACCCGGTAACTTAGACCCCGATGGAACATAGTTGCCGAGTTCCATGCCACTGTCGCGGTGGAATAAGTTTTAGGAATCGTTGGATGGCTATTGTGGGAGAATAGCGCGAAGTGCACTTGGAGGATGGATTAAGGAGGTGGATTGGCCGTGTAGCGCTCAGGAAGTTGGCTTCTGACTACTGTGTGACGGTACTCTCAAGTTTCGAGACTGTTCGTTTGCCTTCAGACGTTGCTTAAATTTCTTAGAGAGTATTAGCTTAAAATATTGCACCATTTTACATTGAACTACTCTTTCTCAGATAGAAGATAGGCTACAAATTCCACTTTTATACTGATCACAATTTTTATTACAATGGGTTGTCATTTAAATAAGTTCGGCAGTATGTTTTATTTCTAAAATATTATTGCTTTTAAAATAGGAAACTATCATAGATGATAATGGCGTGAGTTTATATTTGTAATAAATGATAAAAATATTGAGTACAATCGAATTTATATATGTTAAAGCACAATAATATAAATAGTTTAGTTCCAATAACAGTAGAATCTTCTTTATTATCTATTGCATTTAATATACGTAAAATACGGTCCACAATACATGAGCACTATGTAAAATAATATTCGAAATATTCGAACAATTGCCAGAGATGACGAAGCGTCATCCCCCTTTGGCCACAATAGAATTTCGCGAATAAGCGTAGTGAGCGGTTAATGAAGAATCGGGCCGATTTAATTGAAACGAATTCAGCGTGACTAATGAGGTGGCGGGGCTGCTGGAGTTCCGGGAGCGTAGATATACATGACACCCTGAAGTGGAGTGCTCCGGTTTCGCGAATCATTTATAACTGGCCGCTAAAAGATCTTAACGCTCGCGTGGCGTAAAAAATGAATCAGCCTACCGACTCTAGCCCACCGGCAATTTCATCTCGTTGCTACATTATTTCTAATTACCAGAGATTTATTAAGGTTGTCGCTGATGAATCCACTCCTGCCTCCTGGCCCTGGGGGAACTTTCGCCTATCCTGTTTTGTACCGAGAACAATTTCGCTCGAGCGTATTTTCTACGTGTAATCGAGTTCAAAGAGATCCTTCTTGGCAAAATTTGATTAAAAGCCAGAAATATGTTTCTTCTGAATTGTTATTAGTTTCGAGTTATTGGTACGAAAACTGTAAGAAAAAATATAATGTTTATAAAACACTGAAATATATCTGGACCAACGCTTAGTACGTAATGAAGAAAATTAAAATAATAAAGGTAATAAGCAGCTTTTTCTAAAATTGCTCTGCAATTGTTCTCAGATAGAAAGACAACATCACGAAGAGAAGAATAATGTGAGGGACTAATTTTCTCTGCAGAGTGGCGTTGCCACGCATAGGAGAGGCTTACACGCCGTGTCATGCATATGAAAGGTGAATGAATTTCATTCCAATAAATTCCGCGCACCATAACGCGTTTACCGTAATCGTATTCACGAGTTCCTGTGCCAGCGACGGCCTACAATATGCACTGATGATGAAATCTCCTCTGTCAGCGTGACCGTCCGAAAATGAGACACATTGAAATGCTTACCTCAATCCGGCTGTCCGAGAATTACTAGCGAAATTGCAAACAAGTGGCTTGTTATTCGGTCTCTAACGCAAATTGCGCCGGGAAACAGCGCTGTTTCCGTCCGATCGATGTATATTGAAAAAACGACACTTCATGCGGTTATTTGCGGTCAGAGACATTAAAACGCCACAATTCAATCTCTATCCGGACTGAAAAAAAAACACTAAAATACCTCTACTCAATTTCTACTTGAGATTGAAAACGCTAATAAACTTCGATCCTAGCTCCATTTCAACTAACACTTCGAAACATCTATATCTAAACTCTATTGAAGTTCTAAAGTCTCAAAACACCTCTACTCGATCTGCGTTTGAGCTGACGTGTAGTAAAGTAACCTAAAAAACTATTTCAGCATTTGCGAGTGAATTTACTGCCACTTCGCCGAGTAAATCTACGAGAGATGTCTTTACAGCCCATTGTATAAGCTTCAGACCTTTCTACTCGTGAAGATGCCCCAAAATGAAAGAGACCTCCTTGTATCCTCCAGTTTTAAGTTTATGCTCGCGAGGATTCCGAGAGGGTGAGCTCAAATGACGGAGAAAAATGAGCGGTAATTTACCTCCCAACTGCTGGGGTAAGTGGAAAGCGAGAAAGTCGAATCGTCCGTGGCGCGATCTTCAAATTAGGGACGAGTCGAAGAGTGGGAACAAAGTGAGCCGTGACTCTGATGGATAATTCGAGGAGGACGTCTCTACAATCGCTCGTTATATCATGGGAGAGGCTCCAATATTGTCGAGAATTCGCGAAATGCTGTTTTTGATGGGGTCACTGAAAATTCAAACGTTTCGACCGGCATTTGGAAACTTGTCGACGATATCGTCGTTCGTAAAAAATTTCCTGCCTGCTCTCTCTCTTTTCGAAAAATACATTTCGCATTTTCGACGCTCTAGGGTTATTAAAAAGAATTTAAAACACCCCTCGATATTGATTCACAAACCGAAGCAATACAGTACTTTTTCCAAACCTGTGTTTGTAAATATTTTTGCGGATAACCATAGTTGGTACATTTTGCCTACAAATTTTCTGAAATTCTTAAACAAATTAATGTGTAATCTTAGTCTAGACCAAGGCGTATCAGAAAGGTAGTTATTTTTTTGCTCACAAATGTCGTCCGCCATAAATGAATAGGGTGAGTCTGCAGCCCAGCCCTCAATGATTAAAAAATTGCCCGTCAGTCTCACTTGCGCGATTCATTTCGCGTTTCAACTTATTTCTCATTCGTTCTTCACTCTCTTTCTCTGCTATTTTTCACGTCGCCCCGTCCCTATCTCAGAAAGTGACTGATTAAAGAAATCCACGTCAGGTGTTCTGATCTCCGACAGGGATGGCTGTCAAAAGGTTACGTTAATTGCACCATGCCTGATTGATTAAGGTCTCAATCTTATTAACAGCCGAAGAAGATTAGACGGACAGTATACGAGACGTACAATCGATCGCTTGCTAACAGCGTTATCTAATCCTTTTTCCTTCTGCAAACAGTATTGCTCTGTAGGGCAAGGAACCCTACCATGACCCATGATAGCTGATGATACAGTATTATGTACTTATCAGGAGTAATTAGAGAAAAATTTGAATTAATATCCACAATCATAAATTTAATTAATGGAATTATTATAAATCACTCTCACTACCTCATGCTAATTAATCTCCATAAATATAATTTATAGCATATTAAATCACTATTTTATTCCTAATCCCACGACATCTTAAATCCAAAAAGTTAAAATGAACCAACGGTAATTATTTCACCTTTTCTTGAGTCAGACTTCATGAAACGCTGTGAAAAGTAACAATACACAAATGCAAGATGCAAAACGGGCTTGATAACAATTACGGCAGGAAGCTGTAATTGGAGATACAGAGGGGGCACTGGGTCCGGTCGTAATGTACGAGATATTTTGCATGAGAATACAATCAGCACGATTCAGTGGCCGCAAATACGGGGCATATCAGTGTGAAATGTGTTCTCCGCATACGTAACGATAAGTCGAACCGGTGATCGAGAGTGGCGACGCGCAGCATAGCAGAAGAGACCCGCTTGAATAGGGCTAATTTATCTTATTAATGTAGCAACCTCGCGTCTCGAATCACGGTTATTAGCGGCTCGGCGCTTTTCTTCTGATGGTCCGCTTTCAAAACGAAACAGCTCCCAACGGTGTGTTCCATCGTGTAGCTTTTATTCGAGTTGATGAACCGGAATGAACTGTCATTTGTGCCGGTTTGAGGGAAGCAAATGCGTTTTGAATGTCGCTGGGAGTCTCCTGTGCTACTCGCTCCACGAGATTGGAATTCTTATATTTCTGGAACAGTAAACGCTTTGGTACTCTACTTTTCATTGAGATCGTGGCCTCGCTGATTTTATTAGGTCGCCGTCTAGGTAATTTCGTTACTCATGATTAAGTGCACTTTTCAACATTTGATAACTCGTGCGCTTGATGTAAGTGAAAATAGGGAACGCTGGAAAATGAGGGAGATCGAAATTATTTAGGGTACAACCTCAATTACTTCGACTGCAAAATTAATATTCATGATTAAAATACGTCTTATGGACTTCATTTATGTTTGCAACGCCATTCTATCAATCTAGGGAGAGTAGACAGCTTTATTTTCACGATCGAATAGTTTTTAAACACAGGCAAGCATTTTTCACGGCATAAATATCGCTGGGTGAAATGTTCAGGCGCCGAGTGCGAATTATTGGAATGACCGACGCATGGGGTTGCGGACGTTAGCGTGAAAAACGTTTACATCGTCGATATTAATAGCGGATATTGTTATGGTAATCTCTGTATTAATAGACACGGGCAATTAAAACTTGTCTGGAACGATTGCTGACGTGCAGCGTTGCGCATCGCGCGCCTGCAACTTCGTTTCTGCGTGTCTAACGGAGCCTTGAATTCTCACTGTATTGCCGGAGTTATGCGAATTGATACAGGTAATTAAAACTTCCTCCAGCGATTCTGCCACGGCCTCGCCGTAATTGGATTTTGCGTTCTAACGGATATTGGACAGATTAGAAGGACACTGCTGTCTCTCCATGATTTCTCTGTCTCAGATATTCAGCAGAATCTTTAAAACGGAAAACAATTCTTGCATTTACTTCTTGAACATACTACAGGGTGTTCGACAACAGGTGTCAAAAATTGCGTTTGGGGTTTTGTTTCAGTTATTAGTTGCTGAAGAACCAGTTAAAAAGCCACATCAAATGTGTCTGACTTGGGACTTATTCTACTGCCGATGTACACTAGCCCGGTCAGGTATAAGGAATTCAGTAGAATAATCCTAAATCAAGCACAGTTGACTCAGTAGAATAAGTTGCAGGTCAGACACAGTGAAGTCAGTAGAATAAGTCTCAAGTCAGACTTTGTACACGTTTGACAGGAAGCTTTAAACGCAATTTCATCTACCTTCATTTTCCTTTTATCTTAGCGTATAAAACCATCTCCTAAAATTTCCGACACTTGTTGTCAAACACCCTCTATGGGTTTACAGATGTGCTAGTAGTAAAGATTGAAGGTAGTATTTTTTACTACAAATTCTCAAGTTTTCGCACAATAAATTTCACAGTCAGTTTTGTCATTCCTTATAAACACCTTCTGGATTAACCCGTCGCTCTGAATTATCTTGCACAGGTATTAAATGAAGACATCGATCTTCCATTAATCCAAGTCTTGAAAACACCTTCCATCGAATTACAAGGAAACCAACCGCTGCCCTCGAATCAAGCCTGCTCTCTCAGATAGCTCGTAACCACATGATTATGGGAGGCTATCGTCACTGTCTATCACAGATTCCTACAGAGACGCGTAAATAACGGATTCCAGCGGTGAGTCACGTCGACCGGAAGCGTAGGCGCAGTCGAACCGATCGCAAATTCAATTATAGGTGAAACTGTTCGCAATGACGTCACATCCATCCTTCGGCAACCCTTTCAGTGGCTCTCTATCGGATAACAATTACCATTGGTCTACACCCGCCGCCTATCCGTCGATATCTCATCCCCCTCCTTCTCTCTTTCTCTCTCTGTGGCCTCCAACCCTCGACGACGATCCCAGAACACCCCCGTCCCAACGGAAGAACGATTTCCCTCGTTTCACACTTACCGACTCGCTGCCTACCCCTCGTCCTTTCCGCTTCACGAGTATTCTTTTGTCGTGGATACTCGAGCCGAACGACGCGTCGACTTTTCAACACCGTTATCGGCAACGACGAAGCCCCACCAGCGCGCCACCGCTACTTGTTGACACCGTCTTAACGAGAAAAAGAGAGGCGCGGAAATAACACGCGTCGCGACGCGTGTTTCTCCACGGTAGGGCATCCGTTACATTTCCTCTCTCCCGTGTTTTTCGATTTCTATTTCTCGAAGCGGCTCTTCCGGATAGACCGCCACTCGCTGGTAGCGCGAAGGAAACAGACGCGTTTGACTTTCGACAATGTGTTATAGCTTCCATAGGGAGAGAGTGTATACCTTGGTGGTGCTTTAAATTAATAATAATCTGTATTATTGTTACTTTTGTAGACTATGATTCCACGATATTGTCTACTATTTCTTTTCCATTAAATCACGCAGAATACATACAAAACGAGAGCCTGTGGCGTTGCAATATCGATCCACTTTTTGTTGATACGTAATATATATGCCTCCGATTATTAGAACGAGCGTTGAACGCGTCATTAAAACGTGCGTTCGAATTATCACATTAACATGGACTTAATTCATGATAGCCATAGCGAGAGGCACGATTAACCTACCATTGCCGCTCCTGAATCACCCCGTCCGTTGTCACTAATCCAATTACCAATATTATTATAGATCATCCGTAGATCCCGTCGATTTGTCATTGGAGAGAAAGAGTAGAACCGAAGAAAGCCAGTGATTCTCGCCCGATGCACCGAAATATCGCGAATTGGTATTAGCCGGCAATCGAGCACGAAATAAACAATCGCATTTAAAGGTAGACCTCCGTAGCGAGCCGGCGTCGTCCATTTATCAGGGAATATCACATTTTTCCGCTCGGCTGACCCCGCCGCCTAGGCCACTGGCATCCCGTGCACGCGCGAGTATGTGTACATCGTGAAATAAATCGCGGCAAATAAAGAAAGCGCCAAGATATGACCTCCCACTTTCTCCCTCCGTCTCCTTCCTTCTCACCCCCCACCTATTCCTCTCCTCTCTCTCGCGTCTTCCCGACGTTTCTTCGTGACCCAAGACTTTCGTTGTCTCTCGAAAGCCTACCGCTCCTCTCCATCGCTCCAGGACGCTGCGACGGGTGAAACGACGGAGGCAGGGGGTTGCCGAGGAACCGAGGGTGAACCTACCTTCGCATCCTTACTCTTTTACTTCGAGCTAGGTGGTATTGTACTCTGTTTCGGTATTTCTAATAACTTCTTCTTCCTTCCCTCCTTCCAGCTGTCCTCCCTTACTTCTCCTCCGTCCTTCCGTCTCCTGCTGTTCCATCCCCGCCCTCTCGCCATTCCTCCTTCGCAACGCCCGCCGTTTCTTCGTTCTCTCCTTCTTCCCGCCGCGTCTGGACTTCACAATACCGGCAGTAATCCGACACTATCGGACCCTCGTCCCTCTCGCTCCCTCCCGCGACGCCCTCGCGATCCTCTCCTTCGGCCTCTGCCTTCTTCTTCCGCCCCTGACGGCCTCCCTACCCTCTGCTTCCCTCCGAACAACAATTACTCCGCCATATTGTCCGCTCTCCTATATCGTAAACGAAAGAACGGAGGATGGCGTTCGAGGGGGATGAGGGTTGGGCTCGAAAGACGAGGAGGGCGGATGGATAAAGACGGAGCGGCACGGTGGGATCAAGTTTTTAATCACTCTCCAATGTCAGTGGCAAAAGAAATGCGAGGCGCGCGCGAGCGAGCGGCCTGGCTGCTCGCTCTCCTTTCTTTTTTCTTCTTTCTCGTCTTTTTCTCTTCGTATATCAGCGGAGGTGCGAGCATCGTCACCTCCTTCCCTCTCTTCTGCGTTCCTTTCCTGCCCCCCTCGATCCGTTTTTGTTTTCTCGCGTCTCTTTCGCGTTTCACGCACGCTCCTCGGGAAAAGAGACACTCGAGCTGATGAAGCGGCGGCTCCGCGAGTGGCGGTCGATGACGCGTCTACGCCGACAAGGGTAATGCTTGTCTTTCGAACTTCATATGTCTGACAGCTCACCACAATGCGCGACGCCTTTTTGGGTATCTGGGATTGTTCTGGGTTCACTTGAACCTGGGGCCTTTAATCTCTTGAGCTGTGAACACTGTTGCGTTTTCTAGAAAGTACTTGATGTACTTTTCTAGGTTTAATTCGGACGGAAAGTTGAAATTTAGATTCACAATCCATTTCTACACGTCTCATGAGTTTTCGTGTATTTCCTAAGTCCATAGATCTAAAATGGTTAATCAAAAATGACAATTTCTTATGGGTGATGTATGAATATTATTTTTATTCTGGAATTAGAAAGACGACATATTCAAGCACATTCTTACAGAAGAATTATTTGGAATAATTACGCGTTTTTTTCACTGTTACATGTACCCCCTTTTCCACTTTATCACTTATCCCACAATACCGTGAATACTTAAGCGAAAACACCGTCAACTTCATCACGGATCTCGTACATCATGACTATAAGGCTCGTTTAATGTCGCATTACCCGGTAACGAGTCCATGAAACAATAACTTACGACCATCGTTATCGCTTTATTCGGCTGATTAACTTTATACCTTCTCTCCCCGCTTTCTCTCAGTTTCCTCTCCAAGCTCTCAGTCTCACGTCGCTTTACGTTCTCCCGTGCGAAATAAAACCGTTCTGGCGTTTCTCAATCAGAAACCCATTCGAGGGATCGTAAAGCAAACGAACGACATCTAATCGTTAAGGACTTTGTGTATCCATGACCCAATGGGCCGTAATTTATTTGCAACTTGATCTCCTTGTAATGTATATCTGCTGGGATCAGATTAAATTACTCGGATCCTTTAAAATAGATTTGCAATCGTATGCACTGCAAAAAGGTTGACCTGTCCTATTTTGTTTAAAAAATGTTACTTTCAGCTTGTTCACGAACAATTGTCCGCTGAAGCAAGAATGCTTATATTAGTTTTACGATTGTGACTGAGTTTGAAAAGTATTTCTTTATAATCTGTCATGTCTTATTTAAATTTATAGTAACAGCAAAAATAAGTGTGAAGATTCTTTAACGTCGATCATTGTTACTAACTTGTCTATTATTATAGCCATGTAGCGAAGACAGGTAGCCTAACGACTAGTTCTTGCCTACGTTCATGTCGTCTATGTCTGTCTCATATATAATTCAGAACGTAGGTGAAGACGGTGCGATAATGATAACCCAGGGGTGAAGCACAATAGGGGAAACTATAGAATAACTCCTGTCTTTGGTGTGTGCACACCTGTCAGAGCTATTTCCGCTATTCCTGTCTATATTCTATCTGTGCACGCGTGGACTAAAAATAAAGCGAGAAATGATTGAGCCTCATAGTAATCTCATCGATGTCATAGCATTATTTTTTTCGAATTTTGAATTTTTTTAGTAAAAAGTAAAAGTGAGTGTTCAGCAGAAAATACTCTAACAAACAAAGATATAATGTTGTAATAATTATTTTGTATTCATTCAATTATTTCAACTTTCATAAATTCGCCCTTACAGAAAGGAAAAATGTCTAACATATCAGTCGCAAAAGTGCTACAAGATGTTCCACGCGTGACGAAAAGCCAGGCGAAAGTAGATAGGGAAAGAGCTTAACCAGACCAACGCTTTTAGCGAGCGTCTGACTCAACACTGGCAGCTTCTACTGGGGGAGAGTGCCTACCTCGACTACTGCGAAAAAGCGGTAAATCGTGGCATTTACGACTCGGTTTCAGTTCTCGAAGACGATGCGAGACACGCGCAAGAAGATCTGCAACCGCGAGGAGAGATCGATATCACGAAACGACCGATGTTCGATATACTGCCTTTCACGACCGATCGACGTAGTAAAAGGCGCCGAACAGAATCAGCTCTGCTGACTTTGCCACGACTTCGATTCATCCAGTTGGACAGCTACGCTTCAGCTTTATCGACATGAACGATAGCTGCTGTATATGAGATCTCGATACTAGAAAGAATGCGCGAAGTGCAAGTAATTGATAGTTGAATGAGTGAAAATGATATTGAGAACTGAGAGCAGAAAGAAAGAGTAGAAGTTACAGTGTGGTACTGCATTTGAGATAATAGTGATTGCAAACTTGAATTCTATTGAAGCCCTGGTTAGAATGAAATCAAGTTGTGGTGGTATCTGGATATTTAATACTTGTAATTATTGATATATATTATTAATACTGTTCGCCACAAGCTCGCTGACAACAGTAGGTATGCCCTTCAGGTCGTTTGTGGTTAAACATCCCCTTATTTTCGGTACAGGCAACCCCATCCTATGATTTTGCCCTAAGCTTCATCCCTTAATATCTGCGCAGAGACTCGATCGGCAATAACTACCCCTAGCATGGGGCTGTCGTCTTCCTTCCTTGCCGACATTGCCCACCAGAACCACCCTCTGCAATATCGACACCCGCTAGGCAAGTGCACGTTCTAACCCCTGTTTCTGCTTTACCCGCCCAGGAGTTCTGCACCACCCTCGAAAGTGCCCTACATCGGTATAAAACATGCTTTATACCTTTGAGTAGAAAACTTTCTTTTCTTCTTTATGTTTTGTGAAAATGTGCGTGTTTCAATTACGAGAAGAATCAACATCTCGCTTCCTTTAGCCTGAAAAGAACAACGTAATTTTACCTTGAACTGTATGGTCCAGAAACTAGGTCGACCTAATGAAAAGCTCGTTTTCGCTGCGAAATACATAAACAATTCGCAATATCTCTCCTTAACGAGCCTTTCGTGAAAGTGTTACGCTAGAGATAGGACGCGAGATACTCGTGCAGGGGTCGACGTTAAAAAAAAGAAAACGGTATAAACGCAGCTGAGTACACCGACTGGCAAATAAATTACCCTCGTATGACATGTCCCGTAATCACACGTACCGGACCAAGTGGCGTTTTGAACTTTTCCAGGTCAAGAAAACTCGATGCCGGGGCAGAGTGGCCAATTCAACTGCTGATGAGCTGCTACGTGAGATGGGCCTCTAATACCACGAATTCCACGTAGTTCTCAGCAGGAAACCCTCCCCTTTATCGGAGATCTGCCGGCGAGCCTTTGATTGTTGTCTATGTAATTCAGATTCGAGGCTTTCCAGGGATATTCACTGTATATTTTCATCCTGAACAGCCATCGAGTACGTATACCTCTATGAACTTTCTTTTTTCAACAGTATCAAACACTTGTAGCTATTAGACTACATAAAAGTTTGCTAATTTTCATCGTGTCACAATCCTAAACTCAAATTTTTTTATATGAAAGTTTTCATACAATCAAAATTTTGTGATACGTTAATATGGAATTTTTCTTGGAGACCAATTTTCTTAGAAACCCAAATTCTAGGGTTCATACAAATTTTTATAGGTATTTAGATGAAAGAAAATCGAGAAATTCATTCAAGGAAAAAACCTGTCAGAGTGGTAAAGTTACAGCACTCCGTCCAATATAGAAGGCGAGCGTTTTCGAACACACGTTGTGATAATGGGAATTATTTGCATATTCAGGGAACGGCCGGTGGATTTATGCGGCACGCGGGTCGAGTGAGCATTAAAGAGTTATTATCTCTTTTGTGGTAGTCAGCGTAGCATTCCTCTCACGAAACGACCTTACAAATGTGACGTTATTTATCACTAAAATACCGTGTACCTAGTTAGGATAGGTATCGCGCAGATTAGTTTCCACGCGGCAGATTTTCGCGAAACGTCAGATCGTTTGTTCCACGAATCACCCAGATGAAACTCTAATTTATACGTATTCATTATTGGTCCTCCTAATACGACTGTGTTATTTCGAAATTAAGGTAGTATAGAGCAATATTTGTTTCAATTTCAGTCTAATGTGATTATGAAACTAAAACATATTGATTTCCATCGGCTAACAACAGAAACCCCTGTTCTCAGTAGTATAACACCGATTATATCAGACACGCTCGGGTCGCTCCGCTTCTGCGCCCTCAAAAACCGCGTGAATATTTTCTGCGGCTAAAATTGAAAAGACCCCAAACCTCGAGGGAGCCATATCTTTCAAATTCTCAGGTTATACGCTAGGTCTCCAAATGTCTGCCTTGGGGAGCTTGGCTTTGCGTAATTTAATGTTCGACGTAAGTTAGACGGATAACTGCGGCGCTGTAAAATCTACGTACCTACATAAATATAAATTAAATTGAAACAAAGTGAAACAATCTTATCTTAAAAATGTGCCAGTGTCTCCATACAACAGTATTTAACGTGCCTCAATTCGTGCTACAATTTGCCTTCCAGTACACTTCCAAGTATACTCATTAAAAGTTCCCTCTCCAGTTTCGAATAGTTAACCCCTTCAATATTTGGTCCACGAGTTTTCCATACTCTTCGGCTTCAACATTTTAGATCAACTTTCACCCCAAAAGGCATCCTTTCTCATCACGCTCGCCTCGTCAATCCACGTCGTCAGTCTCCTCAGCGTACAGCATCGAATCACTTTTGCTCGTCTATCGCTCTTCATCATCGTCAGAGGACACCCCTGCCGGCAGTATTTTTCCAGACATTTCCAGGTGCCTTTGAAAGTACTTTTAACGATCCGCGCACGCGAGTCGCGAGTGCCATTCTGTACCGAGAAGACGTTCGTAAACACAGCACGAATGTAGTAGGTGCGCGGTGCTCGGTACTCTGCTCTTCACCCCATGGATCCCGTTTGGTGTCCCGAATTGTTTTTGCCACTCGCATCATCCAATAGAAAAACGCGCAGACTCGGTTCGCACCATATTGAAATTTACATAGATATCCCGGCGTGTATAGGCGGCTTACGTACACTCGGCTGCACGTGTACCTATACGAAGGAGCGGGGAAAGGTCTTAGGGTCTCTATTGGATTACAGAACAAGCGGCTAGCACTCAAGCCTCCGTAACCCCCGCCTTGCTTCGGGCAAAGTAGTTTAGCTTTCGAGTATAGCCTTACCTATCCAGCCTTAGCTTGCCTGTCCATCCGTTACGTTATGTATCCAGGATCCACCCTAACCTTACCGCTCTTCCTTCCTCTCCCACGCCGCCCTTCCTCCACCCTCGCAAGCTCGTCCCTATTCCTCCCTTTTCTTTCCTCCGTGTCGCTCGTCACTCGACCGTCCCACGCAGGTAAAGAAAATAAAGGAGCGGTTCCCGCGGCCCAATCTGCACCCTCGCAATTTATGCGTGTGTATTAGGGAGGACACGTCACCCACACCCAATGGTATTTCATCTATCTTCCTCTGGATTCTGTGTTTTGCCTCATCGATCGCAAACAACTTGCTTTACTCTGCTCTGCTTTTTGGTGAGACGAGAAGAATGCGGGTTGGAGCGATTTGAATCGAATCGGTGTTTTGAATTAATGTCTTGGGATGTGTTTTTGGCAAGGGGTATAAGATTAGTTGTAGTTTCATTGGATAATATGATTATGGTTTATCATTGTTTCTTAATTCTTTAAGTCTGGGAGTAGAAGTTCTTGATGTCACGGTGTACGTAGAAATTGTCAGTACTCAAAGGGCTAATTTCTTATCCTCTTATTAAGTGGAATATTTAGAAGTAAACTGAAGGATCTCCAGTGTGCGGACTCATTAACGACAGAAAGAGAGAACGTAACCTTTCCTTCTTTAAAACCTGTAGACGTTGAAGTTCAACCCCACACCCCTAATCCAGTGTTTCAAGAAAAGTAGCTTCCCTCTTCAACTACATAAATACAAGATCTCCTAAACCTTCAAGACAACCCTAGTAATTCACAAAAAATTTGGACTCTTCAAAATACTCCACCCCAACTCTCCAGCGCAACAACCACGAACACAAAATACACTTTTAACATCCCAGACTCGCGACTATCCCCCGCAAGACACAAAATCCATACATCTCGGGTATTCCAAGAAAAATGTACGCTACTCCGCGAGGCTAAAAGCAGCTGAAGGTTCTGCCAGATAAAACCAGCCCACGTTGCCCCGTCCTGAAGGTGCAACATTTATCCAACATTTATTCAGAGAGCCTGTAATACCATCGAACGACAGTTCCCATTAAAGCCAGGACGAGTTGCTCTCGAGTTTCAAATTCGCCCGACGTCGGGACAGCTGGGAAACAAGCCGAAATTCCGGTCCGTGCTACCCCTTCGCCCAAGGGCGAAAAGCGGCTCGTATCGTTCCGCAGAAATATCATCAGCGGCCGCCAGCAAACTCCCGGCGTCGTATTACACCGTTAAATTAGCGTCGCTACTTTTCCGACAGCCTCGGCCGGATTTACGTTTTGGGAGCGGGCGCGCATGGTCGTCAACAACGAACAACGGGCCACGACTTGACCCAAATACTCGGAATCGTTTCTGTTCCGTTGGACACTGGCTGGGGCGAGAGAGCTGCGCTGCAGCGCGTCACGCTGCCGCCTGTGCATAAGCGTACGTGCGCAGGGGCGCGCGTGCTCGCGCGTGATCGCGCGACAACCGGAACCCCGTGTTATTAAAGTAGTAAATTTCATCCCGTCAGGATATGGATTAGACTTCGCCGGCCTCGCGGTGCTCGCTGGCCCGAGAATCGTCGAATCGATGTGGTGTCCCGTTGTGTAGCGGGACAAACGATCGCTTTTAGCGAGAAGATTGACGAGCGATGGGAGCAAAGCTCTGGAACGCTGATTTGTTTCGAGGCTTTTGAGAGGGCTTGATTTTTTGCATCACTAAGGACATTACGGGAATAGAATTACTGTGACAATTGGGATGATAAAACTAACGTGCCCTATTTAGGAATAGAAAACTAGAGCAGATTGGATTATGATTAGATTGAATTGAACCTCTTTTTAGGTTGAAATTAAGATTGTAATTATACGAAGCTGGGTTTATGCAATTCTCTCAGTGCTGCGTTAGTTTGAAATTCTTGAGATCAAACTGTAACATCTCTACGTGTCAGCTTGCACCAAGATTGCAGTTACATCATCTGCAACATCTTGGGGATGGCGATAAGCGACGAAAAATCTGTAATTTGTCATCAGAGCTGTGTCGAGTTTGAGGCAACGTTATTAAAGTAGTAAATTTCATCTCTGCCAGGATGTGGGTTAGACTTTGCTCGTATGCTTGCTAACCAGCAGCCCCTAGGAAGCAAAGTGGCGGTTCGTGCCACGAGGTAGACGATCATTTCCAACGAGATTACGATTATGCTTGCTGTAATGCTGGAAATAGAGAAAAATACGAAATGCTAATAATCTATCACATTTGCGCTAAATTTGAAAAAACATGTTACATGTTATAAATTAACGCTTCTAGTTTTAGACGAATATTTCAGTTCTAATACCTATACCCCAGTTCACAAAATTATCCAACGCGCATTCATCGCGAAAACAAAAGTAGCCATTTTTAGCCTCTTTGAAATTTGCGAAAAAACGATCAGCTGCACGCTGTCTACCGTCGCGTTAAGTTCGATTCGCGGTTAGAGACAATTTCTCGTTGAAAGTTCGTCGGGCGTAGGAGGGTAGAGGCCGCGGAGTCGTTACGTGGAAATAAGCGGAAATCGAAATTGACGCGGAATTCACTCGCGGACAAAGTTCGCTGGAAATGGAACACGGGGTGGATGGCGACGGCGAAACCATGTTGACGAAATAAAACGGGAGAATGAAGTTACGATGTTCCCAGGCTGGATTTATGTGCTCCGATCGGGATTCGATTTACAATTGATTTTATTCGAGCCTCCTGCCAGAGCTAAACTCGTCCACGTTCCTGTAATGAACGCGATTCGCTGATATTAAAGCTGCTAAATATATTTATCAGTTTCTATATTTCGAGCCATACGTAATCACCGATACTTTATGATATTATTCATTCAGAATGACGCTACAAGAAATTTCATTTCCTTTTTTGCCTAATTTGCATGGACATCGATTGAGAAACGCTTTCATGGCGGTTGCATTCTACCTCGAATGAGAAGGTAAATGACGGGGCTATTTACAGCAGTCATTGGTCTATAATTATGACCCCGATAGACCGTAATCTAGCTTTTAAAAATAGGAGTGGTACACGCTCGCTCGAAGCGTCTGGACATGACGATGATGAACGCTCACCATTTTTCTAGATTTGTCGCTTTTGTACGTTTTATGTCAACTGAAATTTTTATACAAACTAATAATATATGTATGCTATTCATAAATTACCTAACATCAATGTTTTTCATTGGCTCTTGGCATTTTTGTTCCACTGACCTATCATTCTGAATAATTGTACATGTTCCTGAACTTCTAAAATACTTGTCACTAATTTTTGGATATCTTACCTGAAATTTTCCTTACAGCTATTTTTTTCTTCATAGTTTTTTTTTTACGGTTCCTCGGTTCTCGATCCATGGTACTTACAATTCATCGCTATCAAAGGGAAAGGAGAGCCAGATTGAAGAAATTAGAACGTCAGGAGTTGGAGGCGGTTAACGAGGAACTGGCGGTCGGCCAGTTAATTAAAACCAACATGCTCCTTAACTGAATTTTCCAAACTATCATTTTAATCCACTGGGCGTATATGCGCGCCCCTAATTGCACGACTATAATTGCTCTCGCATGCGACTGCTCACCCTCGCCTCGTCCTCTGAACAATCAGAAAAATCAATCCGAGCTCCAACTTCGGAAACGAACGAACTTCCTACGTTTCCAAAACCGTGTTACGCATTCCCAGTAATACTCGTTGGAATTCACGAGATTTGTACTTTGCACTTTTTTCGGGGCTAATGGTTTTAGCGTTCAAGGGAACGTTTCACGAGAATAGTTGAAGTCGCGCCTCCGAATTTCCAACGGTGTCGAGAACAGTTTCCTCTGCTTCTCTCTTTCGTTTCCAGCGGTTATCACGTGACACTTGACCCGATGTAGCTACACGGCCAGCTTGAACGTGCATTGCGAGAGAAATAAAAGGGCCGAGGACGAAATCTCGACTGAGAAAATGATACTATTTCACTTGAAATTCGATACATGGAATGATTGATGAGAATTATCGAAAAATTAGAAAATAATATACGCTTGTTACGGATTCAGTTAGAAATGCAAGAGAGTGTACAAATTATCGATTTGGCCCAAATTTTGTGATAAGGCGCAGCACAAAATTGCACTTCCTTCTACGCGAGGATGAAACAAATTTTAATAATTATGTAGAGAATAGAAATAAATTAAGAATTGGGAAAAGTGTTTAGTTTCCGATCTCATTGAATTGCTCTACCTTGCTACCTTTCACTGTACACATTTGAAAAAGTAGTACAATCGAAGTTATACTTGGCCCATCAGACTACTCTAATATCAACATACAAACAATTCCTACATCTGCTTCTGCTTTTAGTCATTTCAAGAATCAAGTCTGACCTACTTACGTAGAACAGCCGGTATACCAGAAATTTTCTAAACGATTGTCCTCTCTGGATGCAGATATCAAATAGACAGACTCCCAGAAACTATTCCAGAAAGCCTGAATACCCAAATACCGGTATAACAATTAACGAATCGGCCTTATGCCTCAGAGTTGCCGAATATCGTCAAGCAAACACGATACAATCGCGTGTAACGACTTCCCTGGACCGATATAATATTCCATCGAAAGCACAATACACGGCAGGCGGCGAAGATCAATAATCCCGGGGATCTTAAGCTCCGATGCGCCGATTCTCGCGAGGAGAGGAAGACTCTTTTGACTGAAGAAGGAGCGAGGACTGGCGCGCTCGAGCGGATTGCAGCTTCCTGCCTCGACAGCCACGGGGCTCGTTCGGGCGTCACTCGTAATTGGAAACTGCCGCATAATTATCCGAGCAGTCAGCCAGCCAGTCGGTTGTGCCGCTTCTTGTCCACCTATACACGCGTCCCACGGATTCTCGCGCGGCAAAACACCGTCATTAACGTGCCCCGTCAGCCTGGCTGAACGATGCTTCAAGTGTCTTCGCCCTGGTTGCCAGCACCGAAACTCCACGGCCATGCATTCGGAAAGCGCCTTTGCGGTCCCGGACACGGCATAATCGCCACCGCCAAATCGGATTGCGGCCATTTCGTCCGGGATTAAACGCTGGCCAGTTCGCTTCATCGTCCTCTGCCCACCACGCGTTGTAATTGCTGCATTCTTAATGCTTCGCTGTGTAATGAGGACCGGCAGCTTTGCTGGCGTAAATTGTTCTACCGACTTGTGGACATGTTGCCGGGAACTTGACCTACTTCCCTGCTGCGCGCAAAGTATACCCTTGAGGGTTCAAAGAGGGTCAAATGTGCTCTCCGTCATTTGTTATAGAGAACTATTTAACCACAAACTTAGAAAGCATTTTTCTATAGCACAGCACTGCTTATACATCGTTAGGATTTAATTCAGTTTTTGAGGCCAACGTCTGTGTTCTCTACTGACGAATCTCCAGTTTGTCATATGTTATCAAGTGTTTCTAACATACACAGTACCACTCTTCTTCATTTTCAATTCTATTTGCATAGCGCTTCTGTAGATTTTAATGTAACATTAATTCGCTGTATAAGACAATTTTAACCTATAAAGTGTCAGACTATAGAGGATCAATTTCTGCCCATTAAAATACGCGCAAGTTTAACATTATACAGTTCGCTAATTTTAATTCAAACGATGAAACTAGACACATAACTTAGACAACCCGATCTGATAGTTCTCATAGACAAATCTAGGGATCGGTGTGTTTGAATTTGAATGGTCGGTGTTGCACGCTTTCATGAAACGAAAGGTCGAACTGTGAACTGCTGGAAGCTCTCTGTTTGTTCAGTTGAACGCCGTTAGCTCGCCGAGTTGAAAGTAATCCCTACCGGCCCGAATATGATTCCTGTTTGCTCTGGCAAGTTTTGGGTCAGGGCAGAATTCTTTGCAAAAGTGATTTTCATCCTGGCGAAGATTAAAGAAACCACATACAGAGAGATTCATAGGTATGTGTCCAGATCTGACCCAATAATTGCGAACGTTTCCGCTCTACCCACTCGAAATGCATCGTTTACATATATTCTTGAATGAAAATCAATGTTGGCATTTATGTCAGTGGCAGCAACAAGTCAAGATCGATAGTTAGTAAATATGTACCGTTTGCAGTCCTTCGTCCTTTAATAGTGCTCTTTAACTAGTCAGGAAAAGTTTACTTCCCGAAGTTTCTTTTTCTTACGTTCCTTATCTGTAAGGTTGTTCACAGTTTTGAAGTGGGCGGTCCGGACTTTCCAAGAAAATTGGCACGAATTAGGCTACTCGATTTTCACGTTTCGTCGACACTCGTGAAGCACTTCGGAAATATTATGTGACATTTATTTATACACCCGTGGGCGACCTACTTAGGAAGTTCCATTACTTTCATCAATAAACTTTTCCCGGAGCCTCGGTCGAAGGCTGAAGTTTCCTTAAATGGAGAGAAAAGTCCAATTGGCGCGAAGGAATTTGATTTCCTCCGCGGCGATGAGGACTTCTTCAGTAACGACGGTAATTGATCGAGAACTCCGAGCTAACCATGCTGAAATACGATAATAATAATTAAATACGAATATATATAGTAATTGGAGCAGAGGATTCCTACGCCGCGTTTGAAAGTATGTTACATAGCAGTAAAGCTGCAGATAATATCGCGCAGCAAGAACGAGGATCGCTGCAATTAACGATGAAATTTTTATAAACGAGCGGCAAGTAATTTCATCCGCTATAATGGATCCGCTGGATCGTTCGATAATTATCTCTGGTAAAGACTAGAATAAAACTTCTCGATGTGCTCGACGTGCTCGACGACCACAGGGCAATCCATTTCAATATTATACTTTTTTTCTTTGTAGAAGAAGATGAAAAACAATGATGAAACACTTCGCCTCGTTCGCGACCTATTCCATCCTGTGCCAAATTTCAACTGTCCTTCAGTTTCTCGTCCAATCAACATTATTTAACGTTGTTTCCTCAATTAATATTTCTGCCCTAGCTACACGCGTACGGAAAAGAGACAAATATTTTATGCATGAGTGTCTCGTGCCTGAACAAAGAGCATTGACCCTGTGATTAAATTTTCTTGATCATTCCTATCTTAAAATAAACTCTGCGATTCTGCTTCTAATAGATAGCTAATCTGCTCTGTCCTGAAAAATTTCTCAGTAAATTACTTTTTCAATACCTTCCTCTTTTCTTGGGACTGGCAGAAGTGTTAAGAGTAGTCAAGGACAAAGGAATCACCCCATAGAGTCCTTAACATTATTTCCATACAACCAAGACAGTGTCTATGTATCTCTTTGGATAGCTCCAAGACTGAACTATTCCAGAGTTCATCTACCAAGGCATCTGACAACAGACTCTTCACTCTAAAGGCGAACATATTTCACGGACACATTCTCGACGCCCTCAGATTAGGTTCATCGAGCTTCCAAGTTCATCCGCAACACCGATAGGCCTAAGAAATATTCTCCGCATTACGAAATCTCTCCCTCCACTGGCTGAGGCAACGCTGGCCTCGTCCCCTTCCACTAGAAGATTCATTCGCAACCTTTTCACGTGAGCTACGCGCTATCCCCCCAAATCGTCGCTCGTTTTCGCGATCTATCTTTCGATCAATTCCAGATAAACCTACATCAGGTTTTCCTCCCCTCCTAACGAGAACTCACCAGTTCATCCTCCTCTCGGGTCATCCCCTCGCTCGATTCTACTTCCACGACTCTCTATTCGACCTACCCTCTAGCTCTATACACACGAAAACATTTTAATATTGCATCGCGTCATTTCCCGATACACAACCCCTCCCGAGGCATATTTATTCCTGCGTTCACGTCTGGAAGGACGCAAAAAGAGAATCAGCGGAGCCACGCTCCGGTTTGTCTCTACTCCAACGACGTGCCACGATGACCACCCCCTGATAACGTTCGAACACGTCCCACGCTAGAATTCCCCGTGAAGTTTCGCACTGCTCCCTTTCCAGTTCGCGGACTCTATCTTCCTCTCGATCTTCCGCCCGATATCCATGGCGCAGAGTCGTTATTTCACGGTGGGGGTGATGGGGGGTGTGGCAGGACAACGGCACGAAAAAATTCTCCATCTTCCTCCATCCCTCTGCGAGTCGCTCCTCGGCGGCCATTAATTCCATTGTCCTTCCGATCACGGAATCTATAGTTGAGCTTTGTTCTCCGAGGGCCTTACGAAAAAGTTGCGACCGAGCAATTCATTCGCGAGCGGACGACCCTGCTATGGGATAATAAATCGCGCGTCCTTCGACTCTATCTTCTCTGCAAGGGGGAAAAAGCGGGCTGTCCTCTCTGTGGCTTTCGCGAACGATCGCTTGTATTATATTTTTGAGGACTGAGGGTGGAAAGTGGAAGGATCCCTTTCTGATGATGGATGATTAAGAGATGGAAAGCTATAGCAGATTCGACCTTTCAGAGTCAGACTTATTCTACTTGTTTTAGAGTTCACGATTGTTTGGGGATTAATTGTGTTATTCATGAAATATTAAAATCTGTACATATTTCTTTATTCAAAATTGAACGAGCAGCTAATGAGAATTATGATGATGAATATCATCAAATATTGATGTGGGTATAAATTTAGGAGTGAACTGAAAGCTCGAAAACAGTGGCAGAACATCGTGCAAGTATATCTTGTTACAACTTAATTCAGAGTTACGAACGGTTTTCAATTCTTCTGTAGAAGCTTACGATAACTCCTCTGATTAAATGAAGACACTGTAAGCAAGAAGTTCTTTCAACAGTGACAATTTCGTATGCAGCAATTCATTATATTAAGCTCTTAAATATAAGAAACTTCAATAATTACTCTTAAATTCGCTTCAGTAATTAAATAAGCTTCTTATGCACAGTAAAGTTACAAGGAAAATTCTCTTCGTCCATTAAAGAGCCCATTTAAATAATAAAAATTCCGAAGAGAACGGCCATTTTCATTCTTCTCAATTAAGCCGATCCACTCGTCGCCACAGCGAACCGAAAGGATCCTCTCGCATTAATTCCCAGGATGTCTTCGATGGATCGTCGATCCCTTAAATATTGACACTGAGCTCGGAAAGGGAGCAGGATCGCGAGCACGCATCCGACCAGCAATGAACCCATGAAGTAGACGTCTTACCCCCTCGATCCTTCGCCCCCACTCTCTCTCCATCCCTCCTCCTCGAACGATTTAATTCCAATCGGCCGTTTTCTAATTAATATAAACGTGCTTTTTCCGATCGAAGGACGACGAAGGCTGCAAGTGCGATAGCCAGCAAACACGAGCCCGCTCCTAATGCATTATTAAACGCGCGGTCGGAGATAAAATCGCGCCATCGATTGGCCCGTAGAATCGGGGCTTTCCTCGAAAAGGAGCAGTCGTTCGATGGAGGAACAAGGACGTTCCCCGTTTGTATGTTTCATAATAGGAGCATTGTATCATTTGATCGGTCGTCAAGATTGCCTCCAGCCTCTGCTCGCGTTTGGCCCACCAAAGCTTTAGCAATTGGCCGTGTTTGATCTCGGCGAATAATGAACTTTTTTTCCTGCGCTTAGCCTGTTCCATTGGCTTCTTTGTCTCGGATTGCACAGCCGCTTGAATATTTATCGAAGTTAAACCAAGACGAATTTAATAAATACGTTATGATTTAATCGAGCAACGCTGGCGGGAGGCTGGCTCGCGAGGGTCTCAAGATTACGCGCCCTAAGGGAAAAGTCAAGTAAGGGAAAAACCGCAGGATATATAAAAGGAAAGAAACAAATCCTGGTTAAAAGGCTGATGAAGGAACCTGGGTTCGGAGGTGGAGAGACACGCGAAGGGTTGGGGAGGATCAGAATTATGGTATCGCTTAAATTTCCCTGTCTCCCAGCGCGCGAAATTAAAAAAACAATTCGTTTTGACCTTCGTGCTCTTTCTTTATCCTTGAACGACCTACTGCATACAATTTGTTGCGGGGATGACATCACAAGCTGACTTTAAAAGCTACAATTGTGGTTGAAAGGAAATATTGCTTCAGAATTTAGGTGAAATGAGTCTGAAGTATGGCAACTGACAATATTTCAATTGCTTTTAATAGTTTTTGATGGTATTATATACGATGGATCAATAGGAAATACCACCTGGAATATTTCTAAAATTACGAAAATACATATTTTCGTAGCCCCAAATTTACCTTATTCTTCGATATAAATTTGCACACTTGCTCCAAATTTATTCTGCTTGCAATGGACCATTCCGTGCATATTATTAAATGAAATAATTGAACATTTAAACCACCCCTAGATCCACAATTCCCACAATAATCGACGCGTGCAGCGTCCAAGTGACACCGAACAAATAAACCGCGAGCTTATCGCAAAGAAATCGCGGCATTTCCACGAGGCAGCAGAGCCTGAAGCTCACGCGTGTTGAAAGCACTCGACGACCAAGAGCGTTCATCCGGTGGCTTATTCAAAATCTACCTTCGCGCCTCGAAAGCTGTTTATCTCGCAAGCGTTTACATAAAGCGAAGTTCCCCGTTTCGCGATAGAAAATTCTGAAGCGGCGGTCCCCTCCGTTCGAATGGCCGTCCTTTAATATCCGCCCCGTGTTCTCTCGCGGCGGGTATTAAGCGTGGAAATCTCGCGCGTCGTCCAAGGAACACGTCACCGCTAAAGTAGTCCATGCGACCATCTTCAAGTTGGAACGATAATTGTTGAAGGGGAACGGTTTGAGTTCCGCCCAGTCGCGAGACAATATCCTTTATCTCGGGACAGTTTCCTGGTTATCGGGAGGGAAACGTGCGCGGAGATTCCCGCGGTCCAGGGACGGCGGAAAACATTTACACAAAAGAAAACCACGGCCGACGGGCCGGATCGAGTTGGCCTCGGCTCCTAGAGATAATGTTAATATCCAGCTCGGTTTTGTAATTGCCAATTACTTCAGCTTATTCTTCTCTTTGTTCCCGAACGTTATCCCCGGCGACGCGGCTTCCAGGGATTCCCCGAAGAATCCTCCCACGCTCCTGCAGTCGACGACCTTTATGCAATCGCATCGGACTAAGTCCCACCGACTCCTACTCGCCTGCGCCGGAGCTCGCCTCGATTCAAGAATACCTCTCCCTCGCTTTCCTGCCCCTCTTGCCACGTTTCTTTGGCCGCCCCTTAAATTCGAGATCAGATCCTCATCCGATGACCTTCCACCCTGGGGACAATATCGCGCCACCTTGCGTTTAAAGAGTCTCCCCTTTCCGTGGCTGTATTGGTTGCTTTTCCCTATCCTCGCGACTCGTTGCCCACCGTTGTAAGTACTATCAGAAAGCGTGACACGGCTCGAGGGAGACTCTTGAATTAAATTTCATGGCGGATGGTTGTGGAACGTTGTGATTATTTAAAGATTGGTAGAAGTTGGAAGCCAGCTGGGTGGTAAAGTTCCTGTCCTCGATTTCGAATTTTTATGGTAATTATAGGTGGTAAGTACATTATTCTTTTAGCTGTGACAGAAGCATATTTTTCACACTGGTTTGACCCTTGTGTTACAGATATGTACTCAGTCATGCCTGCAGTGATATTAATAGTTAGCGTAAAGTAACAGATGAATAAATTAAGTATAATATTCTTAGTCGTTTCTAGCCTGAACATCGTATAGCGAGAGGTCAATTGACGCATAAGGGTTGAACTTCTTCTGACTGATTAACCCAGAATTCTCAGAGTCACGCATTAGCGTCAAGAATACTTTTTGCAAAGTAAATACTAAGCGCGCAGTGGCTCGAGTTCTCTCGCGGCCTTCTGCCGATCCTAATCTCTCCCGAAGCATCATTAAAGTTCATTACAAAATGTCTGTGAAGTATTGAAATTACCATCAAGACTCGTTTCATAGATCCAGCATAGATACCACGCTCGTCAGCAGCGAAACTCCCAGCGCGGTTTTTTCTAAAATTCTAGCCTTCCCGTTCCCAGAACCGTCGCATTTTCGCTCGGTCACGCGATATCGCGGCCACCACTTTTTACCATGTTAAAGAATAATCGCCCCGTTCGAAGCGAAATCCCTGGGACGAGGGCGGAAGGGGCACAGATTAAACGCGATAATATGCCGTCGCGATATCTTTTGGCTCGGACCGATGCGTCCAAGCCGCTCCCATGATCCCACCACCGCTGCTCGTTATCCATTTTCCTCTGCAACGTTTAGCACGCGTCCGCGCCGCCAGCGTTGCCCCGCGTCGCTCGCTGGCCAGTGCCCACAAATTTTGCAAAACACCGATATAAATCGTTTGATAACGCGTCTGGCTCTGGGCGTCGATATACACACGGCCACGGGGACGAGAAAAAGCCGGGAAAAAAGGGAAAACCGGCAGCGAGGGTTGGGAAGGGGTGGGTTTGTGGATATTTGGCGGAACGCCAGCTGCGGAGTGACGCTGCTGGAAGGCGCGCATAAACAACGCCGCTCGATCACCAGCGTGTCGGGTTACGCGGCTGATATGAGCTAATTGCAAAAACTACCCTCGGCTCACCGTCATCCCGGCTAACTTTTTAACGCATCCACCGCTGGTGATCCATTGTTCCTCCTATTGCTACTGCCTGAAGATTGAATATTTCAATCATATGCAATGTGATCGAAATGAAAAACCAGAAATGAAAGTTTTTAATCAGTATTGGGGTAACCGTTTATCTGCAATCGGTTCAGTCGGTCTAACTAAATAATCCCAATGTATGGATGAAATTACTTGTTTTCTTTTCTAGGTAGAATAGAATCGTAGAATATTGTAGTCGAACCCTTTGGAATTGTTGTAAACATCCTTGGAGTCAGTGGAACAATTAGTTCTACTTTGAATACTATAAAATAGATGTATTAACGAAATCGCGTCGCAAGTCACTACAAGCGTACAAATGAAATTACTTCACTCAAACGGCTACGTGACAAAGGCTAAATTTAATATCTTTCGCGAAAACGGAATACTTGGAATTCTAGAGCCATTTAGAAATCTACAAAGAGATGCCGTGAGAAGTACACAATTTATATGGAAGATTTCTCACTTAATGTACCAATTTAATTAATTACGGGTAGTTCTACCAAGGTAACCGGTTAGCCAATGTTATTCGAGAAAAAGTAGATGAAAATTTGAAGATTTAAAAATTTGAAAATTTGAAAATTTGAAAACTTAAAAATTTGAATATTTAAAAATTTGAATATTTGAAAATTGTAATATTTGAAAATTTGAATATTTGAAGATTTGAAGATTTGAATATTCGAATATTTGAATATTTGAAAATTTAAAAACTTAAAAATTTTGGCTCAGGTCAGGGGATAGCTTTCCGACTACCTTAGATAGAATCGATTATCTCTCACAACAAAACCTAGAAAACTCCTCCAATCTACTAGCCACGAATCTCGGCATAAATAATTGAAAAAGTTCGAAGCAGAAGCTCCTGAACTAAAAATCGAAGACAAAACGTCGTGTGCAACCAATCTTGCCCTCGACAGTACAATTTCCCTGGGAGGAACGCAGAGACACGGTTCGCAGGATAGCAGGAATCCTCTGCTTGCGCCGTGAGCGAAAATCCTGTTACAGCATCTTTTCGAGGAAGAATTTTTAAAAGCCTGGTCAACGATGCGCGGGCCCACGGTAATTAAGCATCTTAGGTGCGCCGGTTCTGCGAGCAGCTAGTGGAAAAACTAAATAAATAGAGGACTCCCAGCGAAGAAAAGTCCGACCAGCGGCGAAACGCGACCAGCTGGACCAGCTGGATGTGGATATGCGGCGGTCGTCGGGACGACGGAGTTTGCGCAAACACAAAAGCTCACGGCAGAAGACAAACAGAAGGACTGCAAGCTGCAACCGTGACCCGAGGCACTGCGGCCTGTGTCGAAAGGAAGGAAGGAAGGAAGACAAATGACGAAGGATGGGGCAAGACGAAGAACGAAAGGGGCTGTGAAGAAGACGAAACAAAGCTCCGTCGAGAAAAGGTACCTATAATGTTCACACCTATTCCTAGGATCTAAAGACCCGAAAAATTAACACGATAAAGTTACGTCGAGGGTTAGAAAGGAGTTCAAGCAAGCTAGAGTGAAGCGGAGTTTTGCAAATCTTCGAAATTGGTGTCTCTATTGGTATTTCGAAATACCGTTAAGAAATATGAGTTCTGAATTTCTAGAATCCTAGCCGAAGAGATTTACTAATCTGAAATTATACAGGAGGAAACTTCAGGTTAGCAGTTTCCAAAGACTAGTTTCTGTAACACTATCCGATTCATTTATAACTACATGGAGTGTGAATAATAAATTTGATGGCGAATAAGGTGAGTTATAACGATCCCAACGCACCAGTTAAAGGTTACGACAGGTAATTTACTCTATGAGGTATTCTCTATTTCAGAGGACTCTATTAATGCAAGTGTCCAGGAACGCACTTTCCAACGGAGAAACGACCGGTCGATTCTGAATAATATCACATGATCAAATATTGCGCAGTCGTAAGGCTAATACAAAATACCACGTTTTTTTGAATGAGATGGCTCTCCTGCATGGATCATCGAGATTTTTCATGGCTAGCGTAACCTAAATGCTTTGATCGTTCAACGTTGATAGCGGCGATACCGTCGATATCAGCGATATTCGATTTTCCGGTAGAGCGACCGCCGAGTTTCCGATCGTTTCTAAAAAATACGTGCCCTCCTCTCATCGATGAATTTTTTTCTGTTAAATGTAAGAGTGAACAGGTGGACTAACTAGAGAGCTAATCGAATTGCTAACGTTAGGCCATTTGCTTTAGTTATTTCATTTTGAAGCTACACATTTTCGTTGCTTCTAACGAAATGAAACGGTTTAAAATCTTTTTGCCTCGCAGTTTTCGTCATAATATCGGTAGAATCGCAAAACATTTACGATGGAACGTTGTTTTTTGGGTAAAATGATCCCTCCGACTTTCCAACGAGCTGCCTTCATTACGGCCGGCTTGTTTGCTTTTATAAGTGCCAGTGAAATGTATGGTCGTTTATGGAAACCATTAAAGCGATGCTCTCATTCGAGTACCGCGGTTTCCTGGGTCAAAGTAGTAGGACTCTTTTATGAGGCATAACGTGAGCTTAATTATCATCGTATTAAAGAAACTTTCGGCTTAATGCGTTACGTTTCGTTGACTTACCTATTGTTCTTGGCGTTGGAGAGGTCAGCAATTGTTCTGTAACAAAAAATATCACGGCGGATTAATTTGATGAATCAAGTATACGGAGGTAATGAATTTGCCATGCAAGCTACATTACTAGATATTACAAGTGGAAATACATATACACCCTGCGACAAAGCTGTCATACGTCGTAAAACATAAAATTCTAAAAAGAAAAAAATGACATATTTAAATGAAAACCACGAATGTTTTTTTCCTCGAAAAATGAAAGTTAAACCAGTCTTGTTCACCACTGATTTATAGTCAACAAATCTTGTGCACAATCGTGACGCTATGTTTTCGTTAGAAGCAATTTCCTCATTCCTCTATACCCCGAAAAATTTCACCCCATGGACTCGCCTAAATTAAGGTAGTTTAAAGCTGACCGAGGGTAATTTATTGCGCCTGATCTAGCGCCATCGCTTAACTTGCAACTGGGTTAGTGGACGAGCAAGGCTCATCTTCCACAGGAAGCTCTTCCACTTTTCAACTACGTGACGCAATTTAATTCGCGATACTTCCCCTCCGAAAACCGCTGCGTTGATAATTAACCAAATTAACGAGTGTGTGCGATGCGCGCAGCTCGTTTGACCGATCATTCGCCCTGAAACGCGCGAATCAAGCAGCGTCGAGAGCTTTCTGCATGACGGAGACCCATTACACCGCGTTACTACTGGAATGATCAATCACTGCTTGTTATTATCGACTCGTACTACTGCATAAGTAGCGACAGATATAACTGACGGACGCACAAACGCGCAGCTCTGCAGGTTGCATCTCAGTTCATAGTCGACTGTAATTTTGTGCTATTCAACGTGCACATAAACCCATTGATGATATTAACGAGGTAACAATTACTCATCAAATAACATCCAATTCTGAATAGACTCCTCCATGTTCTACTGTAATGTCCTGCAATCTTCCACTATTCAGCTTACGTAAATTTCTATTTTTATGAATGCTACTAATATAATAGTACATTCTATTACGTCCGATAAAGCTAAAAGATTTTTCACCTGTTTTCCACCACGATTCACTGCACACCCTGTATAATTTACTGTCGCATCGCGTTGTGAAAAATATCATCACCGATTCATCCGTAGACGCGTAAAAACCACGCGGCCATACGTTACCGCCGCGCAGCCTCTTGTTCCGTTTTACGCACACGCAAACGGCCGCATTATACGGTGTCCCGCGCGCGCGATATTTTCCAGCCAGCTTTTTGCGGCATGCAGCCACCATTTTTTTTTTTTTTCACTCTAGATTCTGGCGGGAACTGGGAAGATAACGGTGGATCCGAGAACTCCATTATCTTGCAGAAGCTACGAGCTTCTCGATTCCCTTGCAATTTCCTCTAATTTTCTCGGGAATGACAGGGTAATATTTTCTATGGAAAGAATGTGCATCTCTATAAAAGGAAAATTTTACCTTCTGAGAAATATAACGTTCTGTATATTCTGTATCGATCGTCAGTAATCAAACCTTATCTTTGCGCACAGTTGATGAATGAATGACCCAAATACAAGCACAAAGATTTCCCTTCATGCAAACATGAAAACTTGGAAAATACGGAAGATAAATTTCTGGCAAATATTTGCCTCCAGGGTTCCACCATGTAATCGTTTTCTTGAACCGCTGTAATAGGATAACGCGTCGGTCTGTATGTAAGCGTGCTCTGGTAAAAGTAAAGGTTGGAAGTTCAACAGAGAGTTCACGGGTTCGAAAGTCACTACGAGATAAGGGTCTGTCTTAGATCTGGACAATGTGCTCTCCAAAAGCAGACGCCTTTGTCGTAGATTAGCACGATTCCTTCACTCCATAGATGGAGTCCTTGAAACTCGACGGAAGATAGGGACAGGATATTGTTTTCTCGCTATCTGTATGTAAGTTCGACCAACTCTTCAAGGAGAGCAGCTTCGTCGAGATCACTCGACCTTTAGCAAACGTCAAATTGTTAGCGTTCCGGGAGCAGGGATGCTAAATTTAAACGAACCTTCTGCAAAGGCAGAGTTTCGAGTATACTGAAAATGGGGAACGAGAATACTGAAACAAGAGAGCGCTGGAACGATCGATTGTCAGGACGCTGTATAAGGTAATCATTTTTTCAATCGCGAAATACGTAATCATGGCAGAATCCGATTTAAAATAAATCACAATCCCTGGGTGGAGGCGCTCGACGGTATCGTTGAACGAAGTACGCAAGGCAAGACTTTTACCACAGCACTTTAGACTTTTCCACTGCTCCGAGTATAAAGCTATTTACGTATCCCATTTCTCGGGAAAGAGTAATTTTTCTTGACGTAAATATAACGTCGAACGCTTTAAGCTTTCGAGAGACGTTCCAGATATCCGCGATGCGGGTCTTCAGAATGAAGTGGCTGCCACAGTATCGTTAAGTCTGAAAGCAATAAAATTAACAACTGCCGTGGAGGACGTCTCGTTAGACTTCTCTGCATGAAGCTTCTCGCAAATGCATCCGCTGTGTTAAGATTACGTTGTTTAAAGCACTCTGACGTTTCCAGTCTCGGGGAAGGAAAAATTTGAATCTTTTCCTGGAAAGAGAGACGGAGACATGAATTCGAAACATTGTTACGCGTAGAGTGGCAACCATTTGTAAATTGGAAGCGGAACATGTGAAGTTCCTTGTGAAGACTATTTCTGAAGTAGACATTTTGGAGTCATCAGTTTATTTTTATAGTGCGTTTGACACACGGAAATGTCTATATGTACATGTAAAATTGTAAGCGCTTAATAAATCTCTGAGTGATTACATAAGAATGATTCTGTGATTCGAATGAAGACGTAAAATGAGTAAAGGAGAATGAATGTATCAATAGTCAGACAATCCGATATAATGAATGGACTAGTGGATTTATGCTTTTAAAAAAGGCATGATTTACAAATGTTTATGTACCCTTGGGTTACTTATTCTTTACTCACTAAAATAACTTACGTTAAACAGAAATCCTATTCTCAGATCTCTTTTTGAAACACGTAGCGAAGATTTCTAGTCTTACAGCAGTGTTACACAATGTACTACAGCGTAAGTTCAGTCGTCAATAGGATACTTCGTCTACTTCACACATAGTCAAAGTTGATGCAGAGGCAAAGCGTATCAGGGTCGCGAAAGGAGAAAACACATTTTTCAAATTCGCCTCGAAACCTGTATTCGTGTCGATGCAAATTGGATGCTCTGGCGTGTTGAATAATCGACAGGGCTTTGTCGCAGCCGTACCGCCCGAGGTGCTATTCACTAACAAGATGTCAATGCTTCAGGGACGCGGCACAGTGCTCGGCTACGCTAGAAACACAGCGCCACCCTTTTCCCGCGACCCGTCAATAGAATTATGAGAAAGGGATTCACATCGTGCGTCGGTGTTCGCACTAATAAATACCGGTTTCACCTATTCAGAGGGTCCGTTTCCACGACATCACAGGACTACTACATTGTCAACTGTGCCCCGTTAATTTCTGGACGTTATTTTTAGATGTAAAATTCACGGTGGAAGAGATGTGCGTTTCGAATGGAGACGGGAACAAGTGTTATTCGTTACAGAGCTTTCCTTTTGTTAATTTCGCTTTGTACCGGGAAAAACCCCCGCTCTGCTAGCGTAATTAAAATCAAACGAATGTAAATCTTGTTTCTTTCAGGCGAGAGATTTTAAATAGTGCAGGAACTCGGATGAGTAACCGAGAATTACTGTGCTCTCAATTAGGCGTGATGGGATTCTAACAAAGTCCACCGTTCCAAATATAGAAACTCGTAAATTGTTCGGACAAGTGTGTTTTTACATTCGTTTGGAAGCGTTCAGGCACGAGAAGATAAGCGATCTTCAACATGTAGCTTCTACGTAACCACAAGCATGGCCCTCTCCCAGTTCGGATAGCATTGTCGCGGTGAATCACGCCGACCTAGCAATTAATTGGGTCAAAATCATTATCAGCCCTGTCCCAGGGGTTTAATGATCTCGACCCTGGCCGTTCAACTTGAGTTACCGCCGCTACGGCGCATTCGTTGTCGCATCTCTCAGATATCCGCGCGCATGCACCCGCACGATCGGCCTGTTACAGCCAGGACGCGTCGACCGAGATAATACGTCAACAAGATCCAGTCGAATTGATATAGGGCGCGCTTATGCGTGAACCGTTAATCCTGGTCCAAATGGCAGCGAGATAAGGACGGAATGAAACACGTTTGAAGATCAGATCAAGGCGAGTGATGTCCGACTCTTATATCGCTGAGTGTTGAATAAGGGTGAGATTTCGAAGTTTTTAAAAATAGGTAGCTAGTATTTACCTACAAGAACATTTTATTCAGCCATTTACACATTACGAGTAGCGCAATTAATAAAATAAATTACTTGTTTTAATAATGAAATGTCTTTATATCATCCATCTCTGTGATAAAACAAACCTGTAACGCGTGGCGATTTAGAAATCATTCTAATCACTCATGTGTAAACACTAACAACTTTTCAAATCGTATAGATAATCCTTTTATGAATTTTTCCCTTTGAAACTGTTTTCGTTTTTGATCTCTTTGCTTGTGTCAGTCGACTGCCATTTTTAGTCGATCGGAATTGAAATTTCCAACAATTTTTTTTAGCGATCACGTATTGGTCGTTACTATATCTTCGTCCAGTGATCCGTACAGTTTCTGTTGGACGTAATAATGACTGCGTGGTGGTATAGACTGGGCTCGCAGAATTTCGCGCAAACGATACGCGATCGCGCCCAAATCGACCCAATACCAATGGCGATGAAATAAAAGACACGCGTAAATAGCCCGATTGGAACGTGTGTGGAACAGATTTACTAACGCTAATCATCCGTGCGTATTAATGAAAGTGTCGCGTTATTGTTTCCAACAGCGTCGATAGAGCTCGTATTCACTGAGAATAATCATGACGGGAGATGATTCAAATGATAGGTATACGCTTTCAAACTGGTTTTCCCATCTCTTGATTTAGATTCCTATTGTGTCTGTGTGGCGCTATGCATTCCACTCAATAGCTTGCTTTTGGTACAACTGATATATCGATGTAGGTTTTGCAGTATATAATATTTTAATGGCCGATTCGTTTTAGAAATGACAATAATCATTTTCAATGGTAATTTCTTATTCTTTGTGTGCTACTCTAATTCTTGGTATACTCTGACTACATCATACTAATAATATATTATTAAATGTTAAACGTGGTAAAATATAGTGCGCCATTTTTGTAAGTGCGACGGCTAAGTAAAACATAAAAGAGCAAGTGAAGTAAGTCAGTGTACGGTCAGACGTGCATTGCAAAGCAACGCGCCTGGAACTATGTCGGTTTATATCATCTCAGCCACATGTAATTCTAAAAACTATGGCTATATTTCATCTCCTCTGAATTGCTAAATCATCAGACCCTACATTAAATTTTTAAAAGGAACAAAATCCACGCAACAAAATTTGTTGAAATATTTCCTATCTCTCTGCCAACCCTTATCATTCCAAGCATCTCAAAGTATGACAGTTTGATAGACACAAAGAACTTAAAATCCGTTCGCGGATTCCAATAAGGTCCAATACTTTTCCCATCAGTATTCCCGAAAAGACAGGCGTTCGCGTGCCAGCAGCATGGCGACGAATTAAAATGCGATAACTGGATCGGTATGCGGAGGGAACAAATGGTCCCGAACGGAGGCGTGATCCGAGGCGGTTGGGGCGCACTTTCATCCAGGATGAGTACCTTTGCACGTACGCTTTAAACCAGGCCACCGACGCTGCATTTCGTCCGGGCGAAGTGTAGGCGAATGTGCGGTTTCGGTCACGAGGGCCACAGAGCGGGGAGAACAGACAGCATGGAGCCAGGGACGAGGACAAGTCTGTGCGGGGGTGGTCGACAACTTGAACAACTTCACAATGGCCGGTGCCTTTGCAAGGAATAAACTTCCACCGCGTAACTTTAAAATTGATGATCCTGGGTACCGCGCGCGTTAGTGTATCCGTGGGCCTTCGCTGTCGAGGTTTATCGCGACCGAGGGAGATGTTGGTTCGTAAAGAATTTATTAAGGACAACCGTTTAGCGGTAGGATAATTATGTTTTCGGTGAAATCTGCGTGTCCCTTGCTCATCTGGACGAAGGGACGTTTTGACAAGGGCTGTTCATGAAAATAAATCAGTAATAAAATAGAGAAGGATTAATTAAGGAGGACACATTTCTTCACTTCTTTAGGTTTTTGAGAATTTATTATTCGGGAAAAAAACATCCTTTATACACCTACGGCTTCTTATACCTCTTTCTCCGAAGTTAACCCCTTCCCATTAACCACTTCACGTTTCTGAACGCAACACTCAAAAAGCAACAAGATCTAACAGAAAGGAACATGTAGAATTCTTAGTGTCTTTGCTAGGCAGAGCCTGAAAAGCTTCCACGTCGTCTATGACAGCATCTCTTAAAGATGCGCGAGAGATGAAACTGTTGCATCGTTTAGAAAAATTGCAAAAATATACGCGTGTGTGTCGTACGTTGACCCGCGCAGCGGATAAGCTTTCCCCCGACGGTTCTGGGAAAGTAAACGCGACGAGAAGCGCTTGTGAAAGGATGCAAGCGTGACACAGTCACGAGATGGAGTACAAATAGTCGCTGCGGCCGTAAACCGGCGTAATTTTGTGAATTAAAGATTGAGCACGGAGATAGCGCGTGTTCGATGGAAATTACGTAGAACGGATAGACTGTTCAGGTTCATGGGACGTATTTTTATATGTAACGTTGACGGGATTTATTGCAGGAAGTGGCCATTTTCGAGCGTTCCCCTTTCGTCCCTTTGCCGATGCTTCTCGCGGGCGAATGTGTTTTACGAGACGCTTACAGAGGTAGTGCACTCGAGCGTCGCCTTAAGCGATCGAATTTTCCTGCAGCTGGGATAAGGAAGGAGCGAGCACCTCGGACTCACAGGAATTTTAACGTAATTACGCAGGAAGTGTAACGTAACTTGTAATGGTATTGGCTCGTGAAACTTTTATCGAACCTTTATGCCCACTGTATACGATGTAATGTTTCCTGAATTCACATGGGATACTTATATTTAAAAATGATGTCCCGAAATCACGGTCAATAATTGTAGAAAGTACCTTGTACTTAAATTAAATAACATAATTACCCCTTATTTAACTCAATTTCTCAAGCAGTAACCAGTAATTTTGTTCAGGTGCAAATCTACTTTTAGTTGCAACACTGAGCACGTCCGCGAACGGAGAGACAAAAAGTTTCAATGCGATCCGTTGCTTTGTTCGCCAGTGGCCCGTATAATTCACAGTGAAGTATGAATATAATTACAAGTGGATAAAAATGTAGCGCAATTTAGAAATGGAGAGGAATTGAATTAATGAAAATACGGGAGGTCACTTTGGCTTCATATTCTTAATGCAGTTCGAGTATTAACGAAGTATCGCTGTACAGAACATCAAAGTAGAGGATATTTTTAGTGGATATTAACTTGGGATCCTCATGAGACTATTTTGGGATTTGGAGTGTAAATTTTGCTGGAATTAGGTAATCTACTTAATAGAACATGTAGACGAGGCGACATCCACTTTGGAGTATTAGGCTTCGGGAACCTGTTGACATCCTGGATGGCTCAATCAGTAGAGTAAGTCAGATAGAGATAGAGTTCAGCCGAGCTCACACTCCACAATCCAATTAACCAACTCTCTTTCATCTGGCGCAACTTTTCATTGGAGAACTGTATTGTTAAAAAGTTAACGCTTCCGAGCAGCTGCCTCAACTCAAAAAGCAGAAATTTATAATCATATTACAATGCAGTAACTCTAGCAACCTAGTCAAACATTATTCTTGAAAGCCAACGTTTTCCAAAGCTTCCTTTGCGGTGTCCCAAGTTTTCGCCAGCAGATTGCACCAAACTAGAATTCATATAATCTCTGCTGTACCTGCCTCTAGCAGACCTAAAATCCTTTTAAAACCCCAGCAGCATCCACGATCATTTATCCGCTACTTAGTTCACGAACCACGGTAACCTCGTTCCACATCACAAACAAACGTGCTCCGAGACCTCAGGAATAAAACTGCACCCACCCGGCAGACTATTTACCCTACGTTTAAACTTTCACGCGATAACCCCATATCCAAGCGTCTAACCGTCAAGGGGAGCTTTCGTCGAATGAGTTTCTCAGCGACGAGATTAAACGCGACACATGTCGGCAAGTCGCGCCAACAAAACGCACGCGTAACGCGGACAAGAAATCCGTCGGATCTGGTCCTCGTTCCCTCGCTCCGTCGACGTCTGTCCCAAGTTGGCCTCCTCTCGAGTTTGCCTCGAGCCGGAGATAATTGTCGGTGAGTAACGTCAGACTCACCTAAGTAAGATTTAACTCGGTGCAACACGGTATGATTCGGTTATAACTCGATATTAACTGTAACGAAGCACGTCTTGCCTACTCCAGCGGGCTTAAGCACCATCGGGTTAACGAAGAACCTATGTATGTCTACACCCCAGCTGCCTGGCCTGAGCACACCCACGCACACGTGCGCAGAGGGACGGAGGACGATATAGACAGCGAACGGCGGTAGCTGAGAGTAACAGTTACGGCATACGGTAACGCGCTAGTATTGACAAACATCTTCATTAGCTGCCGGTGCTGCTCGCGCGCTATCCGCCTACAAACGGCCCTATATGTATACGCTCGCCGGAGACTCTATCCACCTGCATTCCCCGATCGACTGCTAGACACGTCGATTCGACGGGATTACCGCCCTTGATGCGAATTAAAATGCCACGTACACGGTGCTGGCGCTTTCCCTCGAGCCACCGAGCGCTAGATCCGCGAGGAAACCTGCTACCGCGATCACCTGGGAGGGATAAAATGCGACAGTGCTTCATTTCTCACCAACGTATGAATAACTTTCATGCAGACATCAGTCTCCTATTGTACTTCGCAGCACCCTCTTCAAGGCGAAGAATAGTCACTGTTCTGAAGCTGCGATCTACTTTCCTGTTCGCTGTAGGATGTAGGCTAGCGTGTTACGTTTAATATTTTTTCAGAGCCATTAAGAGTAATAAATAAATAAGTCTTGGAATTGTGATGTATGACAGTGCTGAAGTGCATTTACGTTTCTTGGGCTTGAAACTGAAATTATTTCCCAGCAAATGAGTGACATTGCTTCAAGAATGAAGTGCAAAAACTCGGAAAATTGAAAATTTGAATATTTGAACATTTGAGCATATGAATATTTGAATATTTGAATATTTGAAAATTTGGAAATTTAAAAACTAAAGAATTCGAAAACCAGAAATTGCTTACAGTAAAAAAAAAAGAAAAAAAGTGATTACGATGTCGAGCAACAGAGCAAGCAAGTTAAAAGAGGATTCCATAGGTATTCGAGAGGTCATTTAGAACAGGGGTAGCTTTGGCTTGTAGCAATGTAGTTCGCAAGCGCCGAGTAAGTCGCTGTGAATTGTCCACATCCGAAAAGGGGGATTAAAGTAGGCGGGTAAGTAACGAGCGAAAAGCTGCGCTATTTAACGAGCCCTTAATTTGCAGACTTCGTGAGCCTGCATCCAAGTTCCTCTTGAGCGAGGCAAAACAATCGCGCCGAAACTCGCTAGGCTAATGAAGTTTCGATGTCGATACTTCTCGTATAAAGCGGGACAGCGGCCTCTTAAAAAACGAGGAAGTATTTTACGGAAGCGCTTATTCATGAAAGAGGAACTCTCCAGGCGACTATGGCGAGCAAAATATATTCCCTTCACGGCTAAGCTACGCGTCCGCATGCAAATTTCAGTTTCTGCCTCTCGAATTCTCATTGAATATTAAATATCGAACATGCCCGTTGAATGTGGAATATTGAGAGTTCGGCGATGGCTAATTAAACTATACAACTAAAAAGGAAGTAGCGTGGGCGGTGGGTAGTGGAGCGGATCGTGTGTAACATCAATTTCATCCATGGTTACATGGCTTGCCATGAAATAGGAATACAAGTTTAAAAACGAGTTCCAAAAGAAAAATGGAATGAGGTACATGAGCTTCCGCTTCATTTTGTGTTCCACTAATGAGCATTTTTATGAACAATATTGTTTGAAAATTTCGACTATCAGCTCGGAAAAAGTTTTAAATAAAAGAATTTAGAGGAGTAACATGTGATTTATTACGTTAATAATCATAAAGACGAATGCAAAATAAATGCGTATAACGTTTATTATAAAATAAATAAATAAAATAAATGAGGTATTTTCTGTTGATAATAATAACAAAATCAATAATACCTATTCCTGAGTAACTTTTTGTCGTTACATCAGACGAAATATTAAAAGAACCCTTACATTGCAGAATGAATTTCATGAAACTATGGTCACGTCTAATATTCATCTGCTTTGACGCAAAAGGTTAGTGAAGTCTGACAGTAGCGTGGCGAAGCGGACCAGCATTCTAATTACGGACAATACAGCTGGACCAATTCGAAGAGGGATACAAACTGTATTAGTGACAATGGGGTAGATATACGCGACGCTGGCACGTACTGGTTGGAGTTCGTTTGTTTCGACAAATGGAATTGGTAACAGGATTATGACCATTACCTCTTTGCATCGCAACTACCGTTCCGACGACTCCTACATTCGCCAGTCGCTTGGTTTCTGCTAATGTTATTGCTCCCCGCCCCTCTTTCGCATCAGAGGAAACATGGATGATCGAAATGAATTAAACTCATTCCATACTGTGGCTCTCCCTACATCCGTCGAATAGAATTCGGTGATTATTGAGCCGTAGCCCACAAAGTGGCTAAAGTAGTAACAAGTTTATTTTCCATCGATGTATTAGACATATGAACATCATTCGCAGCTTTAAATATCTTTAGCATTACTCACAGAATGTTGGACTTAAGAGATTAAATACAAGTGGTAAATATGGTAAATTATTTTGGGCAAACTTTCGTGGATATTTAACATTCCCTTTAAAATATATATCCAGAGGAGCATCTAGCACCAACCACCATCATCCAGCAACGTCTGATGATTTGCTGGAGAGCAATATCCTTCCGCCGGCTTCACGTTCCACCCACTTAATCGCTCTTAAAGCATACTCACGAAGAGTACGCAAAAACGAGCGGCTTAATGCGTTCCATTCTGGGAAAAAGAGATCCATACGAATCAGGGGAAGTGATAGACGTGTAAAAGTGCATACACACTTGGACAGGCGGGCAACCGCGGTAGAGACTGGCGTCGACTCGAATTGGGTGCGCGGCTAGGTGTGTGAGCGGTCGGCCGCGAGACTCTGCCATTATTTCTGAGAATAGAATCATTTTCAATGCTATTATCCTGAGTATAGTCGCACTGCAATTCAACAGATAGACACAATGGCGATGTTTGCGCGGTACGAACATGCACAGCTAGGTGAGTAGATTAGGCTGATAGGTGGTACAGCCTGGGACTGGGCTGGCCACGATATGCTTACTAGATTGATAATGGCGGGCTGGCTGGGGTTCGAACCAACCGATAGATAAGTAGACGCCCTCTACGGATGATGCTCCACTTGGCCATATACTACTCGTGCGGTCTAATTGCTTGTAAATGACCGATCGCGACGTCAGTCGGGGCAGCAGCATCGACTTGACGACCCGTCCAACCTCTATCCTCTCTAGACCTCTCTAGCCATCTCTAGAGTTCATTAGAAAGCTTCGTCGAAAATTTGGGCAGAAATCCTGCATACAAACCCACAAAATTTAGGTTCTGTAATGAGATCAGTTATCCTTACCCACAGATACGAAATAAGAATCTACTAAAATTATCAGTATTCCCAGTAATCCCGAAAATTAAGGAAAATTAATACAGCAGTGGGAAACGAATAATTTGAAGAAATTGTGGGTTAGCGACGATCAACTTGCAAAGCAAAATTCTGATCAGGATAAAAGGCACAACTGTAACCCACTGGACCAACTTTTTCGATAGACCCAGTAGCCATCCACCCATGATCATTTTTATCTACCTATCCATCCGCTTCACCCCTTCATCCCCAAATCTCCACTGTTCCCTCTGTCCCCTTCTCTCTCTCCACTGACTCTATATGTCACCAGCGAACGCGCTCTCTTTGTACAGGACTCCACGTTCGATCCGTCTATCCACGTGTCCATCCATCTGGATTCCGAATCTTTGGATTTTCGCGGCACTCTTTGATGATCCCGGATCTCTTTGTCACCGTCGCGGCTAGGATTTAAAAGTGGGTCAGCAGCGTTGCATCGCGGCCTGTCCTTCACCAGCCTGGGACGATCGTGAGCCCTTAAACAGGCGAATCGAGAGATCGAGCGCGCCTCGATGACGTTGAATAGCGGCCTTGTCTCTAAAACGCGGGTGCCCTGCTTTCCCCCCTCTGCTTTTAATGGATTAGATCGCCGCGGAGAATGGTCGCATATCTGGGATGCTGAATGTCGATGATTGCGCGATTAGAGTAAGTGTGACGATAAACGGTCTGATCGACGAGGACACGAAATACGCAACGGTCGAAAGATATTAAGGACAATCGATGAAGGAAATCGATAACCCTCGAAGCATAGGAGAGCTTGGGAAATGTTTAAACACTGTTTTTCGATAATATAAGATTACAGGGATTGAATACCAAACCAACCAAAAGTAGGTCCCATGACTGAACACTATTGAACGTGCGAATATTGATGAGTAATAAGATTCTACAGCGTAGTCACAATTTTACTGAAGAAAATTTGTCCACGCTGTAACCCGTTTTTAGACAATTTTCTAGAGGAAATTACTTCTGGAATTGGAAGACTATCAAATTTGCGAATTCTGCAGAAGACTCTAGAGAATGTAGTCAGAGAAATGATTCTCAAGTAGCTTCTATCGTATAAAATTTCTAAGGCGGGGTAATTGTGACTTCTACAAATGAATTCACGGCGAAATTTTATTGAAGCAGTTTAATAAGATATTGATTTACCATTGGCTTAAAGTACTTTATTATAAGGGTTCTCCAGAGTTCAAATTTCATGTTCCCCTTTTGCAGTAGAATAAGTCACAGTCAAGTACGACGGTACTTGGTGAACACTCGACGCCATTTTTCCTGAAAACAAGAGCCCCTGTGAGAAACTGTTATTCTACGTTTTCGACTCGATTCTCCTGGTAGAATCACCTCCGTCCCACTCGCGCTGCCACGGGACACTCTCTGTACAAAGGCCCCGGGCGTTTTACGGATACTTTGAAAGGGGAGTTTTTCACTTTTATGGCGTACGGCTGCATAGAAATGCACTCTACGACAGGAATATTGCGCGTGCATTTCGAGCGTGCCTGACCATGGATAACGCGATAAACTTTACGAGCCGAAGCTCGCCGCTCGTAATGGATTTGCAATATGTTTCAAACGAGCAGGGGGTGGCCCGCGTGAGAAGTGCGACAGCTTGCCATCGGCGGGATTAATATGGATAACCGACGTCGCTCCGGAATTTAAGACCCATAAACGAAATGAGTGGCGTTGTTTTCGTAATAAGTTTTCGACCTGTTCGTCTCGACGCTGCTGGCGCTTGATACTTCGTCTTCTCTCCGGAATATCCTCTAGTAGTAGTAGCAATAATAATATCGACTTTATCGCGTCGCACTTGATGACACGGGTACAATGAAATTTAATAAGCAAAGTAAAAGAACACAAAATAACAATGAAAGGGGTTTCGAGTGAACTGCCGACGTAGAAATTAATTTCAGAAGCAATATAACTGAATTAAAGCCGACAGGATGTGGTAATATGAGAGCGAGGACCGAGATTGGGGGTTCCAAATTTCTGATGAATGACAGAGTCTGAACCATTGGCTGGTGTGTTTAATTAGAAAATGAGGCTGTAGGGGCTTCGCATGGGCCATTTAGTCAACAAACGAAGCAGATACCTCTGCAGGATAATTATAACCGGACACTTCTGTATTTGGAATTACCACAATAATCTCATATTTCAAGATTTGACCTCCGCGAAACTTGTCAATTAAGGGTTTCGTGTGTCCGGAGGGGTAAGATCGAAAAGCTCTGTCGAATTTCTCTTGAGCGTTTTAGCCCCCAAGCGAGATCGTCCTATTTTGATTCGAAAATTGTTTAGCCCGCGTTATTTCTGTAACAGGGTAGGTGTAAGGAGGAGCCGATCGATGGGTTTGATTGATGGATCGGTAGATTATAAACGCTTTATGCGTTTGTCGTCGTGGTGGCCGAATTTCGAGATCCTTCGGCGGTATCCTTGCGCCGTGAATTGAATCCATCTATCAAGTTCAGCCATCGCGATCGGTGCTTAAGGTCGGTTTGTATCCCGGCTTAGAACAAGATACGTTGATTGAATAGCGGTTGATGTACGAGCGTCGATATCAAAAAAGACCATATCAATCTGCGGGCGAAAAAAAATTCGGAGATAAATAACGTTTAACGAGCAACGCCAGGCAGCACAAGCAACGCCCGTGGCGGCTAGGAATGTAACATCTTTAATTCCGCCTCTACGCTCCGGGAATTTCGTTGCGAATTTATCCGCCGTTTTTATTTCTCCGCTGCCAGCCTGCTGTCGTTGAATAAAATACGATACCCAGTCGATTTCCGTCTCCTCAACTAGTTTGAGAAAGAATGGCAAATTCGGTTCGACGCCTTACTTCCTCAAGGCCGACTGGTTAATTCACGAATCGAGTCAATTCTTGAAAAACTTCGCGGAGAAGACGGAGATGCTTTTGTTAGTCGATTATAAAATATTTTTCAGGCAGAGGGAAAAGATAGAACAAAAATGTTGTGATTGAAAGTGTTATTTATGAGAAGAAACGTTGATATTTTATGTTTGAGGATGTCGTTAATATATCAAAGATCGATTTTTCTACACTCGGAAAATTGCCAACGCAGCCAGCTGCGATGATTCGATATTCATACCGATCCTGAATGAAACAGTCGTGTTGCGTCAGCACACCTAAGTCTGATTAATTTCGTTACTTAATACCTGCCACTCTCTACGGCGAATTAAACTCGATCTCAACGAAACTCCGCCTCTCCTCCTCGACTCTAGCATCGCTCACTGTCGAATCCTGCAATGAATTATTGAATAGAAATTTTAACTCGAAATAAAGAACCACTTAGGTCACTATTACTCGTGGAGCGTCGGAATTTTAACAAAGCGTTCGACTACATTAGATGACAAATCCTGTGCCTCATCGAACCTTCGTTAATTTTTAATAAGCACTATAGATGCACATATCCCCAAGTATTAATATTAAAAAATTAATATTCGTTGATATCTTACTTTGTAGTTTTTCGAAGAATTTTGGCCTGATTAAGTATTCTAAACTACTCCTAAAATTGCTGGAGAAAATGAATTGATAGATTTTTGAGGGAATATAAACAAGAGATAAAATTAAGATACACATGATACGAGCAACTAGCAAAGGGTTTAGTAGAAAAGCCACGAACCAACCAGGGTTCCTACGTTTTCGTCGTAGTTGAAAGTCCCTCGTAACGAAGCGGTGTCTTCCAACCGCACGAATCGCTTCCGTCGTAGCCGTCGGCATCCTGTTACCAACGCGAAGAGCATGCATTATCCTTTGTTCAAGGGACAGAATACGCGCCTCTCGCCCTCCGGCTGTGCCACCGACCGGCTACATACGTCATTGTCCAACGGCCGTTCTGCGGTGGTAATTGTCATTTGATCCCGCTAACTCCCCGTATATATGTAGCATGCGAGGTTCCTACCCGCCTCGAAGACATTCATCATTTACAGACAATTGCCTCAACTTGCCTCGCCCGCGATGCACAGACCGCCAGGATAACCCTAGTGAGACGTCCTCCGCTGTTCATCGATGCAATATATATTCCGCACACGACCGCTAAGTACACGCGACACGGCACCCGCAAGATGCTCTACGTGCACGCCGGATGTCATACGTAATTTCCTTTTTAAACGTCTCCATTGCGTTCGAATAACGTCTTCTCAGAAATATTTCAGTCGTAAAATTATTGAGCTCAAATTCGTGTCCGTGTGAAAACCTTTATATCCACTGTGTCGTTTCTGTTGCATTCGAGGTTCAGTTTACATTATTACTGTAAGTACTGACTCGGTGTTAATCTTGTTGTATGCTGGCAATCAGCGAGACATAAAATAATTTGCATTATAAGAAAATCAGCGAAACAACGGCTGTGAGCATAATAATTTAAAAATAGGTAAGTCTCTGAGTAGAAAAGTCAGTTGATGGTCAGACATGTCAAAAATTTCAATTTTCACGCGAATGAAATTTAATAAAGCAAAATCTGAGTCCACGTGTACTAATTTATATCCAGGTGATTATATTTTTTCGTTGGATATAATAAATCAACCTGTGTCTCCTTAGCTTGAGCGAAACTGAGGCTGGTTGACATGAACGTCAAAGCGTGCTGGTGGCAACGACGCAGAAATTTTGTTTGCTAATACCTGTTATAACTTACACGTCAACACAACTGCGAATCGTGGAAGCCATAAGCAAGGCTGGGTGTATTACGCTAATTAATTCGCCGTTACATAAATAAATATGCTGTCCATTATTCATGGCAAGCTGAGGTCGCTCACGATACCTTTATTATTCAAAATCGGACCCAGCAATTTTGTTTGCTACGTACCGCGTTTCCGCCGCAGGAACAATAAACCTACCTCTATTCGACTTCCCAAGATTAGACGGTCGATTGAATTGAGAAAATAAAGTGGAATATCCCCAGCTGTGACAATATTTCTTTTTATTAAGCGCTGTATTAATGATTAATATTTATATCCATTTCCGTCACAGAAAATACGAGGCTTTAGAAAAGATTTTTAAAGAAAGGAAAGGGTGTTAGAAATTCCTAATACATGAAAACCTAAAAATTTAAAGATTTGAAAATTTAAAAATTCGAAAGTTTAAAAATTTGAAAATTTGAAAATTTAACAATACGAAAATTCGAAAATTTGAAAAGCTTTAAATTTATAAACGCTCGCTGTGAGAAAATATTGTGCAATCATAATGTAGCGCGCTGCACATTTAATTAAATACAAACTGGTACTTGCTGATTATCAATCAAATATATTACAAACATTTTAACAGCGAGTGACTTCCAGATCTTCGAAACAGACTGTTTTACGATAAATCCCGGGTTATTTTCACAACGAAGCATCGAACTCAAATAGATATATGTCACTGCGATAACAGTACGTATCGCAAGAGGAACGGCGACGTTTCCTGTCAACCGATTTAGATCGCAATATAGATCAACCTATCCCCCGAATCGTGGACGATTAGTATGGCAGCGATTCGGACTGCCATCAAAGATAATTACGCCGTGGAGGGTCGCGCGCCCCCGAATGCCACGATAGCATACATTTCACTGGGACCTAGCTTATGAGATGTTGGACATCCGTGCCAATTTCGAACGGAGACTCAAGCATCTCACTGAGGAGTTCGATTCGATCGTTCGGCATTTCCAGTATTAACCCAGTATCTCTGGGCAACTATGCACGTTTTGCTGGAAACGATCGCCACCTACAAAACCTATGTTTCCACAGGAGTCGAATTCCATATTTCTCCCGCTCTAGATTCGACTGATTAATGTTGGACAGCAGTTGCCGGGACGTAATTTCAGGTAAATTTGAGGAACACGATACTGCTCTCGCTCTAGCCTAACTCTAGTAGTAGGTCGGTGCATATGAATTTAATACGTGCTAGTCTATCGTTACTCTATTCTGCTTAAAAGATGGAAACACTGGTTCCGTGTACATACAGCATGATAATTACTGTGATTAAATTTGTCTATCGTACGAACTACTCGATTGCAGCAACGATTTCACATTCACTAACCCGATATTAAATATTTGCATCTCCGAATCAATGAAATCGATGGTTCGAAGAAAGGATCAGATTCCACATTGTCTGAATGTAATTTGTATTCTGTCCTTATAGTAAATTCAGTAAATTGAGAGGCACTAACGTTTCTTTACCGACAACGTATCTCATTTCCAAGCAGCCCTGATATAAGTTCTGCTATGCAGATAGCTCAGCCCTGTCACAAGCTACAACAACAGTGGTTGTATTCCCGTCGCGGAAGAACGTCCCCCGTTGTGTTCGAGAAGTTATCAGAGCCCGAAGAACCTCGGAGCCTCTGTCAACGGTCTATTTCATAAAGCTGTTAATTAAGGACAAGGTCCATGGTCGCGTCTCGCGTTAGCCGGGATATCTTGAAACGCTTGATGAATATTTATAACCTTCCAGCCGGAGGACGCTGATAATTATTTCAAAACTTGTTACCTGCCATTTATCGCTTATGTTTGCCCAGCGCCGTAGGGTCCATCATATTTGCATTAATTCGTCGAAAACAGAGGCCCGATTACCCTTCCGCTCTCCTGCTTTGCCGCATTGTCGGGCGTATCGGAAAAAATTCCCGGAAATTCGTTAGCTGGCATTGCTCTGGATGATTCAGATTCGCGTATCGACATTCCGCGGGAACGTTTCTGGAACTTCTTTTAGGGTGGGAGCCCCGGGAAAGCCCTGCAGAGTTATAGTTCCATCGGAGCTATTCGTTCGAGCCGAATTGAAATGAAAACAATTCACGAGTTTAAATCGTCGGTTTTATAACTCGAAGAATTTGCGGCCGCTGCGCGGGGAAATATTCGCTTCCGGCGCATCACTAGTCAGACGCCGCGGATTCGAACGGAAGCACTCGAAGACGCTGGCCTGAATCTACTGCGGTGCCGCGGCAGTGAATCTTGGAGGTAACACGCCGAGAAACTCTGTTTACGAGCGAACCTTCGCGATCGCGAAATCCAGAAATTCTCATTTCCTCGGCATCGACCTCCGCTGCGCCGTAAAGGATGATTTAATGAATTCGCCAGACCGGGAAAACGTGCAGCGGTTCGACGGCACCGTCGCGTCGCCGCGCGAGATATGCGCCCACTGTGTTTAAATATATCGCCAGATCGCAGGGATTGCGAATTTTCCTCTTCTGCTTGCTGATAAATCAACTCGCTCCGTTCCTCGAGCGATTTGTGGCGCGAGGCTGATCAATGGGAATTGAAAAGAATAGAAGGAATATGTGGAAGATGCGGAGGATACTTCTTTCCTTGCTATGGAAGACGCGTTATTTATTGACTCTTGTTCCAAACTATTTCCTTCTGCGAATGGAAAGTCTGTAGGAAGCGATGTATGTGCCTGTGACCATACGTCATTTAGAAACCTGTCAGAGTAAGTAATTCATAATGCAAGCACGTCCAACGTTGGGAAAAGTATTTAGAATTGTTGAACCTTCTGTTAAGTAAAAAAGATTATTGGAAAATAATGTGTAAGACACTCGTTCCTTTGCACGGGATGTTCGACGACAGGGGCAAATTTTGAGAGCAATTTTATGTGACAAAATAAGGCGAAAATGAAAAGTGAGGAAATTGCAGTCGTGGCTGCGTTTTTCAGTTATTAAAGCTTAAAAATTCGGATGAAAAGAGTCTATCATGGGCTTATATTCGTTGTGTTAATAGTCAAGCAGTAATCTTCGTGTTCATCTACGTAGCTGCACGCTTATGTACTGACCTATTCAACGCAGTTCCGTGATAGACGAATTACCGGGTCTCAAGCGCTTTTCACCCGAATTTTTGAACGTTAATAACTGCAAAACAAAGCCTCGACCGCAATTTTGTTACACCTCATTTTCGTCTTATTTTATAGAATAAATTATAGAACCACCCATTAAATTTTCTCCCACCTGTTGTCCAATGTAGTGTTTAAGTCTTTTCATAATACATTGTTAAACATATAATTGGAACAATCGGTTCCCTAAATTGCACCATTTTCGAAATTTGAAAATTTATAAACTTATAATAATAGATAACCTAAACCAGACACTACTATATGTATTTCTTCTATACCAATATAGCAATACCGAGCCTGTAATTTTGTATATAACGTAGCTGCATCAGTTTCGCACCATTAAGTCTCGCTTATACGAAATAAATTAACGTACAGTTTAAGTGACCAACTCCAAAACTGCCCACACTATCGAAACCTCGAAACACTATGTCACGCTTAGTGGAAATGCCCAATTTTCATACCGAAGCACGCCAAGACCCAGGCAAAGGAGGAAACCTGTTTCCACGAAACACGAGAGTGTGTTCGAATCGAGGCTGAACCGCCATCGAGTTGGCAAAGTTCGTTCCCTGTCCAAGACTGAAACGCGTTCAATATCCACCAGCTAAAGTCCGACACAGATAAGTTTAATGGGCCACGACAAAGCGGTTGTTTATCACAAGATCGCGGGAAGCCTCCGTAACATGACAGCATTACAATTAACGGGACGAGCGGCTGTTATTCGACTACTTAACGCGCGTTTACGCGCCGCGGCACCCATCCCCGCGACGACAGTCGCCTGGCTCGCGCCAAATGAAGTTTCAACACAATTATAGCGTCGCGCCAGGTAACAAGGACGCTGGAGATCTCTTCTCATACATTTAAGCTCGGTTTCATTTCGCATCACCACTGCGTTATCGTTTTCCCCGTCGATTTTCCCTCTTCCGCCGCCTTTCCTCCCTTTTTTCGCGTCGTCGACGCCCCCACCTCTGCGACCGACGATGGAATAAACATAAAATTAAATTGGACCAGGCCGACACGGATTTCTTGGCTGCAGAAACTGCGATAACAGTTTCTCGGACGACCGAGCGGGGAAGCGTTCCGAAAAATTATCGCGACGATCAAATTTGTGGAACGATTTAGTCGTTAATTGGGGGTGGCGCGGGCTGCAGTGGAACAGCCAGAGATGGTGCTCGGTTTCGCGGCCAAACTTTCTTCGAACGACTGGACACGAATGGAGGGTAAATACGGAACAATGTGCTGCAAGGGGCTCCTGAAAAGCTCCACGAAGTTTCGATGATGGTTAACCCGGGCCAGTTGTGTTGATTATCGGGCGGAGCGTGAAAGTTTCCATTTGGGTCACGCTGGTCACCCGTGTCCGACATGCTAGACTTCAATTAAGACATTCGAAATTCTGAACGATCAACCTTGAGAGGAAAATTGAAATGGACAGTAAAATTGAAAACGAATGATCGTCGTGTCCGATAGGTTAATAAAGAGAGAACACATCCTGTCAGAAGCTTGAAATCATTTCTTACTAGGGATTTGCCGAGCTTCAAGTGGATTTCGTCTAGTTAGATACTCTTTCATTTTTCTTCTAGCTATACTCGACTCCACTTTTCTTAAACAAAAAATGAAATGCCAGATTCCTTCTTAGATAGAAGTCCTATTTAACCAATACAATCTAAGTTTCGAAACAGCAATGTAATCTGAAGGCCTCCAGGTCTTTAAAATATTCGGTTTCCAAGCAGGGAAACTGAAACGTCAGGTCAAGAAAGCTCCTCGAAAGCCCCAAGACTGACATTTCCCCTAGTGTCAGTATTCGAACGGTATCGAGAGAGCTGAAAGGGTGACTTATGACTCCGATGCAGCAGCGCTGGCCAATCCAAACACATCCCCAGATGTGTCCCGTCACCGTTCATCGCTATTTACGCTTTGGCTAAAATATGAAACATACCCTGCCACTGTACCGCTCAAACGCGACTCCGTAGCGCCGAGAAATATCCACCAATACATCGTGGGCATTGAAACGTTCACGTCGAAAAGAGCAGGCGATTAGCACGTTTCCACTGCGCAATGCTTCTGGCCTCGCCAGGTTCGTTCTTTGGACGTGTCGTGAACCGAGGTGTACTGTCCTGCGTCATGAGACAGGAAAATACGTTAACAGGGTCGTTGGAACGGAATTAAAGCGGCCGTTACGAGCTCGAATGAACGAAAAGCGGCGAGTACAACGGCGTTAAATATCCAAAGTAAAGTGATTTGGATGGCGAGCCGTATTCGCCGGCGTAATTCCCGCGAAACGATCTCCGACGAGCTCCGAACACGCGATTTGGGCCAGACGATTCAGGGGAGAAGATAAAGCCGCGATTGTTCGGAGGGAAGAAAAGAATGGAGGGCACGGACGAAGAAAAGGAAGGGGTTGTCTTTCGAGTACTCGCCTCGAGGGACAACAAGCAATAACAGCTTGTTTTTAATTCGACTAACGAATTTTGCTTCAGTTATTTATTCAGGATTCCGTGAAGATTAAAGAGCTTGTTAGATGGCCGTGACGCGAGCCCCGGGCGACCATCTCCAACGTACAACACGCCAATGAAATTGAAGAAACAATGCAGCCTCCTTTGAGTCCGGTTTCAAAGTGGTAATCAGAATGAACGCGAAAACTTCTCTACCCGGAAAAGAAATTAATTTCGCCCCGTCCCCGCTCCACCTTTGACGTAATTTATTAGTTTTGTACGCTTCCGTGACCTGCGGGTGGGGAGACAGAGTGTAATAGTGTTTCGACTTCTTTGACGCAAATGCTGGATTTAGTAAGAAAGAAGGACGCGGGACGCACTGATTTGTCAGCGCTCGAAACTCTGGAATATGTGGAACAGTTATTCAAAATTCTATAAATGCATGTATTATAATTGTTTTTAACCTGAATTATTTTCCATTATTTAAATAAAGATTTCCTGTACCTTTCAGATTGCATGCAACTGGGAAATTAAAAGCTACCGTGGATATTCGGTTATTGAAATATGGATTATCGAAACGACTTAACCATTGAATTATAGTATTATATTTCTATAGATATTTGTAAAAATAATTTTCGGTATGAATTTCAATTGAAAAACGTTTAAACAATTATGAATTGACGAGATACCAGAAATTTAATCTCATTCTGAATAAGCCTGTATTTTGAGGCCGACGTTTTACGTACTCTCTATCCTGATGTTTAGCGATCTTTTTAAACTTAAGTTCTGGATCAGCCAGTACGCTAATCTCTCGGTACTCACCGTAGCTCGAAGCATTTCCACTTTATCTTTCCAAGTGTATTCGCGTGACCTCAATTCCGAAAATAATCACATCGTCTCAGTTCTTCCGAGGCAAAAGCCTGTAAATAGGTGGTCCAGCAATATTTCACTGAAAGTCCTGCCGCCTCAAACGGTGTTAAATCTCTAATATGTATATCTATTAGTATTTTAACGTGACCAAATCCAGTCCGACAGATTTTTAAGTCGCCAACGCGTGCACAGTGATTCACTAAGAACTCCGTTAAAATAAATTAGCACGTACTCTCGCGTTTCCGCGACAGAAGCACAACTTGCATGGCCTGTCCCTTTATACAAGTTTACAGGAAAATGCCAACTACAACGAGGCGGCAAATTTTTCATCGTTGAATTTATATCTTCGTGTTCAGATCCGTCCTATCTGCTTTAAAATCCGACAAAATGAATACCTAACGTTCTTCAACGTTTTCACATTGCAACGATGCCTTCCTTTCTCATGAATTTTAAGTTCGAGGTATGTTAAACACGCGAGAAATGGACCGAAATAAATGCGGAAATAATCAGCACAAAAGAAAGCAAGATGCAAATGCATGCTTCCTTACTTTTTCAAAGAGTAATCCGTCAGTGAAAGCAACCTTTACTATGTATTATAAATCGTATGCTTATCTTCTCTCAAGTGCATAAATTATGTATCTGCAGTTATTTTATCTCACATCAGCCACTAATTAAAGGAATAAAAGATACTTATCGTTAAAATCACAGGTATCCAGGAATATATAACACAGTTTATCAGGTAGACGTGCGAAATTCCATTTTAGGAATTTGAATATTTGAGAATTTGAAAGTTTGAAATTTTGAAAATCCGATGACTTAAATATTCGAAAATTTAAAGAATATAAGTCACCCGTGCCGATTAAATCGAGAATGTGGTATGATGTCACGCGTAATTGTACCGAGAATCGAGAATATCTAGAATTCACAAATAAAAATCCGGTCCCCATAGTGACACGTGTACCGTCTCCGAGAATATAAAAACGCATGGCAACGCAATTTCTAAAAAAGATTCCATATATGCCACATATAAAATAATAACCGTAGCAAATAACTAACCGAACCACATACTTAAAATATAGAAAAAAGCAGTTGAAAAAATCCCTGACAATCGTGAAAGTATTTCAAGCGGTACATAGCCGCCTCCACTCCAAAGACAAAATAATTTGTCGAAAAAAGGGAAGCTTGGAGACGAGATCCGGATGCTCGCAGGATCGTTAAGTGTGTACAGAAGTCGGAGGCAAGCGACCAAGCAATTTTAATTCGAGCACTCCGAGCAGCAAGAGAGAAGTTGCCTCGACCGTGGAACAGACTCGGTCGAAAAAGCATCAAATTTCCCAACCGATGCAAAGGATCTTACCACGGGCGTTCCGGTGCGCTCAGGGCAGTCGGGTCGGCTGCAAAATCGATTATGCCCCGAGCCAGAGAACGGTCGGACACTAGTTTCGGGGGGACAAACAAAAAAGTCGGCGAACCGTCGACGAGTCGCTTCTGTCTCTCTGATATGCAAACGTAAGCTTCGGTCAGGTGTGTGTATGTATGTATGTATGTATAATAAGAGGCTACCGGCAGATGCAGGATTATTGCTGCACCGTCGCAAGGACCCGCAGCCAGCCGAGGGAGTTCCGAAAACGGTTCGACGCTGGTGGAGTGCCGCGAAGGGTAGTTTTCAGTCGCCCTACTCGAAAGGGGGAATGGGATGGCGAACGAGGACGACGAAGAGGAAGAGAAAGGGAACCAGCGCGTTTTCGCCCCGAATGCATCGATAGCACTGTGCCCCAGTTCTCTGTTTCTCCCTCTTTTTCTATCTTCCAAACCCTTTCTCACCCCAGCCACCAGCCGTTTCCACCTTTCCATCCCGTTCTCGCTTCACCTCGCAGCCATCCTCGCACCCACCCGGACGCTTCTCTTCTCTGCGCTGTGGCCGTTCCCCGCGGATTTATAGACGGCCTTATCGATACATCCGCACCTCGATAGACTTACGATGATACGGTCGCAATTTTCAAAATCCTGGGAAATACATGCCGCGGGAAATTCGAAGCGTCTTGATCATGGAAAACGTTTCTCATACCGAACGTGAGATTCGCGCAGATATACGTATACCTACAGGGTGTAACGAGTATAGGTATCAATATTTTAAGGGGTGATAGGGTACCCCGAATTCATCACAAAATGTCCTATACGTGAATCGACGAGATCTCTTCCCTTCAAACTGAAATTTATATCAAATTTGTTGCGCTTTAAAAGTACTTAATAGAATATTTTAGTTGTGGCGGTGATGCATACAAATGGGGTACTGGTTACAGTAAAAAATGAGTTCTTGTTTCTGTCTCGAAAGAGGAGGGAGATATTCAGGTGATCCTTCTTAAGCGACTTATGTTGTACATTACTTAAATCTGTGCATTTAGCAACAGAAATAAAAAAACGACAGACCACATTAAAGGCTAATTAACGTGTTCAAAATAAATGAAAGTATTACGATTTTGAGTAATATCCAGGAACATGAATATCTTGACAGTTTCGCCAGTGGGATTTCAGATGCCAAGTGGTACAATAACCACCCTGACCAGGGCTACGGGACTTTAGCCGTTCTGAAATTCAAATTGACTTTCGTTAGACACTCTTCCCCAAACTCATTTCATCCATATTGCGTTTCGTCGTCGACTTACAGCTTGCAATTTGCATCGTCGGACCCTGTACCACTCGGCTCCTCGGCTCCTCACTTATCAATAATAGAGTCAAGACACGACGTCTTTCGAACTCTGGGGCAAGACGTGCTCCCGAATTGAAACGCGAACCTCGTACTTTTCCCGAGAAATCGACTTATTCGCGCCTTTTCCCTCCGTCACAATTTCACAGGCGTTCCCAGGACAGCCCTAGTTCCCTATTTCTCGTCTACAATTAAAGAGCTCCCCGACCTTTTTAAAGCTCAGGGCACCAAATGGATTCTCAGTGCGCTGCACCTGATCAAATATAATACAGCCATTGCGTGCCACTTTACGCGACGTTGCACAATGAACTAATAGCATTTGTGATTAAAGCATAGATCACTTGGCGGACGTAAATACGGATCCTCTGATCAAGGGATTGATCAACGATTAATTCCTTGGTACGGTTGCACAGCAATCCCCGTCCTATTATTACAGGCTACTGTCCCTGAACAGTAAATTGTGCAGCTTGGCGTGTTTGATCTCAATGATTATCCTGCGTTTAATTAGTTCTTTTTCTTTGGTAAATTTCATCTCTTGCAATTAACATGTGAGAATCATATAGCTTGCAGTAGTTACACTTCTATTATAAAAAAATTGTATCTGTTGTGTTAAACGGTTCTCAATACTATCTTTTCCGGCCTCTATTTACTTCTTACTTCCAGTTAAAGAATACCCTTTTTCTCTCTTGACAGAATTTCATAAATAAAAATTCTTCTGTAGGATATTCCATTTATTCCATGTATTATCTTCTTCTGCTGAAAAGCCTCACTCTAACAACATCTTCTTGAATAAAAGACTATTATACTTCCAAAAAAAAATCAAACAGAATTCGTATTGTATGCCTCTTTGAATATTAAACTTTCATAAAACAAAAGCACAAGTTTTTCAAAAATACAACCGCCGCAATAAATTCTGCAGAAGGCCATGGATATTTTAGGCCTACGACCAGATATAACACCCGAAGACATAAATTCCGTGGCTCTCTAATGGAATACAGCATCACGTTTCCCTGCATCGCTCGCACGCAAACAATCGAACCCGAAAAGTGGGACAACCGAAAGATCGCATGCAATTTACCGCCCCGCATCTCGGCGCTCAGCGCATGATGTAAAACACTCCCCCGTGATCCGCGAGCGGAGTCGGAATCTCCATAATTTGCACAGTTGCGTCGTCTCTTTTATTCTGCCATTCGGGGTTAACCCGACTTAAAGATCGTCGGTGATCAGCAATTCTCTGTTTGACTAGCGTAACCTATTTCCCAGGCGGGCACGAGGCGTTCCGCCCGCGGAGGACGAGCACCTCGTTGCAGCGGGCTTGGAATCGAAGGGTGGAAAAGGGATGATGCAGAGGCGAAAGCAGAGATCGAGCCCGTGGCGTTTCCTTGCGCGATGTCAACCGCTTCCCTTCTTCGCAGCGAGGCGAAGCGAAGTCGTTGCGCTCGCGGCGCGTCCCGAGGAAAGCAAGCATTACTCGACGCGGCTTTAATACTTGTTCCTGGCTCAAGTTCCCGGCCGACTCGAAGAAACGACCCGCTTTGCTATAAATTCCAGATAAGCCAAGGTTTATGGGTGTTGCGCGTCTACCCCCCTCCTCGAGCGACAAACAGTCCGCGAAATTGGTGTCTTCGTTTTGCCTGTCAATGCAGGATTAGCAACGAGAGTCGGTCGATGCGTGAGCATATCAATGTGTGTACTATGCGAGCAGTTAGCTAGCTAGCTGCAAGAGGCACAGATCAAGAGGGGAACTTTGCTGACTCTGGGAGGGACTGTAGGTATATATTGCTCTACTTGTGAATTGGTCATGAATGAATCTCTTATGTCCTAGAGATAGAATTCGCTGATAAAATAATATTGAGATATTAGAAATTTATAAGAAAAAATATGCTCTGTAACCTTTCTTCAATCTCGCGTCTAAGACTAAAATCCATTTTGTCTAATTCATGTGCCAAATGAAATAAGCAATTTGTTCCTTCAGAATATCCGTACTTACATCTGAAACTTTTATATTAGAATATACTGCACGGTATATTCTACAAAACAATTTCCCCTTCAATTCTTCGACATTACCTCATTCCAACATACAAAGTGCTGCCTCTAATACGAATATACCTGTTATTCAACTTTTGCCTGCTTCACCCTATTTTCCCTTATTCTCTTCCCATCTATCTTCCTTTTCTTTTTACCTCGTTCTTCCCATTATTAAACAAATTTTTCTTTAGCCGTGGCACAGCGGTTTGAAATATATTAAAGTGGCAATAGCTGAAGCAGCTGCTATAAACGCGACTGGGCGAGATTACGGTCGCACGAAGCTGTTTTCGTTGCCGCACGGAACACCTTGGCGAACTTGAATGAACCTTCGTGCCAGCAATCCACCAATTTATTGGCTGTTCCATTCGCTACGATAAACAGCCGCCTTTCGGCCAGGATATTGAATCTAAACGATACGGTCCGACAGCGCCTTGATCCAGCTAGAACTCAATGACTCGATCATCCAAGGAACTCGATAAGAAAGTGAATTCCAGTTTCTTTATCAAGGCTCAACTAATCGGCCGAAGTTAATCGAACGACGTCGCAGATAAAGTCTCGTATCCAGGCTTGATTCGCGATGAGGACAGGTTCACGCGAGCGATTACACGAAATTCAAGCTGCCGAGAACTCGGGACGATTCGCGTGAATTCGCGCGTCACTAATTCGGCTTAAATGAGACAGGAATAATGACGTACGAGCGGTGGAGTGTGACGTCAAGGTCGACCTCAACAGCCCGTGAAATATTGCGGGACTGGAAACATTTTGTTTTTACTTTGCGGCTGTTTCTTTTCGAAGTGGAGGCCGCTGCGCACCACTGAACGAGAACTCGCTCTTTAACGTGCCTTTAGTGGGAAACTTTGGACTGTAATCTGGGAAAAATCAATTGGCTGTCCAGGGTCAGTTGCTTAACGAGCTTGTTAAGCAAGACGTGTATTAATACTTTCAGTATCACATTATTCATGTACATATGGCTTTCACTGATTTCACTATGAATAATATTAGGTACTGCATAAAACTATAAACTAATTTAATAAAAGTTTCCGGAGGGACAAAGCAGACAGAAAAAATTATTAGAGAAGTAGTAAATTAATTAATTTAGAAAGAGTTCTCTGTTACATCAGAATCGTTGTAAAAATTCTGTTTGGAATTTCGATTCGCGTAGCGTGCCAATCAACGCTTGAATGAAAATGTGAACAAGCATTCGGGATTATTAGTACCTGTATTCGGACATGACCATTTTTCAATGTTTTTGTGTCCCGAATTTTCCCTTCAATTTTCCCTGCTATTTTTAAAATTCAAAATTTTAGGTGAATGCAGACCACCGTGGGACGTACACTTTCAAAGTGCAATTTTTCGTCCAACATCGAACTAAACGCGACCATATCCGGCCATTTCTACGGAAATTATGCATTAGGAAGGTTGAAACCAGCGGCCACGCAAGCTGCGGACAAGTCGGGAAAGAGACGAATGGTCGTGGGGACCAGAGACACGATACTCCACGCGGAAAAGCGTTTAGAGAGTTAGGACAGTTCTGGCGACGGAACTTCTTATGATTTACTGGACCACATAAATAATAAAGCATTACGGGAAGCATTGAAACTTTCGACGATTATTGAGCGAGAAAATTTCGAACGGTGCGCCTTTCGAAGACTCTGATCGATGGTCGTCCATTTTGAACTCTCCCCTGACCATCAGAAATAACGGCAGGCAATATTAAACAGACAGCGCTGCTAATCTGTAATTACGTGTATTTACAATACAACATGAATATCAAAAATGGATCTCACAAAATGCCTGGTCGTTAATTAAAACCCGTCGATGGCACGAATTTCGTATGTCATTCGCGTCCGTTAATTCACAGCCATGGCTGTGTAGCTTCCGCTTCTCTGCACTTATTTGTTCAGATTTTATTGAAAAATTTTTCCCTTTTGCGATGTGTTGCGTGTAAGCTTTGCTACATCGATACATACAACAATTCAGACTAATATAAAATTGCAAGTACCGTCTAGACTCTCAAATAGCAGTACGTTATATTTGCTTTCTTCGATAAACGAATCACTAATTTCACAAAAGCTAGCAACCACCCCACCAGCTAATAAACTATGAAACCACAGTTCAGCGAATCGTTAGCCAGCGAATCGGAGGCCAAACCCAGGCGAAATCAAATTTCAGCTCCAAAGTCATTATTCCACTGCAGGATAATGCGAACGATTTCGAATATATTGCGATTCGATTCGCTGAGTCGCACCCTCGCAGCCTTTCATTGTTACAAGCGTCAAGCTATCCGCGCGAGTCGCCGAATCTCATAAAACACGCCGTTTAAACGTGTAATTAATGAGCAACCCACCCTCAGGAAGAGGGGGAACTGTAATTCATTATTTAGAGCGTTCACGTGGCGGAGTTAGAAAGCCGTTAGGTAACAGGATTCGCTGTGCAGCGCAGTGCTGCTTCCGTTCTCCCAGTCACGCAGAACCGACGACGCTAATGTCGTAAAAAGGCTTGAAAAAGGGGGTGGATTCGGCGTTCGGGCCCCGCAGGAGAGTTGCCTTCCCCTCCAGCGACGCCGCTGAAAAACGGAAGCTGAACGTCGATAAACCGTGCTGCGGCAGAGTCAGTCAGTCTCTGAGTGGAGCTGACCGAGATTGGCCAGGCGAAGCACAATAACTCTGCTACATCAGGACACCACCGGGGACAAGGATTTTTACTGGCGATCACAGGGAGTGATTCGCGCGCGCTATAGCGGCGAGGACACAGTTGCTAGCGAGAGCACCGCGAGAGAGCATTTTCACGCTTCGAAGCTCCGCTGTCCCATTCAGTCGAGATGCCAGCGCTGCTGGCCCGTTCCCGTGGTCCCGAGACCGTGAATGCGCGCGCGATTGCTCGATAACGCGAGCACACGCGCGATATCCTCTCCCCGCCCCCCAACTCCGCTTCCCCTAGCTATCCTCGCACCGCTGCCTAGTAATTATGTGCGACGGTTATGATAACGTCGTGTTTGTCGGCCTTCCGTGTTACTCTTTTTTGTCGCGTTCCGATGAAACGGCTGTTGGAACTCGATGGCTGAGCAAGTATCGTGCATGTTTATGCTGGGTCGTATTCAGAAGAGGATGTAAAAGAGGGCGTAAAGCTGTGTATGGAAATATGTCTGGAAATGCAGGTGGCAGTGTACAGTCGACTGTGTTTAAATGCACACATGAAGTGCTCGCGGGGAAATGAGATGTAGGAGATTAAGGAGAAGAGGTCAGCCTATAGTCGGACACGTCTTTATATCGGGACGATTGTAATTATGTGTATTTCTCTTGAACTGCACGTTTAAATGTTATTTAAAAAAGCTCATTGGATTGGTATACGATTAACTAAAATGAGCTTTAGCGACTTCATTGGACTTTTTAATATGGCTGACAAAGGACAATCCTATTTCACTCGTTTAATGAAACTCGGTATGCCTTGTAGATTTTTTTTTTTCTGTATTGAATCCTGTACATTTTCGAAGCTACTTTCTCGCATATAATGATTGCGATGTCACGTATATTTAAAACATTACCTGATTATAAGAATGATTCTGGAGTCATTTTTCTTCTTATCCTAGTTCCAACTTTTAAATTTAATTTTCATCAAATTTGTTTCATTTTCATGTGAAATGTAAAAATTCTTCAGTGAATGTTAATGACCCCTCGTAAAAAAGTTTTCGTGTCACTATATAGGTACACTTCACTCCAAAAATTAAGTAAATTTTAAATGAATTCTGGTTCGATTAAGAACGTTGTAAAAATAAGAAATCACTGACATTTTATGAATAAGTTTTTAAGGTGCACCACACTTGAGCTTTGTACAAAAAGTTTTAAAATTTACTTCTACTTGTTTGTAAAATATTTCAACCAGATTAACGGTAGCGGGACACACACTGGAAATATTTATCCAATATATCCAGATGCGGTAGAATACCCTGCGTCGCGTGAATAATTCGAAATCCATTGTGTACTTTTTGTCTGCTATGGACATCAACGGTTTCTGTAACGTAAACAGCAGAATTTATGTGTCCCGAGGAACAAAAATCCGAGGGTTTTAAATCAGAAAGCAGAGAAAGCTTCGCGATGGGTCCACATAGTCCTATTCATCGTTCTGAAAGGACTTTATTTAAAAATGTGTGGATTGAAAGAAGAATACGATGCAGAGATGAATTCTGATAGTCGCAGATACGCTTTCCAATATCTCGATAAGTGCTCCACGAAACACGGGATTCAAAATTCGAGAGCACTTTTATATTTTCGAAAATACTGCAACTTTTAGGATACATACACATCTTTACGAGAGAGTGTACATACATATTGGCAAATTGATTAGTAAACTTTTTCCTTCAAAATTTAGTGTCCAGTTTTATCTCTCTTACCACTGCCTATTTTCTTTCTTGTGTCATATTTTAAACTTAGTCTTCCATATAATATTTCCAAATCTTGACATGTAATCGCATCAAAATTATATGTATAGCAACAAAGTAGCACACAGATACCTGGCTCGTACGATAACGAAGAAATTTTATTTCGAATTCCATTCGTGTTCGTCATTATCGCGTTATACAACGCTCGACGCTTTTAATCACGTTTTTTCATTTTCCCTGCAGCTGCATTTCGAAGTTGTCGATAACTGCGATTTATCCGCTTATATTTTAATAGCTCTTGTGCTCAAGTTCTGCATATTTTACGGATAGTTTACGTTGCTGTAACTGGAAACTCTGTGTAGCTAAACAAACACGTTCATGTAATAGGATCAGAATGAAACGCGAATTTTATGCATTACAATGTTTATGTATCATCCTCGGCTTTTACTTCTCTGGTCAATCAACATTGTTTCACTCGAAATTCGCCATAAAACAACTGTGAAAGCGTTGAATGATAATACTTCTGTAGACGACTGAAATATTAATAATCAGTTCGCAATATATTTTGCGACGCGCAGTACTTTAAAACTTTGCACATCCGACTGATCGTCGACAACGCTCCGAGCTGGCGGAAGGGTTGAAACGTGCCACGCATCAGATACGAGCTTTTTGGATTTGAATTTCCGTGAAAACGAGTGACGATCGCTTGAAAATGTGAAACGAGGCACAGCAATAAATTACTCGACGATGTATTAACCATTAACTTTCCTTTTGAAACGGGAAATTGGAATTATACGGCTCCCCATGTTTCAGTTAAATGCGTGATTTTATTTTTTCACTCAGCGTTGCTACTCTAATGTACCAGGTCTAAAAGATTTACACTAATTGAGAAGAATAATAATAAGTCAGTGATATAGAAATGGTAATTACTCGAAAATTGCCTGAACTTTCATTGAAAGAATAGTCTTCATTGAAGTTCTGAATATCATAGACGTACTCGCAGTTATTTTGTCGACAAATTCGAACATCATGTAGATCCCATCGTGGAGGAGAAAATGTGCTATAAATTCTCGCTGCTCGCTGACATCGTCGGAGCTATGCAGCAACTGATGAAAGGTATGTTCTACCGAACAAATATAGGTCGGTAAAAACTGGATACGTGTACAAAATAAAGGAGCCGAGTTTTTTGTTAATTTCTTGTTACCATCCTATTACACGAAATATGCAGTATACACGTATTCGTTATAACGCTACGACAACAGAGTACAATCTCGACTCGGCATAAAAGAGTAACAATAATTCAGAAAAGAACTGGAATACCTCCGTACAATACTGTAGAAATATTAATCCCCTAAACGTGAACTCGAATAATTGATGGAAAGGGAAATATGGCGCATCTCCAACTGTCCTCTGGCAGACGATCTCAGGCGATTTTTCATGCTAGGTTAAAAACCAGCACGAGGTGTCAAAAGTGGTACAATAGCTGGCGGTAGAAAGTCACATTCTTCACAAAGTGTCAAAACCAAGCGAAAAGCGTAAAAGAGGGGCCACTTTGTTAGCCAAGTTGCATTCAATTAATTAGTAGCAAAGGATATCGTTCCTCATTCTCGAATACCTTTTATTCCCCTTTCCAGTCACGAGCTCATCCCATCATTTATGCACTGCTTTGCGTAGTCGTTCGGTGAATGGCTCCCCTCAAATGATAAACGCAACTCGCAAATATTAATTAGCCCTTGTGGTCGTGGTTACAAATTATCCATCGGCCCATACATCCACGCCCACCGACAACACTTTGCTCACTTCGAGACCCAATAGCCTTCCACAAGAGACAGCAACATTTTTCAAATATCCACTTAACATCCACTTCTTGCTGTTTCGCTTAATATCGTAACTATGCTCCAGCGGAGGAATATACTTTCGTTGGCGAAACATTTTTCCATGGAGCACCATCCTTACTGAAATGAACCGTTCCAACGTCTACGAGAAACGGATGGAAGTGCAGCCGAAGGAGTGGGATCGATCAGCTGATTCCTCGGAGAATACTAAAGTACCCCTTGCTACCCCTTCTTAGAGCACAGACCAGTAATGGTGTAGGTGTGCTTGTTTAGGGATGCACGGACCTGCTGGTTCACACAATGAGAGGCAATACTACAGTCTGGTTAATTCAATTCACAATGAAAGGGGTTTTCACTTTACTGTGTTCGTGATTAGTCCGTTTTGTCGATAATTCGCATAGTTAACCACGTAAGTCTAATTTGAAGTTGAGGTATTTCACTTCTAATCCACTAATCCAGCCGTGGTCTGATGTTTTGTGAAATTCATTTGAAGCAACGCGACAGGTGTAAGGTTTGAAGGCCTTTGCAAGGTGTCATCACAAGTAATCCTTTTTCACCTACCAAAGAAATAGCTACAGAAACTTCGTGAGAGCTGACATGTTCTATACGCCACTTTCCTTCCCAGCCGAACTTCCTCTTTCTTTCTTTCCTTTGCGTCCCTTTTTTTTCAAATCGCCCCTTCTCAACTCTATCCCACGCTGCCCCTCCACCTTCTCGCTTTTGTTCTCCCTTTTTTTCTGTCTTTGTCCACGCGACTGTTACCGGTGCTCGGGGCTTTTACCTCGGTACTCTCGCAGGGCCGCTGCTTCATACTTTTTGTCGTCCAGACCTACTTTCGGACTCATCGTCATTCCATCCCCACCCCGTGCTTCCATTAATCATCTCGTAGATCTCCGTTTGTAAAGAAAAGTTATGCGTTTAACCCCTTAGCACTCGCTGCCTGCCTCTGAACAGGCTACATTCGATACTCTCGTAATCAATGCTTTAATACCTTTGTCAGCACACTGGACGATTTACTCGCTGATTCTTCGGCTTCAAAGGTATAGGTACTTCATCTTCAGATCTGTAAAACTCTATGAATGTTTCAATCTCGTCCTCCGTTTATGAAAAATTGAGATATAACCCAGTCATAACCCCCTCAACATCTAGTCTCAAATTTAGCTCACTGCATTAAAGCTTACTAAGAATAATCGCACTGCATTTAGGTTAAGTTTTAAATTCGATTACAAAAGGGTATAAAAATGATTGAAAAACAGAACGAACCAACACAGAAGGCCCGTTCGCCTGGAAACTGAGCAGCCACGCGTTTGAGTCCTCCGCAGCTGGATTCGACAGTGACTCCCTTTGTCGACGGCTAATCTTCCGCGCGAATTCGCGCTTCCGGCTCACCTCACGACGGTTCAATTTTAGTTTTTAACGAAATGAAAGATGTACGAGTACCAGTGTTAGACCAGACCGCGCGGCTTTTTTTGTTCGGCGACGAACCTGGACAGCCTCTAACGCTGAAACTTTTCGGAGAACCACGGCTGAATTATTTACGTGGCACACCTCGAAGCTTCCAGCGAGTAACTCTTGCTGTTATCGCGTTACCGCGCGGCGGACGTGTAACCGAGACAAGAATTGGAAAAAGGACGAGTAAGAGATAGAACCGACGTTAGTTCTCGCACCGATGCATTTGCGAGTGGGAATTGCACACTCAACATCGTGCTGGGAAAAGTTCTGAAAATGTATAATAGAATGGAAGCAATATGGGAAATCGAGTTTACTCAACCACTGAAACGAGAATATTTGAAAAGGGGGAAGGGAAATTATCCTTTCCAATTTATCAATATTTTATCAAGAGAGTAGATCCTCGAAAAAGTTATAGGAAACTAGAAAATTTGTTCATAAAGGTATCAGCATAAAAATTAAAAACAGAGGCAATTAATTCCACGCTTCAGCAGACTGTAGAGATTACTCAATTAGTTTTCCCAAGTTATAAGAAGAAACTGACGACGCGTTACCCGCCTTTCAAATCCCTTCCCGAATGACAACGAATTCGCAGCCAGCAAAGGCGTCGTCTCCACGCCTGCCCCGTTCACCAATAGTCTGTCGAAAATCGATTGTTGCTATTCGGGGCTGCCGGATGAAAGTGTCTTCGGGACATTACAATTTTCCTTTTTTTCCTTTTCTGTCAGGGGTTGGAGCGGGGGACTAGACGGGAACGACATCGGTGCGGAACGAGTTGGATAGTGAAGGGATGGCCGTGGAACGGCGAGAGCTGCGTTTTCAGGAAATTTCCCCGTAGCCCCATGTGCAAATATTTATCGGGAGTATCGGGACCTGTGCAAGCTGGCACGGTACGTGTACGACCGCGATGCAGCACTTACATTTACAGCGGCACGCTTCAGACACAGGGCAGGAGAGGGCGCGTGCACGTATTCGCAGCGCGCACTACACATCGGGGAGCCGTGTGAATACATGCATAAAAATGTCTACTTTCGCGTGCCTCTGACACTGCGCGCCACCCTCGCAGCTTCATCCCCCCGCGGCGTGGCGGCTCCTTCAGCGGCGCCCATCGACGCCAGGCGACCGTCGCAACCGCATGCACCGCGCGAAAATGTCTTTGGATCTAGGACGTGCCAGCCGAATGTTAACCTTTCCGGCACGTCGCGGAATGATTACGTTCACGACCTACATCGGCGCACGGTGCAATCATGTAGGTATCTGCAGTGCGAGCGTTTTCGACACGCCGCGGACCGCGCGCCTCGGCGAAAGAACTCGCCACCAGCCGTGGATAGAAAAAGAAGGGCGAAGATAATTTCCCAAAGATAACTTTGACCGTACGCTTTGACCGCCCTTTCCTAAGCCAGGCGCCGCGCACCACAACGCTACCGAGCAGCACTAGAGACTCGTTTCGAGCTGACCGAGTATCACCGGGTCAATTTTCCTTTTCCTTCTTCCTTTCCCTTTGCCTTTGCCTCGGGGATACGAAGGATTTTTTGCTTCTGGGAGATTGTGAGTGCCTTGGAACGTTTGAGCGGTCGGGTAAACGCTTCTTTCAGAGATGCAAAGTCACGTGTGTAGAACTGTTGATGTTTCATGTGACGCGGGGGTTGTCTCAGGTGCTGCGATGGTACTTATTGGAAATCGAAGGTTTGCTTTTTTCGAGAGTGCTGAAATATTTTATGGTACGCACGAGTTATACAGTAGATCTTCGTAAAAAATGAATTTTCAGTTATGGAAAAAGTCGAGGAAAATTTCAGTGAAATATTCAGGGATCTCAATTTTGTTTTCATTACACAAGTTTATGTTTTCAAGTCTTCAAGTCTTGAATTTACAAAATTTCAATGTCTCCTAATATGTTTCTTTCAAATGTTCTAAATTCTAATTCTTAGAAATGTATATTTCAACTCTGAGTGACCCCACCTTCGTACGATAAAAATTAAACTGTGATTTCGCTGCTCGAAGGTCTAAAATCGATTCCGGAAAAACATTCCACGACACATTAGCATATTTTATCGAGGGGGCAATAACTTGACCCACTAATTACCGACGTTTTCCTCCGCTAACAAAAAAAGGATCGTGCATTCCAAGTTGCATCTTTCCAATTAGCGTCGCGAAAACACGAGTCCACCCGCTACCATATATTACAAAAATGTATAAATAACATTATGGTAATCAACGTATCCCGACTACCCAGTATTTTATCTCTGTTCGTGCACGTACACGATCAACAAGTTCCGCGAAAATTATTTCTCGGCGGGGAATGATTTTATTGCGTGACTTTCACTATCGTGAGACGACCGTGATTCGGGCGCAAGCGAGCGCGGCATTTTGTACAATTATTTATACCCGCTGCGCCAGTGCAAAATGTCGCTTTGTCGTGAAACAAACACGAGGTGAAGTAATTCCGTTGCGTAATAAATCCGCGTACCCAACGACGGAGATACCAACGCTCCACAGCACCGTCCAATTGATTTTACTCTTTTGCGCAAATCCTGTTTCGCCAATGGTATTAATTCGCCACGCGTTTGCTCCACGAATCGCATTAACGCGGACCGTTTCGCAGCACGGTGGAAAAGGTCGATTGCATTGCTACGTTTGAGGATTCCAAAGCGGATTGAAGTCGGAAGACGACTGTACCAATTCAGCTAGTTATTCGATCTTCCTTTTAAGTTTCTGGTAGTGGGGTGGAAAGTTGCCGATTCAAAGTGCTTCATTTCTGTCGTTCAATTCTCGATTAATGAGATGGGTATCCATATTTGACTTCCATTCGACTCAATAACTTGAAGAAATAATTTAGAGGTATTCTGTCGTGATATAATATGGACAGATGATGACTCTTGAAACCAAGAGCATTCCTCTGAGTAGGAAAATTTTACTGAAACCGTAGCAGTGAAAAATGATATATTAATAATAAGAGTATCAGTAGAATATCGATTCAGACTTGAACCACGACTTAATAGTAGTATACTTAGAAAATAAAATTAACCCTCAGCAGAGTCTTTCAAGTTTGTGTTTCTTGTTAAGGCGGCTAATCGAGATCCTCTCGTACAAGGAAAGAAGAAAGGAAGAGTAACCGCTTCAAATTACAAAGAATAGAAGTCGGGCACTCTCCTTGGACCATTTTCTTTTGAATCTATCCCATCGAAAAGTACTGTGCAGTTTAGTGATGGACTGTGCATCCCTCTGGCGACAAAGAGGATCGCGAAAGAACACTAAAGACGGGAAGAGCGCAACTGAAAATTTCCCCTCGCTCCGTTATGAACGCATCGACGTCCATGGGCTGACACTCCCCGACGGTACTTGGCCCATTGAATTCAATCGAACGCAACGAACCACCGCAATGCAATTTTCCAGCGGTTGGTCCGTCGTGATCTGTTAACCCACTTATAATGATTACACTGCATTCTCCACCATCGCAGTTCATCGACGCGACCATTGGACGGGCGACGCGCGTCGAGCAGAGAATAGGATTGTCTGTATTCAGAAATTTCGGTGCAAACGAAATCATTTTCAGAATGCACCGCCAACTGGCCGTGGAAAAGGTTGCATTTCCGACTGAAACGTCCAGTTAGCCCCTCCCACCGTCGATCGCAGTCGCTATCAATCGCGTGACCGCGCAATGATTCGCGGGCAAAGTAATAACGGTCGGTCCTTTTTCGGGACGGGGCAACGGTGTATCGACGATAAGCCGCAAAATCGAATGGAATCGCCGAGGCAGCGGCATCGACCAACTTTTAAAATGACACATGCACTCGTATTCGAGGCGCGTGACTCGCATGCATCCGACTGAATCGAGCTCCCTGCCACCCATATTGGGATACCATCCACGCGCTTTAACGTATTGACCCACTTCTCGATATGAATCTTGTTCTTGACTCGCTGAAAATCACCGCGGCCGAGCACGTCGCCGACGAACAAACTCCGCCAATAAACCAACGAATCGTTCGACGACGTATCGGCCCGACGACGACCTGCACACGACCGAAGTTATTTCACCCTACCCGTCAAGCGAAAGACGATCTCTCGAAACTATGCTAGCAGAAGATAGAGCGGCGATATCGATCAGGTTCTCGGTTTGCCTATTCGTTGCCGGCGATGCTAATTGGTTCGCTATTTCGTAAATCAGTATTAATTGGATACGTCTGGCGATTTTTAAGTGCTGTTGAGCTGGTAATTGTAGTGATTAATATTAATTGCCGTCAAGGAGAAATACAAACATAGACTAATAATTAATGCTTAGAATTTTCAGAGGGAACGAGAAAAACGCTACAGTTTTAAGGATGTATAAATGATGTTCAATCGACAATTAATAATCGAGAGAAAGTTTGACGAATATTACTTAATCGTGTGTTGAAGTTTTGGTTAATCGTTCAACTACTTTTCAATTCTTCCTCCCTTATCAATGAACCTCTGTGGAATATTGAATTTTCGTGACTGGGTTCAGTATCAAGGGCTGACACGTGACAAGGGACATTTTTCAGGTACTTTCAGAAGATGTGAAAAGTTGGAGCAAACGAAATTTTTCATATATAACCAATTCGACGCGATATAGGGGTAATGGCATGCAGTAACTGGAGCGGCTGTAATCCCAATATACCAGACAAAGCAGCGAAGAGTTAAAAATGGTACAGTGGAAACTGGCTTGGGCAAATTCGCCAACGTTACCAATATGGATTAAACTTATCAATTAGCGAAATGTCTCTGACGTTTCGTTGCAGAGACGGCTCGCAAATTAGAATTATTATTCGGGCCCGTGCACCGATGGCGCTTCGGCTGCGCGGCAACAGAATGCATTCGGTCCAATCTTGCTAGCCAGGAACGCGCAGGGTTTCACTGGGATTAAAGCGCATCGAGGGATCATATCTACGAACCAAGTAGATGCAGTTTCATTGTATAGCGTTCCGCTGAGTATATGGCATTGTGGCTCGGTTGAAACCATTTGTTTTGGACCACAAGTTGCTTTAACCATAGCGATAAGCGTGTACCTACATAAGTCAATTTCAAGTTTCCCGCCCGTCCCCTCTTCTGCAATAAGGTACTGCAAATCACGCGCTTACATCTACGACGAACTTCGATAACGATCCCTCCTAGATCTATAGAGCGTTGTTCGATGGAACAATGTCTGACAGAGATGAACACAAAGGCATCTGAGAAGTAGGTCAAAGTATTTAAGGATAAACAGCGCTTGCGAAACCGGAGAATTATCTTTGCAAATTCCTCTTTTATTCGCTTTCTAAAATTGTCCTACTTTATAATCTCTACTTCCAATGTCTAGACTCTTGGCTGCAAGCATGTTCAATATTCAATATCATCACGGACAAAACCATAGCTCACTCTACACTCGTTATGTATTAATACACGTAAGAGGGTCAGTAATACTCGGTAGCTCAATTAATTCCCGACAATTGAATAAAGCCACTCTTTACAAATTTCTCTACTTGCCCTAGTCTGCTCGGAAATAACAATGATAATTCGGGTATCGGACGCGACAACGTGGCAATAAATCGTGGAGCGTATCCTTTAGCGCCTGACGACCATAAATCATTCATCGCTGATGTACGCAATCAATAATTTTCGCGATCCCATTTCGAAATGTATCCGACCCGACTAGTGTGCGCTTTAATTTCACAATATTATTACTAGCCGCGTATTGGAAATCGTTGGTAAGCAGCGCGATGGGCACCCTCGAGCTTTCACCTGTATTCTAGCGAGAAAAAAAAGCAACCCCGTCGCGGCACGTTTCGAGGCCATCTTCCACGTCCCTTGTTTGGTTCTTCAGTGCATCGTCGCGTCTCATCCCCGACCCCTTTGACACGGTCGAGATAGAATCGATAACTCTCGATACGTTAGTCGCAAACATTTTAATTTCTCAAAAGTCGCTGCTCGCACAGCAGACACTCGTAGGACGTTTCGAGATGATTTGATGACTCCTTCAGTTTATAGATACCAAAGGACAGACGTCGACTTAATCCTTTGTAACAAGCTGTACTAGAGAAAAGAGTTGATGGAAGGACTTGTGCTAAATATAACGAAAATTGAAGAGCTTGAAGAACCCTCGAGGACAATAACATGAACAGAGGAATTAACATTTCTAAGCTTCAGATTTTGAAAATTCCTAGAAGTTTTAAGTTTTTAATATCCTAAGTGATTTGAAATTTTCATTAGCCCACTTTCAGCTGCAAGCTCGTTCATTCGTCTTCACTAAGGGGCGCATTTCGCCATAAAATAATCAAGCATATCTCGTCCACGATTACGCTGGAGCAGTCAGAGTTATTCGAACCCCGGGTAAAATTCTGTTTCTCTTTATTACCAGGTTGTGATGGTGGCCACTGTAATTCAGGTCCATCCCCGGCAACTTTTCCGCGACCTGTCTCGCAAAATGCAGTAAAACTCGACGGTCGGGAGAAAGGAGCGATCGCCGACGAATTTTACGAGGCGTATAAATTTTTTTACGCCTCCAGGCCACGTCGTACTTCGTCAGCGCTGTCGCACGCCGGAATATTTCACGACGGGTCCAGCTGAAATCTCCCCCTTTTTCCCCAGCGACGGCGATGCGTGTCAGCTGTCATCGCGTACAGTCAATCGCGCGACGAAACTTCCGTAACCGTCCGCCATTTTCTCTCTGTCACCCACTACGGATTTACCCCTGGATGGTCATTTTTCTTCGTCCCCTCGTCAACTCCTCCTCCGTTTCTACGAAATGCGAGGAACGCTCGTTCTTTTGCTGAAACAAACATATGCTGGACACGCGTTTCGCTCGGTTTTCATTATCAGCGGAAATGAAAAGGCCTGTCCAAAGTCACGCGCTCATCGCGTTGCGAGTGCCTTGAGGAGGAAGCAAGTGGTCGAGAATAATGTGAAATTGCTGATACGTGTGATCTTTCATGGCTTCCAGAGTTTTAATTACTGAGGGTAGGCACTCAGTAAACTTAAATCTTGCGAATCAAAGTGAAATTACTTTTTCAAGAAAACTCTGTTTCTTCTGTCTTCAGCTTTCTCTTCATCTTTCGACTCTCTGCATCGCACAGGATTTTTTATCTTCTTTTTTCTGCTTAGCTCTTGCTTAGTTCAACCTCTGATAATCCAAGATTACTATTCCTCCCTCGATAACACTGACCCATGCAGCCTTATCTGGTGCAGCAGACACAGGTGTGTTTACTGGCTCTAACAATGCAACGATACTCAAAGAAAAACACAAAGGGAATCAAGTCTCCAGATAATAATCTTCCGCTAATGCTACATCCTTAATGGCCAATCTGACATTTTTTCCACTCCTTTGTATTCTCCGCGACAAAGCGTTAACGTTCAACCGTTGGAAAGGGAATGGTTAAAGTTGATACGCTTCCTTCTCTGTAATTGGTTCAAGCCAACAGATTCACTTTGTCTCGTGGCGGAGATAAAAACGAACGCGCTGTTTATACTCCGATGAGCTTTCGCGAGGTGCGCGGCCGCGGCGAGACGATGGAAGCGCCACGGAATGGCTCGTGAAAACTGCTAGGTAAATACTTAAAGAAAGGTACTAGCTGCGAGTGGATACAGCCGGCGCGGCGGAAGGGTCGATGTTGGAATAACGAAAACGGAACGAGGATACCCATCGTTTTACGCCCAGGAGCTACGCTCCGCGAACGCACACACGACCTCCAGTAGAAACGTATTCACTTTCCACAGTCCACTTTGATTCAAAGTAAGCTTTCAACCAGCTCCAGCTACCAGCTAATAAGCGCGAGATGGTAAAAACCATCGAATTTATCAGAAATGGACGGTGGAACTCCTTTGCAAGCTGCAGAAGCCGAGGCATTTTTCGAGGCAAAATGATCCAAGGTTCCAACGGAATTTCTTTCGTGGTCTTCGAGTAATGGTCTCGTTACCAGACGAGGTAACGACGATTCCAGTTCTTGAACCGTCTTATAAGGACGTTACGTGCTTCATAAAGGGCAACAGCGATAATTCTTCCAAGTCCCCTGGATCGCGCAAGGATCCACAAGCAATTTGAGCGTAATCTACGATGCTATCTCTTCGAATGAAACAAGCCAATACGTTGGATTACAGGTAACAAGAGAAAAATACCGGCCATTAGTCGCCACTGGGCCAGCTGGTAATACCGAGCTTTATCAATTCTTCCCCGGCCAACGGAAACAATTCCAACCAGCTTTGTTGAAACATGGACGCTAAATTCGCGGACTCTGTGACTCCAGCCATTGATGTCCGGCTAATTGCTACACGGTCTAAGCTGTTCTACGCAATAGCAGTGAATCTACGGGGTTAACATTGACGGAGCACCGTGAATGTAGATTCCGTGTTGTTAGAAAGTTACTTCGAGAGCGGAAGCTTCAAGGATTTTGTTCAATTTATGTGCAAAGTGGTTAACCCTTTAACTGGCGACATCGAGTTAACTGTCATGGGGAAATTTCTCTCTATCGGAGCAAATGAATACAGCCACAGGGAAACTGCAATACTATATGCTTGTACAAAATAATAGAATATGACAATTGTGTTGCGTGTGGCTCTAATGTCTACTATGGCTAGTAGGTTATGAAAATCCTTCTAAAGAAACTATCGGAGAAAAGAAAACCACTTTCAATATCCCGTCCAGCATCCTAGTACAAACTTACCTAGATCGTAGGTAATTTTTAATTAGTATGAGTAGAATAAAGTTCAGCTACAGTCGTAGTTTAATATAATACGTGAAATATTGGAAGCTATTCTGCTATATGCTACACTCCACTATTTTCTATCGTCTAGGGGAATGGAATCAGCGAGTAAGGTCCTTGGATAGGACCTAGAAGTTTCTCGTTTACTGGATGACTGGTTTAGCCAATTGAGCTATTCGACTCGTGGACATGTTCCTCCCTAAATCTAATATCTGAAGCTATATGAAATATTGTACCTCGTGTATCTCAGGACAGCCTTGTCAGAATAAAACTCTACAATCAATGATCCAGTATTATTCAATCTTTCCGGAATTAAATATTTCCTCACGTAACTAATGGTTCTCTCATTCCTGTAATTCAACTTAAACAAGCATCTGAGCAAGGTGGATCAATTAGGGTTGCGAACTGACGCTGGAACATTCGTCTCGCAAATGATACACAAATCGTCCCAGTAAATTCCCGAAGACGCGGGCGGGGTGGCACACGAAACGGCCGGGCGTGACGTTTAGCTTCGGAACGCGTCCTATTATAATGGAACTTTAATATCAATTTATGGTAAGCGTTCTGTGATGGCTTAATCTCCCAGCTATACCAGGCTGCACGGCCTTTACCTAAGGGGCTTACAGTTGCTTCACTTTATTACTGATGTATGCGTGTTCACGATCAGTAGCTACTAGATGCTCCCGAAGCGCTTATAGGCAACCATACCTATGCGACGCGTGACCATGTGCTAACCACGTTTCATCCAGTCCCCCACAGAGGATTTCTCGCAAAACGGCCACGATATTTATTCCAAACATCGTCCGTGGTTTTAATGGTGTTATGCCACTTAAGCTTCCTCTCTTGTTCATGGTCGAGTGGATCACTTAACGATATTTGTAGACCATCGATGTCTAGGCACCGACAAATCTACGCGAATAAGGACGCACCCTTTCGATGTTTATTGTCTGCCCAGATCAGATAGTGCCTTCGTTTCTCTTCCTCTTTGTTTTTCACCGTAATTAAAATAACGATGGAAGGAGGCGGACGACGATCTGCATAAATTGAATCCCGTTATCAAGGAACCAATAACAATTTCTCGCCTCAATTAATAGGGAGTTCGCTGTGTCGATAGTTTGGAGGGTACCGAGGCGATTGGATCGAATTTTATGTATTCATTAATTACACGACCCATTTCACTTTGATGTCTGTTCGAGAAGTATTTTAGTTTCAGGGACTGGAGTCTTGATTCATAAACACATCGACTGAATTCGGAATTTGTTTGTGTAACTTTGACCTCAAAAAATAAACAAATTACTTTACTTTTCCTTTCGTTATTAATTGACCCCTAAGTATAAACGAGTGTTAGAACAAGGTAAATAAACTGTAGTTTAGTTTGACCTTAACTTAACATTCAAGTGACCTTTAAAGATCCACATCGACTACCACCCTGAAATAATGCAGTATTCAAATTTTTAGCGATTCATAATGAAAGCAACAGCAGCCGCGGAATGAGCGCTCGAATTTTGAAAAATCAATACAAAAACTGTGGTAGGTACTCCGAAGCTCGTTTCAGCCAGCATCTCGTAACATGATTACTATGAATAAACCGTGTTTTTTTCCAAGCATCGTAGTGGCTTCTCGTAACATAAATAAGCGAGGAAAGCGCACGCTGGCCGTGTATTCAAGTTTTAACAGAAGGCACAATTGCGAACAATGGAATTACATATCTCGCCCTTCTCATGGTCAACACTGTATTGCACATGCGGGACACACGTATTTACATTGTTAATAGATACGATGCGCGCGAGTTGTATGTAGAGGCCGCGGTGTAATTTGCAGACGACCCTTCACCCAATTCGCTCCCCCCTTTCGCCACCTCCCCCCCTTCTCTAGCTTTTTGTTTCCGAATTTATTCGTTGCGAACTACAAATTGGCTATCAACCGAACAATGCTATCGGGATGCATCGAGTTAGTGGCTGATGCTCTAGAATTCTCTCAGTGGTGATGAATAGGATGAGGAAAATTGAAGAACGGCCAAATAAACTGGACGAAGGTTGCAAGTGGTCCGTCAAACGAAATTAGTGACCGAAATTCGATTAACCCCCGTCCTCTTAACTATGTAGATATTTTAAGGGTTATCTTCAATGGCATGTTACTCTAGACGAATTGTATTGTAGTATTATCTAGAAAAAGAAACAGAATACTCAAACAGGGTGTTCGACGACAGTGTCAGAAATTTTAAGGGACAATTGTACACGCTAAAATAGAACGAAAATCAAAAATTACGGAAATACGTTTAAGGCATCATTTCAGAGTTGCTAATTACTCTAACAAAGCAGTTAAAATACATGAATAACGTGTCCCACTTAGGATTTATTCTACTGGTTCGGGGATGTCCGAGTTCAGACTTAGTCTACTGATGTATCTGTGCCTAAATTAAGGCGTATTCTCCTGAGTTCGGTGTGTCTGACACCGTCTGGGGTTATTCTACTTACTTAACTGTGTCTGACTTAGATCTCATTCTACTAAGTTTGCTGTGTCTAGTGTGACTAATGCACGCTAACAGTAGAGTAAATTCTAAGTCAGACATATTTCACGAAAATTTTAAACGCTTTTGCAACAATTAATAACTCTGAAAGAAAGCCCTAAACGCAATTTCGTTATTCTTCATTTTTGTCTTATTTTGGCACGTAAAATCGGACATCTATTGTCGAACACACTGCATAATTACTCAAACAACTTTGACTGAAAATCAAGTTCTGAATTTCCTGACTTTACAAGACGATTTAAAATTTTTTATCATCAGGTTATACTACTCCCAAACCATTGCAAAGAAATTTCAAACATCATTCCTCGACTAATCGATACGAAAGGTGGGTCAAATACCTTCCAGTCTTCAAGCGGTTGAAATACTTTTGAAATAGTAGGTACACGTGAACTTTCACTACCGGACGTCACAATCTCTCGCAATTCAGCCGTACCTACGTGTCGCTCTACCGCCTGAAGAATTTCTAAATAGCAGTTGCGACGAGGGAGTGGCGAAAATTTCTCGGGGACGCGAATCCGAGGCACTTCGAAACCGTGCGAACTTTTTTGATCCCCACCCCCATTCAACTTAATTCCCGTAAGTTTCGTACGTTCCTTAGGGCCGTCGGTGCTTTCTCATGTTTAGTTAAAGTAAATAGAGGGAAATACGCGAAGGAACCGCCTGAAATTGCTGGAGGGCCGGCGCTCGCGCGGATAAAAATGTCACACTTGTGTCTCCGGGGAATAAGCGTACCCAAGAGTGACTTTGAGCAAGATGTAGATAGAAGGTAGAAATAGCCGAGGAGCGAGCGCTCAGTTGCTTGAGAAAACTGCACACGTTCATCACGTCGGTGTTCACATCAATGTTAGCTCTATCCTTCATCTATTTTGGAAGACGCTAAAACGGAGGAACTACAGGTAGTCAACTTTCTTGAACTGCGATTCCAAATTGGTCGACCGCGACGATATTGACGGTGAGTGGCAACAAGAGTCCGTTTACTTACAATTTCTTCAGTTGACAGCATTACTTCTCTGAGAAGAGCAAAACCCACGAATATTTCCTATATCACACAGGTGGAGATGAAATGTAATTGTAAAATCTAAAAGATAGCAAGAAATAAAAAAGGGTAGAATTTTGTAGAATTGCTTAGCTTCGTTTTTTCTACTTTTACGCACATTTATATATTGTGTAATAGAAGTAAATGTTTATTTGCGTACAAATATTCAAATAAAATTCCTGCTTTGTTCGATAATTTAATTTGTCATTTACTGGATTATTTCAGCTAATAAAGTGGAAAGTGAAACTTTTATTTTAGAAAAACACGAATGTCATCAATTGTATTGTCGTTATCAAATATAAATATGAAATTTATTTTCAAAGGCTACCCTAGCCAATAAATTTATTTATTATATTCTCTTGATCAATTGTACCTCGGCTATATTGTTATTATTTCAAATAAAATCTACCCCACCCTGGCTCAAAGTTAATCTTTAATCAATATTCAACTACTCAGCAATATAAATATCTCAAATCCAATTGTTATCTCTCGCCGCCAGCTCGAAGCACTTATTTATAGTATGGAAATATTTAGTACCGAATCATGTCGCTTATTTGTGGAAAGCTCACTTTTGAGATAATTGCCTCGGAGGGGCAACCGACACACTTAGATAATGCGGGTTTATTAAGTAGCGCGCATCTTATTATCAGCTATTATTCCACACTTTATTATCGGCTCTGTTAGATCGTCAAAATATACAATTATCGAAGTATCGATTATCGTCGATAATTGCAGTCGTGTAACGACGATCTCGTTAGCGACTGTCGTTCCCATCATCGTTTTTATCCATCTTACGTCCCCCTATTAAAATCGAGACGCCAAAAAAGAAGAAAGCGGAGCAGTTCTCTGGTCACAAAAATAATTCACGGATAACAGGATCAAATGGTCCACCAATACTCATTTTCAAGCGTTTTCCAGCCGAACAGTCGACTAACTCGAACGTTGTTTTCGACTCGTTAAACTTAATTGCTGTGTTGCTGGTGAAAAAACGTAGTTTTTCAATATGTTTAGTTACCCGAAATCTCTACTGAAACTCAGTCTCTTTCCCCTTAACCATGTCAAAGGGTAATTCAATTTGTTTCGCGTAGAATATTTATTAGGTACCACCCTGAAGAATTACCCTATCAAAAAAATTTCTGGAATACATTTTCAGACATGAATTTCGAACAATATAACCCATTTCTAAAGAATCCTGATTGACCTTCGAGTACAATAGAAGTCAATAAAGAATAGAGGTCACTGAAGAATACAAAAAAAAATGAGAGAAAACTGGCTGCAACGTGGAACAGTAATAACAACGATAAGGCTGTAAAATGTAAAATCTCGCAACGCTAAAATATCGACACTGAAGTCATTTGTTAATCAGACGACACGATACGGATCTGAGAAAACGTGATTAAATTCAGAATAAAAAAGTTCAAGATCGCTCCGGTATTTCTGGAAACGTGGAACGTGCAAGAACTAAAATTTCCCCGATTAACGAACCTTTCAGGGCAGAAAATGCTACGCTCGGAGCGTCCCCTTTCAAAAATGAAGAAACACGAACCAGTTTCTTGTGGCAGCTACCCTGCAGCGTCGGCCTGCGCAATAGGAGCACAGTCTACTCGATATTTTCACAAAACAATGTCTCGTTTCCGAGCGTAGCCTCGCCATTCATTCGGTCACTCCCTTTGTCGCTCGGAATAATCCATTTTGAAACGATGCCACGTTCGTCGAACATACTAAAGTATCTGTTCCTTGTTCCTTTGGATGAGAACACGACGAAGAGCTTTCATGACGAACGATTCCACGCTCACTCGAGTTTCGAAGAAGGAGAATCGCGTGTCAGGAGGGTCCCTCGCTTCTCATTCCCGGTTTGCACTTCAGTAATCCCCTGTCCAGTCATGCCGCCCACGAACGCGCCTCCTATCGAGTGTATTACCGTTCATGAAGGCTGTAATTACCGATAATGCCCCGAGAACTGGATACCGACGGACACACTGATCCCCGAACCTTTTCTTCTCCTTCGATTTTTACGTGCGTGAAATATCAACAGTGCTACCGCTGATAACAGAGAAGATAGTCGATAATGCTTGCATAGAAAAATGGCTTACGCTGTTACTCTTACTCTGTACAGAGATGTCTGAAACGTTGACGATGCAATTAGAACTGGACGATATTTCAAGATTGAGGAATTTAATTAACTAACCTACCTAAAAACCTGTTTACTCGAATACGTAACATTATCTTAAACCTGACAACAAAATCTAAGACAGTTTTAGAGAAATCCTGGATAACTTTTCAGTAATACACAATGTAGTTTTGCTCTTTAAGGTGCCACGAAAAATGAAACGGAACTTCCTGTCTTTGTTTTCCGGTATGTACCAATTTCATTGGTCACTCATCAATATTTCATTCACCCAGCTCCAAATAAGAGCATCAGGTAACTATTTAGCATAAAAGGGCAGGCAAGAACTTAATGCGAAAGAGGATTGGTGTTGTGAAAGAAATCGCCCGTTTAAAATTCCTTCGTGACCTTAATTCGTAGGCAACCAATGGAAAATAACGAAACGCGAACGAAGCCGGTTGTTTTCCGCTTCTGAGCTGCAATTGTCGCGGAAAACCTGTGTACGGCAATTGTTTCCATACTCGACGCTGGCGTACTCGCGAGAGACCTTTAAATTTAACTAGATTAACTGTTGCTTGAATGCCTCGTTCATTACGGATACTGTAACATTGCTGCCGCACGCTGAATTCGTATCGAGTTCTCAGCCAGGAACATTTACAGCTGCAATTCCGTGTGTCGCTGTATTCTATGCTAGCATAACCCCTGCGTGTTTAATTACACGTGCCAGATCGTGCATCGTGTTAAATAATATGGATGGTTTCGCGAAATGGATCGACGAAAAACACGATATGGCTGGAGCTTATCACGAGGAGTGTCTCTACATATTATTTGATTGAGTGATTTATAATTCTGCGTCTTTCTAAGGAAAATTAAGATGCAAAAAAAATGCCGTGAGTCTAGTGATGAATAAAATTGTAGGCACTAGCTCATTAAGTAAGATTGAAAAGACGACGTGCTGTATACTAGGAAAGCTTTTGTTTTATATCTATCCTGAGAAATAATTAATGGTATAAGTTGAGTATTTTTAATGATACTATAAAAAGTTTCATGCGTGATTAAAAGTTTCAATAAATTCACTAATTTGTAGCTGAAGGAGTTTTGAAGAATATGTATCTAAGAATATGTCGCCGTGTCTGATCATAGAAAGTTTTATTTTCCTTACGCTCTCTACTTTTAGTAGTATAGGTCAATCATAACCGCATCCAATTTACTTTAATATTGTTTTACATAAAAATTCTTTTAGCCAGAAAAAATGTCATAACCTACAATATAATCTACCAACAATTTCACTCTGAAATCCACAATTCATACCATTGTTGAGATTTCATTAAAATTTTTAATTATATTGAAGCGAAGAATTAAAAGACTTTGAATCAAGAGAATGTGTATAATTCACTGTTATTTTAATACAAATTTCTAAACTATTTCGAACATTTTGACCAACAATGTGACCACTGAAACATTATTGTGCAACAACTTATAATATTACAATCCTATCAATAGAGTCTAGCACTAAATGAGAAACTCAGTTTCCTAATTTCCAAGATAATGCAAGGAGAGTTGTGACATAAGCGATAATAGCTTTGGTGCTCAAGAATTAATTACAAATTTAATTCCCAGCCCAGATTATATCGGCCCTCGAATACAATCTCCAAGCCACTACGTAAATGCGTTTTCTCCTTCGATTAATTACGATAGATAACCCTGTGGTGCTCTACAAAAAGTGTTAACATACACGCATAGACGACGCATGAAGATCAATCACCGAACAAAGTATAGCTGCGACTGTTCGGTTCTGCCACAGAGAATTTCTCGAAATAGAAGGACCCAAGGTCAGCTTCGATGTCCGTATAAATCATACACCGTCGTTTTGTATCTAACACCTTTGACCGAGGAACGCTGCATTTTACTGTGACGTAAAAATTCACCGAGTCATCTGCTAATAAAACGCCTCGAGAGATCGTCTCGCACGATTACGCAGAAAATGCCCCTGATTCGTGTCCAGTAAAAGTTGAAACAGCGGAGAGCACGAACAGGGAAGTGGAAATGGCTTTAAATCGCGCCGATTCTCTCCTTGAAAAACTGTTCGTCCAACTAATTCCGGCACCTAACGCGCTATTTAAAGGAGAATAGTTGTATTAACGGGAGTTCTTGCAGCTATATTGTTTTCGTTTTAAAAATATACGCAACATTTTC